>NC_140591.1:589932379-590259879 GCF_964204655.1 Triturus cristatus | reverse complement strand
GCTGATTCATTAAATGTTATATACAAAAATGTTCTATACACAAATGTACAAGCAAAAGAGTCGGGTCAATCATGGATGCAACAATCAATGCATATCACTTGAAGCGCACTGGCCTATATTTTGACAAAATCGTTCGTCATTAATGTTATATACAGAAACGAAATCGAGAAAGACAAATCAAACTCAAGTAAAACAATCAATTCATTGTGCTTAGTGCTATTGAACCCGTATTCAAATCATTACGCCGTGGATCGGCAGTTAACAACCGAAAAAAAATAAACGGTTGCCAAACCCTTCATAAAAGCCGTGTATCGGCTTGATATATACAAAAATGGACAGACAGCATTTGTAGAAAAGGAAAGTGAAAGAAAGAGAGAAACACGAATACATAATATTTTGCCAAAAAAGATCATATAATGGCGAAAAAATCTATTGCATTGCTATACTAAAAATGGCTACTGGAATACATACTTCTAGATCCCTAGATGTACTATCAGTTCCTCCCCAGAATTTAACCCATATGGGGTTTTTGTCTGGAGGTCGATTATGTATCTCGATTCCAGTCGTCTTAGTCTTGACACTCTATCCCCTCCTCTGGCATGTACTGGAACACAGTCAATGGCAAAAAACTGCAAAAGGTCCCTGTTGCTACTGTGTTTTATGGCAAAATGCCGTACTACATGGTAGTTGAAATCTTTCTTCGCTATGGCTCGCATGTGTTCTAAAATTCTGATCTTAACACTGTGTATGGTGCTGCCAACATACATAAGTCCGCATGGACATTTCAAACAATATACCACATGTGAGGTTTGGCAAGTCAAAAATTTGGTGATAGTCTTCCCTCTTTTTAAGCCTTTCACTTTGTAGCTTAAGACTCTCTTGCTGAAGGCACAGGCCTTGCATTTTCCACAAGGATAAAAACCTTTCATCTCTTTCAAGGTACCCTGTTTACGGGGAATCAGATCTAAGTGACTATGCACCAGATTATCTTTGAAAGATCGTGCTTTTCTGAACGTGATCTGGGGAGTCAGCAGAACATCGGATCCAATTATTGGATCGGATGTTAACACATGCCAGTGTTTTCTCAAGATTGTTCTTAGACTAGATGCATCATTAGAAAAAGTCGTGATCAACCGGAATTGGCCTTCCGTTGGTCTTTTAGTTTGTTTTTGTTTTAGAATTTGTTCCCTGGGTAGCTGTCTGACTCGTTGTAAAGTGTTCTCCAAGAGATTACTATTATAACCTCTGTTTTCAAATCGCATGAAACTGCTCTTCACTGCCTGCTCAAAATCGCATTGTCTTGAGCAGTTCCGTTTTAATCTAAGGAATTCGCCGTATGGGATGCTGTTTTTCAACCTTTCAGGGTGACCGCTAGAGGCATGGAGGATGCTATTTCCTGCCGTCGGTTTTCGGTAAAGGGCAGTTGTTAATTTCCCTTCCTTCACTTCTATTCTCAGGTCGAGATAGTTTACTGCCACTAGACTAATCTCTCCTGTGAAATGTAGGTTGACATCATTGTTGTTAAGATGATGAATAAATTCCTTAGCCTTGTCTGTTTAGCCCTTCCAAATTAGAAAAACGTCATCGATGTATCGATGCCAGGACACTATTTCCTTGGTCCATTCAAAATTATCAGCGGTCCAGACCACCTGCTCCTCCCACCAGCCCACGAACAAGTTCGCGTAGCTGGGGGCGAAGCAGGTGCCCATCGCAGTACCTGAAATCTGTCTAAAATATTCTCCCTGGAAGAGAAAGATGTTATTAAATAGACAGAATTCAATTAATTCCAACAACATTCTGTTATGAATTGCGAATTTCAAAGCTCCTTTTTTAAGGAAATATTCAATCGCATTTAAGCCTTGGTGATGGTTTATACACGTGTAAAGGCTGGTAATGTCCAATACAATCATGCAGTATGAAGGATCCCATTCAATTTTTTCGATGTTATGGATAAAGTCAGTAGTATCTTTAATGTAAGATGTCAGTTTCAATACAAATTCAAATAAAAAGTAGTCCAAGAACCTTGACAAATTCTCAGGCAAGCTACCCATGGAAGAAACAATTGGTCTCCCCGGAGGTGTTGCTGCGTTTTTATGTATTTTTGGTAAACTATAGAATGTAGGTGTGATAGGATTTGTCGTTCTTAAAAACAGATATTCTTCCAGATCTAACATTTTTTTCTCGTGCCATTTTTTGATTATGAAATGCAGCTGCATGATACTTTCCAGATAAATTTATTTTGTAGTTGGTTCGTAACAATGAGAGTCTTGCAGTTGCCGCATAGCTTCGTTTACATATTGTTCACGGGGCATCAAAACAATGTTTCCCCCTTTATCTGAGGGTTTAATGATCATAGAAATATCTTCCTGAAGGTTTTTTACTGCATATTTCTGTTGTTGAGTTAAGTTCTGATCTACTTTGCGATTTGCTGCATTTTCACGAAGTTTGATTAGATCCTTGATCACTCCTTCGGAAAAAACGTCGATTGCATCCATGGGCATCTGAGGTAAAAATTGGGGAAGATTGTTTAAATCCACTAGCCGGAGCTTCTTGTACCACATTGGATTCCTCGATTCTGTCAAGGTTGTACACGTTCGTATCTCTTCCAAAGTTCCCTCTTTTCTTAGATTTTCCAAAATTTCCAGAGTGGTCAGATCATTTACTGCAAGCAGATCTGTTTCCTTGTTCTGGGCTTTAAGGAATCTCGCCTCTTGAGTTGTAGGTTTTAGTTTGAAATATTTGTGCAGTTTGAGTTTTCGCACTAACTTGAAAATGTCAATTCTGGTTTTAGTATATTCTAGACGGTTCTGTGGACAGAATGAAAGTCCCAATTTTAACACTGATACCTCTATGGGATTTAGAATTCTAGGGGTCAGGTTTATTATCGTCAACTGATCAGTTTCTTCTACCATCTGCCTCCCCTCTTGCTCCGTGTGACTCGAGGGGTTTGGTTTCTGGCTTTTCCTCTTCTAGCCGCCCCTTCTTGTTTGTCTTCTTTTTCTGGGGGCTTGCTCTTGCCTCCCCTCAACCAGGTCTGACGGATAATATTGAATTCCATTTGAAAAGGGGTCTTCTGTCGTCCTCCAGAAGGGCCTGCTATATCATCCTCAGAATATTCGTTTTCCGTTACATCCGACTCTGAGGTATCTACTTGAACCGGTGTCGCTGAGGGCAGGGTTTTCCTTTGTTGTACTTCTTTTCTTGATTGGTCGAATTTTTTTGCAAAAGTCAGCACTCTCCCTAAGGTGTAGTCCCTCTCATCTCGTTCAAATTTTTCTTGCTTGCGCTGTTTGATCTTGATTTCATATGTGGAGAGTCTTTTTTTCATCGCTGATCTTAGTAGATCTTGCTGATTTTTATCAGGTTCTTAAGTTAGTTCTATTTCTAAATTTTCAATGTCCTTCAAGGCTTTCTCTCTATCACGCCAAGCAAACTTTACCAACAGCTCCAGCGTGCCTTTGCAGAATGAGGCTGTGTGTAGTGCCCATTCCTCTAGGAGAAGTGGGTCGGGGTTCTCGTAAGAAGGCACCGTGTAAACACGTAGTCCCCTGGGTACTCTCTCTACCTCGATGTAGTTTTGTAAAGATGTCGCCTCCCACCACTTCCGCACTTCTCTTTCATATAATCTTTCCAATTTCGTATACTGCATCTGTAATGTATTAGGGATACCACATGCTTCTGATATCCGTGGGTTTGAGGTATCCGGCGCTTTCTTTTTGAATATATCTATTGCCGCCTCCCTCCGATCTGCAACATTAAACATCTCCATTGCGTATATAGCGCTCCTTTTTAAACGCTGCTGCCTCTACTCTCCCTTCGCCTGGCTTCAAACTAAGGAACTCTGCATCACAATTGCATGTCGCTGGCTTACCGCATTTGTTCAGTGGCTTGCCGTGCGTGTGCTGGTCCTCCTTTGTTTCATGAATCGTGGTTCTGCAAAGGTTAAGTCCAAAGCGGTGCCTGCGCTTAACAATATATTGCTCCTCTGCACCAGAAGAAGCGCGGCACACTAAAGGCGGGTGCTTTGATGCGGTGGTGCCCCACAGTCTCTATTCACGCTCCCAGGTTCCTCTCAGATTAGAAAAAGGAATCTTGAGCACTCACGAGAGAGTAGTTTGGCAGCTTCGTTTATTACGGAAAAAACAACAAACGCGTTTCGGAGCTAGTCCTTCATCAGTGTTGTTGCTCAGTTCATCACAAAGTGCTCATTTATAAACACGTGATTATTTGTAAACATAAAAGTAGTCAGAGGGAATGGCGGCCGATAATGTTTAGGCGCCATCTTTGAAGGGTCAAATATTTGCTGTTTCATTAAATGTTATATACAAAAATGTTCTATACACAAATGTACAAGCAAAAGAGTCGGGTCAATCATGGATGCAACAATCAATGCATATCACTTGAAGCGCATTGGCCTATATTTTGACAAAATCGTTCGTCATTAATGTTATATACAGAAACGAAATCGAGAAAGACAAATCAAACTCAAGTAAAACAATCAATTCATTGTGCTTAATGCTATTGAACCCGTATTCAAATCATTACGCCGTGAATCGGCAGTTAACAACTGAAAAAATAAACGGGAATGACAAACGAGAATTTTTCCAAACTTTTGGCCGGCTCCGGTCCGCTCCTATCCTGAAAATTTCACGGTGATTCGTCAATGCATTTTCCCATAGGACCTGTTGACACAGCTACAGCCCGAAGTGCTGAACGGAATTACACCAAGTTTGGCAAAGAGGTAGTCCTCAGTTCAGACGCGTGCCTTTTGCTTAAATGGTGTAAATCCGTTCAGTAGTTCCTGAGACAATCAAAAGTAAAATCACATATATGTCTGGGCGGAGCCTAACCACACATCTCATCGTGAGATCTGATTGGCTGTCAGCACTTCATCCAAGAAGTGTTGGCAGCCATCTTGGGACCAATATACATGATAGCACCTCATTAAAAAGCAGTGCAGTTAATAGAAAGATTTAAGACTTTAGTTACATTATAAATCATTTGTTAATGGTACCATACCCATTTTAGGAATTGTGGTGTGTTCTAAGGTGATTTTACCATGTGAAAAAGCCTTCTGCTGTGATATCATGAATCATGTTTGAGAGAAAACTATTTTCTCATGCTTTTCCCAGAGAGGTTTGGAAGGTGATCTATAAGCTAAACTGAGAGCATATTTTCTGTAAATTCACATTATCTTTCTCAGTCATGTGAGAATGAAGACTGACATTCTCAGTAAAACATGTACATCCAACAAGGGCAGAGACTGTCAGTTGATTCCTTTGTGTTCTACTGCAGCTTCCCAGAGTGTTCTAAAGAACAACTAGAGCGCTAACAGTCCTACTTATGACAAACGTATGGCACACCTGAAGCATCTTGGTTGCAATAAAGTGGTAACTCTTAAAACATTTAATTTAAAAAGGAACAAAATGAGGGGGTTCATTTTGCCATAGAACGTATGGTTAGTGCTGCAGAAAGAAAAAATAGGGCACATTTTGAGTGACTTCTCAAATCCTCTTCTATTTCATTAAACAATTCTGACATGCAGACTGAAACATGCACTTTCAATACCAGCAGCAGACTTCCCTGGTGAGCAGTAGCTTTACTACAGTGATCTAATAAGCAACTAGAGTGCTAACATTCTGAATTTATGGCAAATGTGTGACACATCTGAATGCCTTCTTGATGGAATCAAAGTAAAAAACTGAAAGTATTTCCTACTGAGGAGACTGAAGTAAATGAGGAAATTAGGAAACATCATAACAAATAAGTCTCCCAAAATGGCCACCAGAGACAAAAGAGCCCAAATGTAGCCCAAATATCACTCAGATGTAGCCCAAGTATAGCCCAATGACAGAATGTCCCAGAGTGTTCTAACGAACAACTGGAGCGCTAACAGTCTTACTTATGACAAAAGTATGGCACACCTGAAGCCATCTTGATTGGAATAAAGTGGTAACACTTAAAACATTTAATTTACACAGGAACAAAATGAGGGGGTTCATTTTGCCATAGAAATTATGATTAGTTCTGCAGAAAGAAAAATTAGGGCACATTTTGACTTCTCAAATCCTCTTCTATTTCATAAAATAATTCTGACATGCAGACTGAAACATGCACTTTGAATACCAGCAGCAGACTTCCCTGGTGAGCAGTAGTTTTACTACAGTGATCTAATGAGCAACTAGAGTGCTAACATTCAGAATTTATGGCAAATGTGTGACACATCTGAATGCCTTCTTGATGGAACCAAAATAAAAAACTGAAAATATTCCCACTGAGGAGACTGCAGTAAATGAGGAAATTAGGAAACTTCATAACAAATAAATCTCCCAAGATGGCCACCAGAGACAAAAGAGCCCAAATGTAGCCCAAATATAACCCAGATGTAGCCCAAGTATAGCCCAATGACAGAAGTGTGCAAAACACTTATTTGTTGTGTATTTGCAGTTTTATATAGTGCAGACTTGTCAGGTATTGGAGTGCTTTACATGAGCATTGGTTACATCACACAAGATCAAATTCATTTTGGTTGTAGACATGGGGAGATTAAGTGATTTGACCAGAATCACAGAATGTTGACCTGAAGCAGAAACTCCAACCTGGTTCCCCAGTTGCAAAGTCTGCAGCTCTGGAAGTAACACCACATCCTCTCCCCTAGGTGCAACATTTAATCAAGTGGTCAACTGGATAAAAAAACATAAAGATTACAAATAATTTAAAAGTTCTTTGTCACTATTTGAAAACTCAGAAAATATGTCCTCATTTTTTTTTTTTAGAGCACTAACCATAATTTTGATGCAAATAAGACCCTCTCATATATTTAATTTCTAAAGGAAATACTCTAGGTATTACAGTTTTGATTACATCAAGATGACGTCAGGCGTTCCACACGTTTGTAATAAATATAGAATGTTATCAATCTAGTTGTTCATTGGGATACAGAGGCAAGGGACACGGACTCTGAAAATTGAAGGCAGGTAGGAGAGTGCAGATGCAACAATTTGACCACACTGGGCAGGCAGGAAGGGCAGTGGCAGCACAACAGACTATGGAGGGCAGTGGAAAGGGGGGCAGGGGCAACAAACCAACAATACAGGACTGGCAAGAGAGGCTGTGGCAATATAATAGACCATTGTGGGCAGAAGGAAGAGGCAGTGGTAGTACAACCTTACATGCCAACAGACCCATTTCAGCCAGGAAACGTCCAATGTTTTTAAGCTCAAATGGGCTTTATTTGATCTGTCTCCTATCTACAATCTCCTCTTTTCCAATGTAACTCACAGGGGAAAATCAATACCCCAGTTTTTTTCTCCAAAATCTCCCTCTTACCAAGTTCAAAATGTTCACAAGTATGGTACATTGGATAATGGTAGGCAGGAGAAATTGGGGTAGGGACATGGACTCGGATAACAGAGGACAGGAGGGACATGGAGAGGTGCATCAAACTGACCCTACAGGGCAGGCATCAGGGTTTTCAGCAGCACAATACACCACACAGCGCACGCAGGACGGGAGTGCAGCACAACAATCCATAGAAAGCAATAGGGAGGGGAAAGGACCATGCACATGGACAACAGAGAACAGAGGGGAAAGTGGCAATGGTAGCTAGCTGACCATAATGGACAGACAGGAGAGAAACAGACCGTAAAGGGCAGGAGGGACGGATCAGGGGCATTACAATGGAACAGACAAGCCAGGAGGGAGGGAATAGGGGTCTGCACATGGAAACAGAGGGCTGGGGGCAAGGGGGCAGGGCAGGAGCAGCAAGATGACCATGGAGGTCAGGCAGGATGGGCACTAGAAACAAGACACACCATGGAGAGCAGCAATGAGACTATGATGGCATACACACAGACCATGGAGGGAAGGTGGGAGGGGGGAGGGGGTCAGGGGCAGCAAGCTGACTACACAGGGAAGGTGGGAGGGGCCATGGCAGCACAGAAGACCATGCATGGCAAGCGGGAGGGGAGTGGCAGCTCAACAGAACACTCAGAGTAGATAGGAGTGGCAGGTCCATGGAAGATGGTGGGCAAAAAGGTTGGAGCAGGGGCATGCACAAAGACACCGGAGGGCAGGGGGAAGGAGAATAGGGGCAGCAAGCTACGCACAGAGGCTAAGCAGGAGGTCAATGATGGGCAATAGAATTGGGCAATGGAGGGCAGGAGGAGTGGACTGGTACATCATGCTAAATGGAGGGCAGTGGCAGCACATCAGACCATGCATGACAGGAGGGAGGAGGCTAGTCCATGGATTCAGACAACAGAGGATAGGGAGGAGGTGGGTGGGGCAGCAGGCTAACTGTTCAGAGAAGGTGGGTATTAGGAACTTTATTGTTTTTAAAATGTGTGTCTGTGCGAACTACTTAAAATATGAACAAGTATGCAGTATAATCTCACTTTTATTCATGAAGAAGATAACGTTTGTGACTGTGACTCCAGACTCACTTGGCAGAAACACCCCCTGACCCTCCACCCCCATCGCAAAATGTAATGCCCGTGAAAAGGGTAGGTGGACGCAGTGTTATATAGAACATAGTCCTGAGAGCAGGATTGAAAATGAAAAATAGATATAAGATGAACCGTGGTGTGAAATATATTATGCAATACATTGTGCGCAATGACAGATTCATTGGAGAGCGCGAGATAGCACAGGCACTAGCGCGTGCTATGCGATATGCGCCTTGGAGTGTAATATGCACTGGGCAGTGTTGTGTAACCTAACTAGCCTCTAAAGTTGTAACATAAAATATGTGCTGGGGAGTGTAACGTTGCATATGCACTGTGACAAAGATATGGATCCCAGATTGTAATATGTATGGCATAGCGCTGTGCGTTATAACATAGGCATCGAGGAAGGCACGTTAGATGGGGCAATATAACCCGTGCAAAGGCAAGTGTGGCATGACATATGCACGGGGTGGTGTTACAGTCCATATGGGCTAGAGAGTGTCATAGCATACGCACTAGCTGGTGGAATACAACACGGAGGTGTGAGGCACTCGGCAGGCACTGGTGGGTGTAACACAGCATTGGGCTCAGCCAGGAGCACGCTGTGACTCTCAAGTGAGGTTCGTCTCCTTTCCAGAGAGTAAAATAAAAAGTATTACACATCCGGCGGTGGATGTGTGTTTTATTAACCGTGAGGGGGGTTTCTTGCATAGTTTGGACAAATTTTTGTCGAATCCCCTTTGAATGGCTTGGTGTGCGTGTATATTAAATGTGCCCATCAATAGCTACCCATGTTTCTATAAATAAACGACAAGGGTGTCTACTTGGAGAGTACCCACCGGCGGGGGTGCCGGGATTATGCACGGTAGGGCGTCAGACACGTCAGAGCTTCACTAGCGGTGTAAATACAATCCATGTGGATTCATTCTATGCATAGTCGCCTTTTAATTAATATCACGCAAATCGTCCTAGGTTTTTCTATAAATATATATTTTTTTAAAATATTAAAAAACAAAGGCCGGCCTCGGGGGATGGGTCCCCGGGGCCATAAGTGGCCTGAGGAGGGGGGCAACGCAGCCCCCTCCTAAAGATTTTTTTTTTTTTAAAAAGGCCATGACCCTGGGGTTGGGGTCCCCGGGGTCAATTAAGGCCAGTTGTAAGTTGGGGAATTAATTCCCCTTCAATACTGAGGGTCCCTGAGGGCCAACTAGCCCAACAGGTATCTCCAGTATGCGCCAGGGAGCTGCGTTGCAGACAGGCGTTCTGAGGCCACGCCCCTTTTTACACCTCTATGCAATACAGCTCTGTGGCGCTTACTGGAGGTACCTAGTTGGCTAGTTTGACCCTAGGGACCCTCAGGATTCAAGGGGACTTAATCTCACAACTTAAAACGGCCACAGGGCGTGTTTACACAGTGGGGAAGGAAGGGGACGGGGCCTGAGGTGACGTGTGCAAACACGCCCTGTGGCGCGTTTTAAGAGGTAGTTTTAATCCCCGCACTATTATATACTAGTGGCTTACAGAGGAGGTCATGCTAATCACAGGGGGACCCCAACGCATAGTGTTCCCTAGTGTATGTAGGTGTTTTCACTGTATTCTGAGTGTCTATTAACATAGCACTGGCTCTAGGACTGGTTAGTCAGACTCAGTTACCACCAGTATCCGTCTGAAAAAGTTGAGGGTACAGGATGATTTTGCAACAAGGCTTTTTTCTGCTCTTCTGTTTGTTCTTTCTGCTCGTTATCCTTCTTCCTGCACTTTTCTTCGTCTTTGAGGACTTCTGTTGCTTCTTTCTGCATTTCTTTTTTTACTTTCTGTGCGTTTTTTCTTCTTTCTTCACATGTCCTATCTCTGTAGGCATAGTTAGAAATTAGCATTTAAAAAAACTTTGAAATTCACTGAACAAACCATAGGTTTCAGGCACGTTATAGTTAGCTGGACTTTTCACTCGTACAAAACCATTGAAATACCCCCGTTATAGTTAGTTCAGCTAACTATAACTCACGCGCCCGCAATGCACTGCTGATGACGTCACATATTACATCACTCATGACATGGTCAGTGACATCACTCATGACATCACTGATGACATCTCAAACGACATCACTGATGACATCATCCTTGTGATAGAGTGGCAGACCTCCTCTCCCCCTAATATAACCTTTGATACACACATTCAAAAATAGAAACTAAAATTTTCAAAACAATGGACATACCAATATCAGTTACAACAACCTATTCAGTAATTCTAAGATCCACATACACATCCACTCATTCACCAACAGTCCTATACAGTTACTCATACATGTACTCACTCATCATATGTACTCTTACACCTATACATCCTGTTACACAACGCCACTCATCCATAGAGTTACTCACACACATAGTCACTCATGATAATAAAGAATCAAACATCCATTTACTTGCATATATAGTTATACACACACCACCACACTTACTTCTACAGAAACTTACACATACTTAGTCTTTTAAACAATCACTTATAGAAACACATACTTATTCATACAGGAACTCTTTCAATCTCTCACTCTCACATATACTCACTTATATACACCAATAGTCACATATACTAGTTTAAAACATATGTAGTTTCTCATAAAGACACTATTGAGACAGTCATTCACTCACTAACACACCCATGCACACACTTATCCACCCATACAGTCCTGCACACATGCTGTCTTCAACACATACAAACTGTGAGTCACTCATTCATGCACCTATGCACTACGTAATACCCCCACCGAACCATACAGACACTCAGACACTCATACTGATACTCAAAAAACCAACTAATAACCTATATAGACACTCATGTAGCTACTCACCAACCCATGCAGCCACTTATACACAAAGTGAGAGACTGATACAGATATTTACATATTTAAACATTACTCACTAAGCCATGTGTTCACTAAGATACACTTAATCAGTCAGTTATACAATCAATTTTTCAAAAACAAATCATCCATTTAGACATGTATATACCCATGTATTCTTCCATCGACCTTGAGATATACATATAGAAAACATATGTAATTTTCAGAAAAACACACATTCACTGGATGATGTCATCAGTGATGTCATCAGTGATGTCATCAGTGATGTCACTGACCATGTCATGAGGTCAATTATGGGCCATAGAGTTGGGGAATGGAGGGCAGGAGGAGTGGACTGGTGCATCATACTAAATTGAGGGCAGTGGCAGCACATCAGCCCATGCATGGCAGGAGGGAGGAGGCTAGTCCGACAACAGAGGATAGGGAGGAGGTGGATGGGGCAGCAAGCTAACTGTTCAGAGAAGGTGGGTATTAGGAACTTTATTGTTTTTAAAATGTGTGTCTGTGCAAACTACTTACAATATGAACAAGTATGCAGCATAATCTCACTTTTATTCAGGAAGAAGAGAACATTTGTGACTGTGACTCCGGACTCACTTGGCCGAAACACCCCCTGACCCTCCACCCCCCATCGCAAAATGTAATGCCCGTCAAAAGGGTAGGTTGACGCAGTGTTATATAGAACATAGTCCTGAGAGCACGATTGAAAATGAAAACTTGATATAGTATATGGTATAAACTATGCACCAAAAAGTGTGATATAAGATGAACCGGGGCGTGAAATATAATATGCAATACATTGTGCACAATGACAGATTCATTGGAGAGCGCGAGATAGCACATGCACTAGCGCGTGCTATGCGATATGCGCCTTGGAGTGTAATATGCATAGGATAGTGTTGTGTAACCTAACTAGTCTCTAAAGTTGTAATATAAAATATGTGCTGGGGAGTGTAACGTTGCATATGCACTGTGACAAAGGTATGGATCCCAGTTTGTAATATGTATGGCATAGCACTGTGCGTTATAACATAGGCATGGAGGAAGGCACGTTAGATGGGGCAATATAACCCGTGCGAAGGCAAGTGTGGCATGACATATTCACGGGGTGGTATTACAGTGCACATGTGCTAGAGAGTGTCATAGCATACGCACTAGCTGGTGGAATACAACACAGAGGTGTGAGGCACTCGGCGGGCACTGGTGGGTGTAACACAGCATTGGGCTCAGCCAGGAGCATGCTGTGACTCTCAAGTGAGGTTGGTCTCCTTTCCAGAGAGTAAAATAAAAAGTATTACACATCCGGCATTGGATGTGTGTTTTATTAACTGTGAGGGGGGTTTCTTGCATAGTTTGGTCGAATTTTTGTCGAATCCCCTTTGAATGGCTTGGTGTGAGTGTATATTAAATGTGCCCGTCAATAGCTACCCATGTTTGTATAAATAAACTACAAGGGTGTCTACTTGGAGAGTACCCACCAACGGGGGCGCCGGGATTAGGCACGGTAGGGCATCAGACACGTCAGAGCTTCACTAGCGGTGTAAATACATTCCATGTGGATTCATTCTATGCATAGTCGCCTTTTAATGAATATCACGCAAATCGTCATGGTGATAGGTACATACGGTTTGTCCAGCATGTCCTAGGTGTTTCTATAAATATATATATTTTTTAAATAATAAAAAACAAAGGCCGGCCCCGGGGGATGGGGTCCCCGGGCCATAAGTGGCCTGAGGAGGGGGGCAACGCAGCCCCCTCCTAAAGAATAAAAAAAAAAACAGGCCATGACCCGGGGGTTGGGGTCCCCGGGGCCGATTAAGGCCTTGGGAGGGCCAAATAAAAAATTTTCAACAACAAAAATTAGGGTGCAGGCCCTGGGGGATGGGGTCCCCAGGGCCAGTAAATTAGAAAAAGAAGGGGGGCCACACAGCCCTCCTTCTTAATAAAATAAAATGAATAAAAGACAGGCATCGTGCCGGAGGCCACGCCCCCCCTTGCAGCACTCTGCAAACACGCCCCCTGGCCAGTTGGTAAGTTGGGGAATGAATTCTCCTTCAATACTGAGGGTCCCTGAGTACCAACTAGCCCAACAGGTATCTCCAGTATGCGCCAGGAAGCTGCGTTGCAGACAGGTGTCCTGAGGCCACGCCCCTTTTTACACCTCTATGCAATGCAGCTCTGTGGCGCTTACTGGAGGTACCTAGTGGGCTAGTTTGACCCTAGGGACCGTTAGGATTCAAGGGGACTTAATCTCTCAACTTAGAACGGCCACAGGGCGCGTTTACACAGTGGTGAAGGGAGGGGACGGGGCCTGAGGTGACGTGTGCAAACACGCCCAGTGGCGCGTTTTAAGTTGGGGAAATAATTCCCTTTCAATCCTGAGGGACCCTGGGGGCCAACTAGCCCAACAGATGCTTCCAGTAAGCGCCACTGCTCTGCGTTGCAGAGAGGTGGTGCAGGCCGTGCCCCTTTTTACACCTCTCTGCAATGGCGCTTACTGGACGTACCTAGTGGGCTATTTTGCCCCTAGGGATCCTCAGGATTCAAGGGGACTTAATCTCCCAATGTAATAAACGGCCACAGGGCGTGTTTACACAGTGGGGAAGGGAGGGTACGGGGCCTGAGGTGACGTGTGCAAACACGCCCTTTGGCGCGTTTTAAGTTGGGGAAATAATTCCCCTTCAATCCTGAGAGACCCTGGGGGCTAACTAGCCCACCAGGTGCTTCCAGTAAGCGCCACTGAGTTGCATTGCAGAGAGGTGGTCCAGGCCGTGCCACTTTTTACACCTCTCTGCAACGCAGCTCTGTGGCGCTTACTGGAGGAACCTAGTGGTCTAGTTGGTCCCTAGGGACCCTCAGGATTCAAGGGGACTTAATCTCCCAACTTAAAACGGCCACAGGGCGTGTTTACACAGTGGGGAAGTGAGGGGATGGGGCCTGAGGTGACGTGTGCCAACACGCCCTGTGGCGCGTTTTAAGAGGTAGTTTTAATCCCCTGCCCTATTATATACTAGGGGCTTACAGAGGAGGTCATGCTGGTCACAGGGGGACCCCTACGCATAGTGTTCCCTAGTGTATGTAGGTGTTTTCACTGTATTCTGAGTGTCTTTTAACATAGCACTGGCTCTAGGACTGGTTAGTCAGACTCAGTTACTACCAGTATCCGTCTGAAAAAGTTGAGGGTACAGGATGATTTTGCAACTAGGCTTCTTTCTGCTCTTCTGTTTGTTCTTTCTGCAAGTTATCCTTCTTCCTGCACTTTTCTTCTTCTTTGAGGACTTCTGTTGCTTCTTTCTGCATTTCTTTTTTTTCTTTCTGTGCGTTTTTTCTTCTTTCTTCACATGTCCTATCTCTGTAGGCATAGTTAGAAATTAGCATTTAAAAAACCTTTGAAATTCACTGAAAAAACCATAGGTTTCAGGCACGTTATAGTTAGGAATGAGCATTTAAAAAACCTTAGAAATTCACTGAAAAAACCATAGGTTTCATGGGCGTTATAGTTAGCTGGACTTTTCACTCGTACAAAATCATTGAAATTCCCCGTTATAGTTAGTTCAGTTAACTATAACTTGCGCGCCCGCAATGCACTGCTGATGACGTCACATATTACATCACTCATGACATGGTCAGTGACATCACTCATGACATCACTGATGACATCACAAATGACATCACTGATGACATCATCCTTGTGATAGAGTGGCAGACCTCCTCTCCCCCTAATATAACCTTTGATACACACATTCAAAAATAGAAACTAACATTTTCAAAACAATGGACATACCAATATCAGTTACAACAACCTATTCAGTAAGTCTAAGATCCACATACACATCCACTCATTCACCAACAGTCCTATACAGTCACTCATACATGTACTCACTCATCATATGTACTCATACATCCTGTTACACAACGCCACTCATCCATAGAGTTACTCACACACATAGTCACTCATGCTAATAAAGAATCAAACATCCATTTACTTGCATATACAGTTATGCACACACCACCACACTTACTTCTACAGAAACTTACACATACTTAGGTACACATGCATCAAGCTAGGAAATAGCGAGTCCTTATTTGCGATTTTTAACGAATCGCAAATAAAGAATCGCTATGTCCTATGCATGACGCAGATACCGAAAATACACCGAATCGGTAAAAATCGCTAACCGCGTTAGCGAAAATACCCAAAAAATCGATATCTTCTGAAAACACACATATAGCGATCTCGCAATTAGTGAGATCGTTAATAGCGAGATCGCAAATAGCGACGTCGCTAATTGCGAGTTCGCTATTTCCGAGTCACTTTGGGAACAGCCTGATGACATCAGAACCAGGAAGTAACTCTTCCCATGGTGCAGTCTGTGTCCATAGGAAGCCAGAGCAGGAAGCTGAGTGCCTGTATAGAGCTGTGGAGAGGACTACTTAGCATCCAGACCACTGCAAACCCAGGAAATGGCCAATACAGCAGCAGAGGAGGGTGCAGGTGCCAGGAAAAGAAAACTAAAGTTCAGTGAGAGGGAACTTGAGTACCTCATTGAAGAGGTAGTGAAGAGCCATGACAAGCTCTTTGGGAAGCTCTCCCTTAAAGTCCCAGAGGCAGAGAAAAGACGGCTGTGGAACAAGATCAAGTCAAGGGTCAATGCTGTGTGTGTGACACACCGCTGCATCGATGATTTAAAGAAACGCTGGTACGATCTGCGCAGCCGTGCCAAGGAGCGAATTGCCCAGAGGCTGAGGGAGGCAAAAAGCACCGGAGGAGGACCATCGACAGTCCCGGACAACACAGCCCTGGAGGACCTGGTGGAGGGCACAATCCTGCCAGAAGCTGCTGTGGGGGTGACACAGATGGATACATCTGGCGCAGCCTGCAGTACAGAAGGTAAGAGGCACTATGATAAACCCATCAATGTACATTATAATAGAGCCCATACAGTAATAAGTAGGCAGGCAGCTGTAACCAACCCCAGTCCACAGTCCATATACAGTTACTAATGCATCCTGGGAGTTGTAGTCCCCTTGGCTGGATTGACACGCTCCAACCACAAGTTGAGCAACGCCACTACACTGCTGTCACGTCGGTCGGTGGCAATGCAGATCGACATGGGGCATTGTTGTGGGGACGTGGCCAGGGCCCTTGGCCAAGTTACCACAGCTGTGGAGCAGATCCAGGCTGGTGCAGGTGGCCTCAGCAATGCCACTGGAGATGAGGGGAGTGAGGGGACATCCAGCGTGAGCAGCATGTCTGCGCCAGTCAGCACCGGCAGAAGGTGTAGTGCACAACGTTCTACACCCACAATTCCACCAATGGGTGAGGATGGCGCTGCAGGAGATAGACGCCTCGGTGTGCGTGGGAGGAAGCGCTGAGCACTCACATCCCTCCGGACAATTGGCCATGGTGGCGTAACCATGGTCAGGACATACAGAGGGACTGGTAATGGAATCCCAAACATTATTCCTCATAGTGCCTCGGTACATGACGTGAATGTATCCGTTGCCTACATGTATGTTTAGACACACAAGAGTCCATGTGCAAGTGCTAATAAAAACTTTGCATATGATGAATGATCGCTTCTGTCTCATGATTACGTACCTTTGAAGTGATGTTGGTTCATGTGGGCACGTATCAACTGCCCCTCCGCATAGCTTGCAGGTTGCGGGTGTGGTGGGTGTACAGGGGGCTGATTGTCCGCAGTGCCGTGGCCATCTATGGGTATGCGTATCGTGGGAGCTACGATGGGCTACATTGCACATGCTGCCACTATCCGACAGCAGGTCATCGGCTGGTCCTGCATCGCAGCACCAGGTCTGTGCAGGATGTCGAGGCGACTCTTGACCTATCCAAATGTCCTTTCAATCACATTACCTGTCCTGGTGTGTGGTGCGTTGTACCGCTGCTCCTGTTGGGCGCCTGGGTTCAACTATGGATCATGATATAGTTCCTCACCGCGCAGGCACTGTCACCTACAGGGTAGCGTGGAATGTGTATGTGTCTGGTTCGCATTGCCATTACAGAATGCTTTAGTGTGCATGAGTATATTGTCTGACCTAGCAGGTGTCCCTCGCCATGTCCTCCCTGGATCAGGCGTGTGTGAATGCCAATGTATCGGAAGATGTATGGATCATTGATGCTCCCAGGAGATTGCGCTGCGATGTCCGACATGATGTCATTCACATTGCAAATTGGTTGGACGTTGATGGAGTGATGACAATTCCGGTTACGGAAGCTCTACTCATTGACTGATGGTGGACATATGGGTCGTGTGTGCAATCTAGGCATTCATATCACATTAGGGAACTGTGCTAATCAATATGAATGGAGTCTGGGTGGGTTCAATTCCATTTGGGTTTTGGGGAGGCTGTTGTGGTCGTGGGTCTGAGTCATCATGGCAGCCAGGAAGGATCTCCAGACACCTCCTTATGCAAGTAGGTGCAGGCGACATTACACCTGGACATGGGGACGGTTGGCATGGGTCCTCTGTGTTTTGCGCAGCATTGTTGTTTCAAAATCAGCTATGTGGTTGAGTTGTATGGCGGCGTTGATCATGTACTACTCATATATGTCCTCATCGGTGTGTCACATCTGAGTGATGCGCAGGCAGAAAGCCCTCTCCTGGAATCTCATTCTGCCCTGGCCTGCTGCATGGGTCGTCATCCTCCTATCAGACAAGTAGTGTGCCGCTTTTGTGTGCATCCTCTATGGACTCATTGGTTAGTTGCAATGGCCCTCACCAGCTCCATCATTTGTCTTGCAGTTAAATGGAAAACATTTTTTTACCACCAGCTTCTGATTCTCCTTATTCTGCACTTGCAAAAATACGAATTTTAATGAAATCGCAATTAGCGATTTTTGATGCATCCATTTGCGAGTTTTTTCTGCGATTCCTTATTTGCTCCCGCTATTTAGGTTGGCGCTGATTCTGATTCGCTATATCTGGTATCCCGGTATTTGCGAGTCGGTATTTTAGCGATTTTGACATTTTTGTTTGATGCATGGGGATTCGCTTGAATGCGCTTGCAATTAGCTAATCGCTATTTTTGCGAGCTGTGTTTGGCTTGATACATGTGCCAGACAGTCTT
This sequence comes from Triturus cristatus, assembly GCF_964204655.1. NCBI lineage: Eukaryota > Metazoa > Chordata > Amphibia > Caudata > Salamandridae > Triturus > Triturus cristatus. The sequence continues at coordinate 590,241,479 of NC_140591.1, read as the reverse complement.
TTAAACAATCACTTATAGAAACACATACTTATTCATACAGGAACTCTTTCAATCTCTCACTCTCACATATACTCACTTATATACACCAATAGTCACATATACTAGTTTAAAACATATGTAGTTACTCATAAAGACACTATTGAGACAGTCATTCACTCACTAACACACCCATGCACACACTCATCCAACCATCCAGTCCTGCACACATTCTGTCTTCAACACATACAAACAGTGAGCTACTCATTCATGCACCTATGCACTACGTAATACCCCCCACTGAACCATACAGACACTCAGACACTCATACTGATACTCAAAAAACCAACTAATGGCCTATATAGACACTCATGTAGCTACTCACCAACCCATGCAGCCACTTATACACAAAGTGAGAGACTGATACAGATATTTACATATTTAAACATTACTCACTAAGCCATGTATTCACTAAGATACACTTAATCAGTCAGTTATACAATCAATTTTTCAAAAACAAATCATCCATTTAGACACTTATACACCCATTTATTCTTCCATCGACCTTGAGATATACATATATAAAACATATGTAATGTTCAGAAAAACACACATTCACTGGATGATGTCATCAGTGATGTCATCAGTGATGTCATTTGAGATATCATCAGTGATGTCATGAGTGATGTCACTGACCATGTCATGAGTGATGTCAATGGTTTTGTACGAGTGAAAAGTCCAGCTAACTATAACGCCCCTGAAACCTATGGTTTTTTCAGTGAATTTCTAAGGTTTTTTAAATGCTAATTCCTAACTATAACGTGTGTGAAACCTATGGTTTTTTCAGTGAATATATATATATATATATCTTCACTGAAAAAACCATAGGTTTCACACACGTTGTAGTTAGCTGGACATTTCACTCGTAAAAAACCAATGAAATTTTCCCGTTATAGTTAGTTAAGCTAACTATAACTCGCGCGCCCGCAATGCACTGCTGATGACGTCACATATTACATCACTCATGACATGGTCAGTGACATCACTCATGACATCACTGATGACATCTCAAATGACATCACTGATGACATCACTGATGACATCATCCAGTGAATGTGTGTTTTTCTGAAAATTAAATATGTTTTATATACGTATATCTCAAGGTCGATGGAAGAATAAATGGGTATATAAGTGTCTAAATGGATGATTTGTTTTTTAAAAATTGATTGTGTAACTGACTAAGTGTATCTTAGTGAATACATGGCTTAGTGAGTAATGTTTAAATATGTAAATATCTGTTTCAGTCTCTCACTTTGTGTATAAGTGGCTGCATGGGTTGGTGAGTAGCTACATGAGTGTCTATTTAGGTTATTAGTTGGTTTTTTGAGTATCAGTGTCTATATGGTTCGGTGGGGGGTATTACATAGTGCATAGGTGCATGAATGAGTGACTCACTGTTTGTATGTGTTGAAGACAGCATATATGCAGGACTGTATGGGTGGATGAGTGTGTGTATGGGTGTGTTAGTGAGTGAATGGCTGTCTCAATAGTGTCTTTATGAGTAACTACATATGTTTTAAACTAGTATATGTGACTATTGGTGTATATAAGTGAGTATATGTGAGAGTGAGAGATTGAAAGAGTTCCCGTATGAATAAGTATGTGTTTCTATAAGTGATTGTTTAAAAGACTAAGTATGTGTAAGTTTCTGTAGAAGTAAGTGTGGTGGTGTGTGTATAACTGTATATGCAAGTAAATGTATGTTTCTTTCTTTTTTTCATGAGTGACTATGTGTGTCAGTAACTCTGTGGATGAGTGGCATTGTGTAACAGGATGTATTGGTGTATGTGTACATATGATGTGTGAGTACACGAATGAGTGACTGTAGAGGACTGTTGGTGAATGGGTGGATGTTTATGTGGTTCTTAGAATTATTGAAGAGGTTGTTGTAATTGGTAGTGGTATGTCCATTTTTTTGAAAATTTCAGTCTCTCTTTTTGAATGTGTGTATCAAAGGTTATATTAGGGTGAGAGGAGATCTGCCACTCCATCACATGGATGATGTCATCAGTGATGTCATCAGTGATGTCATTTGAGATGTCATCAGTGATGTCATGAGTGATGTCACTGACCATGTCATGAGTGATGTAATATGTGACGTCATCAGCAGTGCATTGCGGGCGCGCGAGTTATAGTTAGCTTAACTAACTATAACGGGAAAATTTCATTGGTTTTTTATGAGTGAAATGTCCAGCTAACTATAACGTGTGTGAAACCTATGGTTTTTTCAGTGAATTTGCAAGGTTTTTTAAATGCTAATTCCTAACTATAACGTGTGTGAAACCCATGGTTTTTTCAGTGAATTTGTATGGTTTTTTAAATGCTAATTCTTACCTAAAACATATGTGATTCCCATATTTTTTTTTTTTGATTTTGTATGATTTTTTTATTATAAATTCTTATCTTAAATTTGTTTTCTTTTTTTAAAAAAACAAGTTTTTTTAAAACTTTTTATTCTCTTAAAACACGATGTTTTTTTAATAAAAAATATGCAATATATCAAGTTTTCTCTTTTTTTTTTACCAAACAGGTAACATATAATAGTATAACATAGAAAAGATATATATATATTTTTTTTCATTTTTTTTTTTTTTAGTGCGCGTACGGTAAGCATACGGTAAGCTTACGGTTTACGCAATGTTTGTAATTTATCTACTCTGTTTGCGTATAGTTACGCAATTTGCGTAGCCGCGCGTACTGCGCGTGGGGCGCGTAGGCGTGCACGCTACACGCGCACGTTACGCGGAAGTGTTGTAGAGTGACTGTTTTGCGCATGCGCGCGAGCGCGTGTCTTTTTTACGCGCATGCGCACTTTTACCGTAAGCGCACCGTAAGCGTAACGTACGCGTACGTGGGTCATGTGATCATGAAACACAACTTTTGATTGGTAGAAACTACTTTCAGTTCTAGAACTCTCCTACACCACACCCATTCCCCACATTTCTGCTTGTGATCCCTTAGGAGAAGGAGCTGAGTTGTCTTTGGGATACGATGGCAGACCAGCACTCTTCTGCTGAGAGTGAGGCTAGCAGCACCACCATCAGGCAGAGAAGGAGCAAACAGAAGGGCTCTTTCATATGGGAGTATTTCAGTTTTCCAGAGGGTGAGAAAAAAGTCAATGCTGCACTGGTGACTTGCAAGCTGTGCCAGCGTGTACTTTCGCGAGGTAATCCCAACAAGAAGTATTCCTTTGGGAATCATACTATGTTGAGACACCTTCACGACGTACACCCTAGGACACATGCTAGACATACTAGGGGCAACCCTAGAGTAAGTCAACCAAGCACATCCACAGCAGCTCAGCCGAGTCCTTCTTCGGAAGCTCAGCAGAGCCCTTCATCTGTGGGGGCACATTCACCTTTTTCTGAACCTCTGGAAATGAACCCTCGGTTTGGTAGGGTTACTATGCGGTGTTCATTTTGCCATGATCTAATTGTTCACAGGGAGACCAGTGTTTCCCTCATTAACAACAGAATAGATCAGCACAAATGTCCAACCAGCTAATGTTCCCATACTTCCTTTCCTCTGTCCCTGCATGAACACAACGGCTCTTTTAAGAGCCAACCTTACCTCTCAACTTTTTTTTATTTTTTCTTTAAAACTTTTTTTTTTTTTTACCGTAAGCGTATTTTTTTTTTTTTTTTTTTAAAAACACTAAAAATCAATTACCACATCTCAAGATCATTGAGGAATTAATAAATAAATACTAAAAATCTTTTTGAGATAAAGTGGAAGAAAGAGACCTCCTAATTTCTCAGTTACCTGTCCCACCCAACAATTTTTAATTAAAATGTAATTGAAATTACTTGAAAAAATGGTTGGTTTTTTTTGAAAATTTTCTTTCACAATCTGAAAAAAAAGAAAAAAGTATTAATATTTAATAAATCAATATATTACACAGTACACGAATTTACATGTTTTTCCCCAAAAAAAATTTGCCTTTTTTTTGCTGTTTTCAGAATATATTGCATTTCACTATAAATTGTGAAAGCAATTGCATTCATCATTTAACAGCGGGCAAAAAAAAAAAACAATCTCAAAGATTGTATAAAAAAAGCCCAGAATCTCTTTTAACTTAAACATAACATTATAGAAATGCATAATATTCTAAAAAAATATCAACTAATATCAATACTTATTTCTTTAAAATATCGTCTGACATTTTTGTTTCAGAAGTATAATCACACAAATATATCTCAAATAACTCCACAATAAATCTGGTTCCATTTCCTTTAGGCCAAATAGTAATTTTAAAATTCTTTTTTGATTAAATTTCCAATGGTAATCCAATAAAATTCTAAAGTTTAAATTGTACAGATCTCACCGATTCTCTGTAACATTTTGGTTTCCGAACGATTAATTAATAATTAAATAAGTCCACAATACAATTGGTTACCTTTCCTCATGGCCAAATAGTAATTTTAAAAATATTTTTTGAATAAATTTCAAATGGCAAACCAATAACATTCCAAAATTTAAATTGTGCAGATGTTACCGATTTTTTCTAAATTTTTGGTTTTCCAAAGTTTCATGAAAAATTTAAAAAGTCCACATTACAATTGGTTACCTTTCCATTAGGCCAAATGATAATTTGAAAAATCATTTTTTTGAGAATTCCAATGGTAATCCAATAAAATGGTAAAATTGTTTTGTACACATCTTGCCAAGTCTCTCGAAAATTTAGGTTTCAGGAAGATTAGATAGGAATTTGCTAAATCAAAATGCAAACGTTGCTTGAAAATCAATTGGGAATCATTACACAGTGTCCAGCCTTTTTCACATTTAAGATAAACTGTGTAATGTCCAGAAGTAACAGTAGGTCCTTCATGGAAAATTATTGCAACTGTTACAAAAGTTTTTCCTGTAATTGATAATTGCTGTCCTGTAAACTTCTTTATTAAAGTATCCAATTTTGAACCATCAGCTTTACATTGTTGCATCATTAAAATTACATATTGTCCGTATTCCTTTGAAAGTAACGTTGAAAACATTTCAGATTGACACTCACTGCATTCCATGTTATGATTAGCATCTTTAACTAATTTAGCAAAAGTGACTGTTTTACTTTCTGGCAATGTTAAATAAATAAACCTTTCAGAATCAACATTAGAGCCACATGTATTGAAACAGTTTTCACAACTATGTTCCCATTTATAAGAGAGACCAAACACATTTTTAATGGGAACCCCTTCTTCTTCCAGTAGCTGAAGAAAAAACATCAAGAATTCCTGTGCGTCTTGCTGTACATTTTGAGAAAACTGTGTTCGTCCTGAACATACATCTAAAAGTTTTCTAATTTCAGTAGCACTTTCTATTTGTGTTTTATCATTACTCAGCTTTTGAAAAAGGAGACTCAACTCAGAACAGAATCTTTTTCCCTGATTTACTATTATCTGCTCTTGCACACTTTCCAGATAAAATGCAACATTCAGCACTACATTAGCGTAGCAGTTGACACCAGAGCTATTTTCAAAATGACATCCTACAACCTCTTCTTCATTTTCCTTTTTCTTTTTGCTTGCAATTACATCACTCCTCTTTTTTTTCCTCCTCTCTACATCTTCATTACAGATATTCTCATTTCTCCTTTTACGAGAAACTACACGTTTCTCCAACACAGGATACTGACCTAAATGAGGAGCATAGGTTCTTCTTAATCTATTATACTCCTTTACACAATTTGTATCAGCACTAACTTTTGAGTCATCAAAGTCTATCATGAATAAACCAGATAATGTTTTCACTCGTGACAAAGCTACATAAGCCATACCTTCTTTGAACACAGTTGAACCAATGTTCACAAAAGCACAATCTACAGTCAATCCTTGAGACTTGTGAATAGTTACAGCATATGCTAGCGAAAACGGAAACTGCTTCCTACGTACATATAAGTCTTTTACAAGCATGAAACGAACTGAACAACGACAAATGTCTTTAACTTCTTCTATCTGATCAAATTTTATTTTTAAACATTCAATTCCATCTTTTTTCTGATAATTAATAAAACCCACAACTCGTCCCATAGCTCCATTAACTAAACCTTTTTCAACATCCAAATTTCTCCTTAAAAATACTCTACAGTTCATGCAAACATATAGATTTTTTTCTAATCCAGCTGTTTTAGAAATGTTCTTCTCTAGTGAATCCAATTTATTTTTCAGTGTGCCTGTTAATGTGATAGTAATTCTTCCATCCTCAATTTTGTCCACTGCTTCCAATTTCCTGATATCTTCCTTTTCCAATTTCAAAAGCTCCTCATTGAATATTGAGCATTCACGTAGAGTTGGCATTAAGCAGATGACACTTTTCTTTTCTGCAATGTTCTTGTATATCTTCTCTGCAACTATTTCTTCCTTTGGAAATAAATTATGTAGCAACCGACTCTGTAATGCTTTTGTGCCTGCTTCTGTGAGTAGTCCAATCCTGATATCTTTCAGAATACTTCCATATTCTTCATCGTTTGCTTGCCTCATATTAGTAGTAAGTTCCTTGTACTCAAAGAAGGACCAAATATTTGCATTACCAATGCTTCCCAATGACTTCTTTGTGTCTTCATGTGTCACAGTATTAAACACTGGTTGTCCTTTAACTGGAGTAAGCTGTAGAAGATCCCCAAAAACTATGACATGTTTTCCATCAAATAACACGTCATAGTCTGTCCTTAGAATTTGCTGCATTCTTAAATGCACAAAGGCAAGCATTAAGTTTGATACCATGCTCACCTCATCAATAATGAGAACTTGCATCTTCTTCAATACTCTTGAAACTTCCAAGCATGCTTCTCCAGTTAGCTTGTTGTATTGTATTTTGTTCTCATGCTCCACTGGTAACATTAGCAAACGATGTAAGGTGATTCCTTTTATGTTATAGGCTGCTAACCCAGTTGGAGCAGTAACCACACAAGACAAAGTAGAATCCGTTTTTTGCTGTAGGTAGCTTCTGATGACTTTTATTAAGAAACTTTTTCCAGTTCCAGCTTGTCCACTTACATACATCTCGATTGGATGAAATGATGTGCATGAGCACTCTTTTTTTTCATGTTGAAATCCGTGATCAATTTTGCTTCTGATCTCTTCATAAATTTGTTGCTGCTCTTCATTCAGTTGTCTTTCCAAATTTTGTAAGTCTATAAATTCTTCTTGAGCTTGATTCATAGCCGTTTCCACTTCATTCATGGCTATTGATGCTTCATTTTCAACGATTGGTTGTCCTAGGGGATCTTGACTGAGTGTTCCTGAACTTTGGCTGTCCTGAGAACTGTCTCTAGCTACTTCTGCTGCAATTGTAGTTTCCTGTTCAATTTCTTCATTTAACATTTGCAGATAAGTTGAGAATGTACTGCATTGTATGCTGTCTTTGCAAGCATTAAAAGAATCTTCATAGCTTTGAAATTCTCCCAGTAGTTCATCCTCTGTACGCCATGGTTTAAACAGCTGTAAAAGAGCCAAGTAGTAAAATTCCTTTTTGTCAGTAGTGTCGCAACTCAGCTTCCTGTGATTTATCAAACTTCCTTTTGTTTGCTTCACCAAACATCCTTCCTCACCAATGACTTTATATTTTCCATTGTTGTTGTCTTCTGCGGCTTTCCGTGAATAAATGTAGTTCTGCAGCACTTCATAGAGACACATGTTCTCCAGATGAAGACTTCTCTTGGGGTAATATGTGTCCAACATGTTTGATTTCAAAATATCTGTACTTTCTGGGTCATTCTCGGCCAAATATTCAATTTCTCCAACAGATTTCAGTACCCGATTTCTCATTGCTGCAAGGCCTAAACTTGCCCAAATTATTCTTCTTGATTTCGAGTAGAGACTTGCAGAAGATAACCTATCTGAACATTCGTAGGATCCAATTTCTCGATGCGATAACATCTTTAAACTGAAACTGTACAGCTTCTTACTGACAGTCTTCTCGTGAGAAATCTCTTCCCACATTTCTTTCAATTCAGTTTTTTCTGATTTAGTAATGTAAGACGTTACATATCGAGCAACAGCAATGGAATTGTCAGCTACATACTGTATATCCATGTTAGCATTCCACATGGAAAAAATGACTGGGTTGTAGTCATTTATATTTTTTGATTCTTCTTTTCTTTTAAGGTTGTAGGTATTCTTAGGTGATTTTCTTGTGATAGTATGTCTCACAGATGACATAAAACTGTTTACTCTTCCATTTGAAAGAACAGGTCTAGAAAATCCAAATCGACATTTAGTGTAGTATTTATCTTTGCTCTTGTATTTCCGTCGACAGTATTTTCCACACCGATGACTTTGGAAACGTAAAACTTGCTCCTTTAACTTTTTCTCTTCTGTGCTTTTTGGTATAGCACATGTTGCATATTCTTCAATGTAAGATAACACTGCTTCATCAGCATCTGTTCCAAACTTTGGGGCATCCTTGATCCACAACAGCATATGAATATGAGGAGCACCTCTTGCCTGGTACTCTTTTCTCCAAAAGAAATCCACTACTTCTCCTAGAGGTGGATTTTTTTTATTGCAGATGAAGGACATCATATCCTCAAATCTATGATTGAAATATCTGCAAACATTAACCGGATCCAATGAGCACAGTTCTCCAGCTGTCTTGTATTCGATGTTTTTAATGTTTGAATTTGCCTCTCGTAGAAAATCCAGTAAATCATCCCAAGCGTACTCAGCACAGCTTAGGGTAAGGAACCATGTTGGTGTTCCTAAATTCCGTAACATGCATTTTAATTCACCATGGCGTCGGTACCAATATTCATTTGTCCCACGCTGACAAGCCATCAGATTGATCAGTTGTGTTTCCAAATGATCATCTCGGTGCTGCACTTTCTCCATAAAATCCTTAGCAGACACATTTTGTAAATGTACTCCACTTTTTAAAATGTGATTTACTGCATAAGACAGTGCAGACAAGTCGCTTTCAAATAAAAGATGGAACAAATAAGGAATACTTTGTCGAAATCTGGGATCTTCAGCATATAGTCTTGTAGTCCGATACTCAGAAGCTGGAATCTGTTCTGGACGTTCATCGTATCGTCCTCCTTTTCCTTTAGGAAACAGCTGGGGAAAACATCGAGCTTCCAAGCTCTCCTCCCATACACTCGCGGGAGTTCCTTTTGCTTTCTTCATCTGAAACAGATCAATATAGTCTCCCATAACTTCTTTTGAATGAAGAGGATGTATGCTAAAATGTTCATAAATTTCTTCTTCCTTTGACTTGTCCACTTTTTCAATTTGTCCAGTTGGTGTTTCTGTGTCTTCTCGTAAATCTTCTTCTTCTTCTTCTATATAAATTGATTCATACCATTTGTTATTCCTTTTCAAATACAAATTTGCTCTTTGTACTTTCCGTACATCTACCAGCTCCTGCCAAATCGTCTTATTCTTTGTAGGTACACCATTAACCAGAATAATTAATGGTTCAGTTTCCAAAGTATCCGCATCAATAGTTTCCATATTTTTTTTCAAATCCAAGGGCAAATACACCACTCTACCTTTTAAACCTCTCAGTAAATCTGAAGGAGGTAATTTACCAGTTTTGGGCTCCATACGTACTATGGTCTGGAACGGATGAACACATTGAATGAGTATAGACTCATATGTATTTAATTTAGAAAGTTCAGCAGGAATAGCATCCAATTCTAAATTATTATGTACAGCTCTGGTTGGCATTCTATTTTCCTCTAACTTGTTGTAACAGTATTTACAAATACGCTGATCTTCCCCCAATTCAAAACAATTTTCAAGAAATATATATGTGGCAAAATCCTTCCACTTATAATTATCTTCATTTTCACTCTTTCTGTAGAGATCAACATTCCTAGTTTGTTTTCTATAATGAGTTCTGCGGCAACCAAGACAAGTAATATTTGGTCTTTCATTAGAGATTATTGCAAATTTTGTTATGTGATCATTAAATGTCTTACTTACAGAGGGTTCTACATTCTCTTCCACTTCTTCCTCATTTACTGTGTCCTTTTCTGCACTGTTTTGTTCAGGACCAAAGTAACAAAACTGAATTTCATCAACAACCTTCTCTACATCTGATACCGATCCACGGAACAGAGCCCTATTCAATTCATCTAACTTTATTGCTGGACTTTTAGCAAAATACAACCGTCTCACAAACTTTCTCATTTCAGTATGATGAACAGCCAGCATCCTAAAATGATGGAAAACACTATTACACACTTTTCTAGATAGACAAGCCAGAGAATGACCCTGCAAACCAGTATTCTCTCTCACTCTGCATGGATCTAGACTTTGAAGCACCTTAATCTTCTGTTTAACACTTTTTTTACTATATTCTCTTAGAAACTCACGAAATTTATCAATAGATTCCTGACGCACAGTGCAAATACTACTACAATTCCAAGTGTACACTGGGGCTTTAGGACGTCTCCCCATAGCCTCATCCGCCATTACTTGTACCTCATCTCTTGGAACCATTATCTCCTTCTCCATTATGCAACCATTTTTCACTTCATAAGCACGACCTCTGGTGTCAACTGCATGCAGCAAACTATTACTCTGAAAATAGCTCTCTTCATTAAAAAAAGGTTCACTACTTGAACTATGCATCCATTTTCCTAAAAACACTTTACAAAAGTTTGTTCTGTTCACTACTCTTTTCCTTTTGCTTTGTGATTTCAGTACATTAACCATTTTATCTAATGTACGCATCCTATTCAAAATTAAAATGAATAGTTTCCTTTTTAATTCTAATGCCTTTGCTGCAATGGCTTCAATTTCTTTTTTTCTCTTGTAAAATTTTGCCTTTTGCTTATATTTCTTCACATCCTTTATCAAATTGGACATAACTCTTCTCTGAAACATTTTTCTACGTATCTCTTTAAACGCTGTTTTTCTGTTTAAGTTAATCTTTATAGTTGCAGAAGGTATATTTGTATTAACTAAATTCTCAATTTTTTCCAGTCCTTTTCTATTGAAAACATTCTTTCCAGTACAGACATTTTGTACATTTTTCCTTTTTTTGAATATGTTCTTTAAAAAATATTTTGTCTGCTTACCATAAGATTTTTTCTTTTTCCCAACATGAGCATCTCCAACTAACTTAGGTCCTCCAGTTGTCTTCAAATATAGGTTTTTTTTGTGGTCTTTCTTTACTCTGGATTTTGTAGGCATCTTAAATTTTGTTCACTGCTCTTCAGCAATACCTGAAAAAAACTAAAAAAAAAATCCTTTATTTTATTTAAATATATTACTACATTTTTTATGTTCTTTAGAAATCTTAATATACTATAAACCCCTTACCTATAAATGAAAATCACAATAACACCTTCACCAATTAAATATCTAAAAACAATTCCTGTGTGCACACAGAGTCATGCTTTGAAATTAGGCAGAAAACGAAATTTCTTTGCCAATTGCAAAGCATACTTTCTACTACTTTTTAGGCAAGTGAAAAGTACTTTTACAGACTGACACATTATGAATCCACTTTTCAGATTCTGATAAAAGCACATGTCCAAACAGCTTTTTCAGACCAGCACCATGTGTAACCTGGGTGACTGACTACACTCCAGCAAGGGCAACCAGCCTTAGTGATGCTGAATGTATTTGCATTACTGACTGAAACCTCAAACCCCACTCGCTTGTGAATACTGTGCATGATTCCACAGGGTAAGCAGCTGGGTGTGTGCTAAGAGTCTGTTTCTGCACAAAAAAATGGCTCCCCCTTTCCATCTAATGCAACTGTGAAATCACCAGAGCAATACGCAATAAATCTCTGCCTGTAATTCCTATTTGCACACAGAGTCATGTTTTCACATTAGTCACAAAACGAAATTTCTTTGCCATTTTGAAAGCACACTTACTACTCTTTTTTTTGGCAAGTGATAAACACTTTTACAGTCTGTCACATTTTGAATCCCCTTTTCAGATTCTTAAAAAAGCACATGTCCAAACTGCTTTTTCAGACCAGCACCATGTGTAACCTGGGTGACTGACTACACTCCAGCAAGGGCAACCAGCCTTAGTGATGCTGAATGTATTTGCATTACTGACTGAAACCTCAAACCCCACTCGGTTGTGAATACTGTGCATGATTCCACAGGATAAGCAGCTGGGTGTGTGCTAAGAGTCTGCTTCTGCACAAAAAAATGGTTCCCCCTTTCCATCTAATGCAAATGTAAAATCACCACAGCAATACGCAATAAATCTATGCTTGTAATTCCTATTTACACACAGAGTCATGTTTTCACATTAGGCCCTTAAACGAAATTTCTTTGCCAATTTTAAAGCACACTTACTACTCTTTTTTTTGGCAAGTGATAAACACTTTTACAGACTGACACATTTTGAATCCATTTTTCAGATTCTTAAAAAAGCACATGTCCAAACTGCTTTTTCAGACCAGCACCATATGTAACCTGGGTGACTGACTACACTCCAGCAAGGGCAACCAGCCTTAGTGATGCTGAATGTATTTGCATTACTGACTGAAACCTCAAGCCCCACTCGGTTGTGAATACTATGCATGATTCCACAGGATAAGCAGCTGGCTGTGTGCTAAGAGTCTGCTTCTGCATACAACAAAATGGCTCCCCCTTTCCATCTAATGCAAATGTGAAATCTCCAGAGCAATACGCAATAAATCTATGCCTGTAATTCCTATTTGCACACAGAGTCATGTTTTCACATTAGTCACAAAACGAAATTTCTTTGCCAATTTGAAAGCACACTTACTTCTCTTTTTTTTGGCAAGTGATTAGTACTTTTACAGTCTGACACATCTTGAATCCACTTTTCAGATTCTGAAAACAGCACATGTCCAAACTGCTTTTTCAGACCAGCACCATGTGTAACCTGGGTGACTGACTACACTCCAGCAAGGGCAACCAGCCTTAGTGATGCTGAATGTATTTGCATTACTGACTGAAACCTCAAACCTCACTCGGTTGTGAATACTGTGCATGATTCCACAGGATAAGCAGCTGGGTGTGTGCTAAGAGTCTGCTTCTGCACAAAAAAATGGTTCCCCCTTTCCATCTAATGCACATGTGAAATCTCCAGAGCAATACGCAATAAATCTCTGCCTGTAATTCCTATTTGCACACAGAGTCATGTTTTCACATTAGTCACAAAACGAAATTTCTTTGCCAATTTGAAAACACACTTACTTTTCTTTTTTTTGGCAAGTGATAAACACTTTTACAGACTGACACATTTTGAATCCACTTTTTAGATTCTTAAAAAAGCACATTTCCAAACTGCTTTTTCAGACCAGCACCATGTGTAACCTGGGTGACTGACTACACTGCAGCAAGGGCAACCAGCCTTAGTGATGCTGAATGTATTTGTATTACTGACTGAAACCTCAAACCCCACTCGGTTGTGAATACTGTGCATGATTCCACAGGATAAGCAGCTGGGTGTGTGCTAAGAGTCTGCTTCTGCACAAAAAAATGGCTCCCCCTTTCCATCTAATGCAAATGTGAAATCTCCAGAGCAATACGCAATAAATCTCTGCCTGTAATTCCTATTTGCACACAGAGTCATGTTTTCACATTAGTCACAAAACGAAATTTCTTTGCCAATTTTAAAGCACACTTACTACTCTTTTTTTTGGCAAGTGATAAACACTTTTACAGACTGACACATTTTGAATCCACTTTTCAGATTCTTAAAAAAGCACATGTCCAAACTGCTTTTTCAGACCAGCACCATGTGTAACCTGGGTGACTGACTACACTCCAGCAAGGGCAACCAGCCTTAGTAATGCTGAATGTATTTGCATTACTGACTGAAACCTCAAACCCCACTCGGTTGTGAATACTGTGCATGATTCCACATGATAAACAGCTGGGTGTGTGCTAAGAGTCTGCTTCTGCACAAAAAAAAATGGCTCCCCCTTTCCATCTAATGCAACTGTGAAATCACCAGAGCAATACGCAATAAATCTCTGCCTGTAATTCCTCTTTGCACACAGAGTCATGTTTTCATATTAGTCACAAAACGAAATTTCTTTGCCAATTTGAAAGCACACTTACTACTCTTTTTTTTGGCAAGTGATAAACACTTTTACAGACTGACACATTTTGAATCCACTTTTCAGATTCTTAAAAAAGCACATGTCCAAACTGCTTTTTCAGACCAGCACCATGTGTAACCTGGGTGACTGACTACACTCCAGCAAGGGCAACCAGCCTTAGTGAAGCTGAATGTATTTGCATTACTGACTGAAACCTCAAACCCCACTCGGTTGTGAATACTGTGCATGATTCCACAGGATAAGCAGCTGGGTGTGTGCTAAGAGTCTGCTTCTGCACAAAAAAATGGCTCCCCCTTTCCATCTAATGCAAATGTGAAATCACCACAGCAATACGCAATAAATCTCTGCCTGTAATTCCTATTTGCACACAGAGTCATGTTTTCACATTAGTCACAAAACGAAATTTCTTTTCCAATTTGAAAGCACACTTACTTTTCTTTTTTTTGGCAAGTGATAAACACTTTTACAGACTGACACATCTTGAATCCACTTTTCAGATTCTGAAAACAGCACATGTCCAAACTGCTTTTTCAAACCAGCACCATTTGTAACCTGGGTGACTGCCTACACTCCAGCAAGGGCAACCAGCCTTACTGATGCTGTATGTATTTGCATTACTGAGTGCAACCTCAAACCCTTAAAGTATTCCTTATTTTTACCAGTACACCTTAATTTTTCGTGAAAACATAGTCCATATTATTTTACATGTTCCTCACATTTAAATTTCTCCCAAAACAGAAAATAATAAACACAACTTCAACAAAAGGAATTCCATTTCTATTATTCATTTCTTAATTTACCATATACATCCCCTCTCAAACTCTAAACTCACCTTTAAAATTAGTTAGTTGTGAAAGAAATGTGGCACTCAAACAGCAGATTATCAGAGCCAGGATCTCTGTTCTTTACACCTCTCTCCTCTCAGCAGAACCAGATAATGGCAAACTTTCCCTCTCTTTTTCCACACATATACATGTTAATTTCAAATCTCAGTGCTTCCCCCTTTTTTTCAAATGTAATCACACATTTCTATTGGTTGAAAACCAAACCTTTTCCAAAAGTACCCTTCCCCCAACTTGACTTCTGCCTAGTACCCTTCCCCCAACTTGACTTCTGCCTGCTACCATAGCAACAGCTCATGGAACACTGCTGTGTGGAGTTAGGTCAGAAGTTCACCAAACAATGTTTCAATTCCACAGAGCAAGAGTGCTTGACTTTTCAAACCTAACAGCAAATCCATAGTACTGTTCTTTGGTAACACATTTTTCTGTACCAATACAAAACATGCTTCTATTCATTTACACATACAGCCTAGTTTTTATTCTAGAATGGTATGAAACAGCCAATCAGTTCTTTTTTTAATAAAAAAAATATGTATGCCTCCATTTCCAAACTGTCTTTCATTTCTTTTTACCATTCTACTGAATTACACCTCCTGAGTGCATCCAGTTCTCCTTTGAAGATGTTCACAGTGTGGATTGTAGGGCACAGCTATGTCTTCTGGAGTGAAAAGTATGCAGAGAAAACAGATATGGTGAGAGACCTTGCTTTGCCAAATGTAGACATTAAATGGATTGGTCTGAGAGGGTTAAAGTGGCACCAATTGATGCCATTGGTGAAATCCTTCATGCAAATCCAACACCCTGACCTCATAATAGTGCACTGTGGTGGCAATGACCTAGGCACTTTCACTGGGGTAGGTCTGGAAATGCTTATGAAGGACACCTTTGCACAACTGTTTTTACTTTTCCCTAAAACTGCCTTTGTGTTTTCTAACATATGCCAAAGGCAAAAATGGAACTGGTCCAATCATTCCTGTCCGCAGATTGACAAAGCAAGAAAGCACGTCAACAAATCTGTTTCTGCTTTCCTCCGTGACTATGGTATGGGTTCCATTTACCACAACAACTTGCGTTACGACATGCAAGACATTTATAGAGGAGATGGTGTGCACTTCAATGATGAAGGGAACAGAGTCTTCCTCTTGAACCTTAGACTCTGCATCGGTACTTACTTGTAGGTACCACTAAAAAATCACTTCATAAACACAACGGCTCTTTTTAGAGCCCCCTAATATCTAAACTCTTAAATCTGCATTTCATTTCTTTTTTTTAATTTTTTTTCTACCGTACGCGTACGTTGAGCTTACCGTACGCGTACCCCGCGATTTTTTAAAAAATCAATAAATGTTTTCTTTGTACTTTTCTGTCCTTCTTTGACCCCCTTACAAATGTTAGGGGGTCTGTAACTCTCTCCCTTGCCCCCTTTTCCAGATATCACCCTTTTTTTTCTGAGTGAAACACACGAAATGGCGGCCGCCGCTTCCTGGTTTCGACCGATTCGAATGTTTACTAAGATCTAAGAGCCAATCAGAATCGCGCTCGCGCACGCCACCGTACGCGTACGGTAAGCGCACCGTAAGCGCACGGTAAGCTGGCTCAGATATATATATTGATTTAAAGGCTATTTTCTCAGAATCTACTGAACAGATTTACACCAATCCTACAAAAGGCACTTCCTCGACCTGAGGACTACCTCTCTGCCAAATTTCAAGTAATTCTGTTCAGCCGTTCGGGCTGTAGCTGTGTCTAAAGGTCCTATGGAAAAATGCATGGGAAAAACGCGTTTTGGGACCCCCCTTTTATCTCAGCCCCCGCTTGACGAATCCCCCCGAAACTTTCAGGGTAGGAGCGGGGCGTAGCGCCCCACCTATTTTGAAAAATTCGTGAGGATTCGTCGACCGGCGCCAAAGTTATTCAAAATAGAATGTTGCGGATTTCCTATGGAAACGTGGTCCTAACTATAACTACCTACTGGCGACCGCCAGTAGGTAATGCGAATATGAATTCTGCAAATCGTGCAGAAAAGACGAGCCACACCAGTTCTTCGTTCCCTTAATAATGCGGGTTTCTTTTGGCAGACAAACGACGCATTTTGATCTCAGCCGAGATCTTGGTTACATGACCTTAGGTGAGTTTCACAAATATTTAAAGGTGCAGTATACAGGCACGACGCAGCATGCACAGTTGACATAAAAGAAACACTTAAAATTATCATATGTGCTTGTTCAGTATAGGTGTGTTAATAAAGTTTTAAACAGCATTAATCGTTTCTTTATATTTGTATTCTTATAATCAGTTTACCAACTCCTAATATGAGTGTAGGAAATGATTCATACAATTAATCCATCATACATTTCAAAAGAGATCATGGTATAGTACGCGTTTACTTTTGTGTGTTTTTTAAGCACTGATGAAATTCAATAGATGGAAATTAGATAATTGGTATAGTACCAAACAATCAATTTATTCAATATGTTATATATATATATATATATAAAACAAGCATTAGCATAGACAATAGGTCTCGCCGATGGAACCTTATAAGTGTCCAGCCATGCAGTAGAATAGGGTTTGGGGAGGGTTGGGTGAGTTTAGCTTTAAGTAAAGTAGCACCATTAAAGAAAAGTGGTAATTGGCATAATAAAGTACATTATGTGAGATATGAGAGGCAGCACTAAACAAAAGCTTCTTGTGCACTTGATTATTGAGTGCTTTTATATGCATTTTCCTTGTTTTTTTTTTTTTTTATTAAATACCCATTTGAGAAAAAGATTACATCGTTATTAATTTAGACAAGGAGAGAAATAAAAGAGAAAGGGACATAGGATAAATATAAATGTAACAATATAGTAATATGGAAAAAGTAGACGGCTAACAACTATAGTTGGGGGAAGAAACAAGCTCAACTTTTAAGACAATTCAGAAACTGCCAGAAATATTTCTGTGGCCGACCAAGCTGTACTAGATTGTACTAATATGTAGCAAAGGTAGGCATGGTTTAACTTTAACTTTTTTCCCCTTCTTTTCATTCTTTCCCCTTCCCTTCCCCTTTTTCCTTCAATTTCCCCTTAAAAAAAAACAACAACAAAAAAAGGAGGGGGGAGAAGGATAATCGCAGGGATCTAATGAACAGTGGATGCCTTATGGAAAGAATAACTTGGTAGATCCCCGAGAACCACTCTATGCAGATTGAGTAATATCTTTTAGAGCGTCTCTTCTAATGGAGATCTAAATTTAACCTTTCATTCCCATACCAGTCTGAGATGTAAGCCCAGATTGCCTGACCTCTCTGCTTGGCTTGCAGGCCTCTGCATCTATACAGTGCATGTTCTTGTTTGTATAGTCCAAGCAGTCTGGCTAACCACATCGAGAAGGTAGGGGTATCAGCATCCTTCCATCTTATTGCTAACATTATCCTGTAGATGGCCGTACCCATAAATATACAATATTCTTGTTTCTTACTTAATCCTGACACACTATCGGAGCCCAGCAGGAATAACGAAGGGGTTAACTCTAATCTTATAGAAAATATATTTTGCCAAAAGTTTTGTAGATCCAATTTAAGATATGCGAGTTTTGTACAATCATAAAACATATGTTTCAGGTCTGCAGGACCTAGGCCACATCTAGGACAGTTGTGGTCCTTACGCTTCCCCCAAGCGTAAAGTTTGGAGGGCTTATAGTACAGATTGAATACTGTTTTATACAATTGGGCTTTAAGGTTTGTGCTAAGGAAAACTTGTTGAGACATCTTTAAGGAAATCAGGCATTATCTTACAAACATAATCTCCGTTCATAAGTTGGATCCGGAGAGTAGAATTCTGCTTGAAGAAGAGATCATGTTAGAAGAAGTGGAGCAGGCACTCTTCGACCTGCCCCCCGGTAAAGCAACTGGACCCGATCGGCTCCCGTTAGAGCTTTATAAATTACTCAGTCAGGTTATTAACCCACTGTTACTGGATCTCTTTTTGGGAATCCAGTATCAGGGAACCCCTCCAGAGTCTTGGAAAGAAACTGACATTTATTTTATTTTATTTTATGTAGTTTATAGAGCGCGCAGCTACCCCCGAAGGGGTGTCCCGGCGCTAAAATCCTGAGCCTCCAAGGGAAAGTAGGGAGTAAAGAGCAGGAGAAGCAGTAGAGTGACTCAAAGTCCGGAGAAGAGCCAGGTTTTGAGTTTGGCTCGGAAGATGGATTCAGAGGGACAGAATCTCAGCTCGATTGGTAGGGAGTTCCACAATTTGGCAGCAATGACACTGAACCCTCTGCCACCCATTCTAGATAATCTAAAACGGGGCGAGATCAGGAGGCGAAGGTCATTGGATCTCAGGGATCTGGTGGAGCGGGATATCGAGGCACGTTTTTTCAGATAGTTAGGTCCGCGGTCGTTTACGGCTCGGTAGGTGAGGGTGAGGACCTTGAACTGGATGCGGCTAGCCACTGGAAGCCAGTGGAGTTCCCTCCGGTAAGCAGAGACAGATTGGCGGTACGGGATGTTACCAATCAGTCTGGCTGCAGCATTCTGGACAATCTGCAGCCGGCCTACCAAGTACTGGGGGGCACCAGCATAGAGGCTGTTGGCATAGTCCAAGTGGGACGTGATGAGGGCTTGGGTAACTGTACGGCGGGAATCCAGGGGGAGATAGGGGAGAATTTTTCTGATCATGCGCAACTTCAGGAAGCAGGTAGAGGTGACTTTATTAACCTGAGTTTTGCAAGACAGGGAGTCATCAAACTGGAAACCCAGGTTCCGAGCCGAGTGAACAGGGGACGGGGCGGGATCAAGCACCGTGGGCCACCACCAGGAGGAGGGGATGGAGGCTCTCTGATTGAAAAACAGTACCTCCGTTTTGTCTGCATTCAGTCTGAGGTGATTCGCGGTCATCCAGATACTGATGTCGTTGAGGCATTGGCGAAAGTTGGCGAATGCGGAGTCCGAGTGGTCCCTAAAAGAAAACACCAACTGAGTGTCGTCAGCGTAAGAGACCACCCTGACTCCGTAGGACTCCACAACGTCGGCCAAGGGGGCAAGATAGACGTTGAAGAACAGGGGGCTGAGGGCAGAGCCTTGTGGCACCCCGCATGACAGGGGTTTTTTCTCTGACTTGAAGGGGCGCAACAATACCCTCTGACTTCTAGTCGAGAGGAAGGACTCGATCCAGCTGAAGGCAGTGCCACCAATGCCTATCTGCTTAAGTCGGTCAAGGAGGATAGGGTGGGAGACCGTATCGAAAGCTGCGGACAGGTCGAGGAGGACCAGCATGGCCTCCTCGCCCCTGTCCACGCATTCTCGGATTGTTTCGGAAACTTCCAGCAGGGCCGTCTCAGTGCTGAATCCGGCTCTGAATCCGGATTGTGATCCATGCAGCAGAGAGTGATTTTCTAGATATTCCGTAAGTTGCAGCTGCACGGCTTTTTCCAGGACTTTAGCGGGTTTAGGGAGAAGGGAGATGGGGCGATAGTTAGCAAAAACAGTGGGATCTGCGTCCGCTTTTTTTAGGATGGGGATCACCAAGGCCTCCTTCCAGGTGGTAGGGAAGAAGCCATGGTGGAGGGAGGCATTCCAGATGGAGAGGAAGGGGCAGGCAAGTGAAGGCGCCAGTTCTCCCATGATTGTTGCGGGGACAGGATCGGAGGGGGAGCCGGATTTGCAGTGGATGAGTAGCCTGATAGCATCATCCTGGTTAAGTTTGTTAAATGAAAGAAAGGACGGTGATTCTGGGGGACTTGTGGGGGAAGGCATGGGGGCAAGCCCTGTGGGGAAGGAGACACGAAGTTTATTAATCTTTTCGAGGAAGTAGTCTGAGAGTCCCTCGCAAAGAGCCTGACTCGCGGTGTTCTGAGGAGCCCTGGCCGGAGGGTTAATAAAATCCTTAACGATGCTAAAGAGGGTTTTAGATGAGTTTTTGGCCTTAGTAATTTGAGAGGCAAAGTGATCTTTCATAGCGCTTTTTTTTTGTTTAAGGAATTTTTTCAGGGCAGATCTATATAAGAGTTTGGCTTCGAGGTCGTAGTTTAGTCTCCACTTACGTTCGAGAGCTTTACATCTGCTTTTCTCCTCACGGAGGGAGGTAGAAAACCAGGGAGCAGAGGGTCGCGATCTAGTGGAGGTGATGATTTTCTGGGGGGCGATAGAATCAATCGCATTGACGAGGGCAGCATTCAGCCTAGAAACATTTTCATCTATGTCCGAGGAGAGGTACTCTGTCTCATAGTAGTCTTCCCCAAGAAGGTGAAACCTAACGATGTCTTGTCTTCATATAGACCCATAAAGCTTTAAGATAATTACAGATGCCTGGAAGATTTGGAAGAAAATCTCAAAAAGGATGGATGTTCCCGCAGTAAATTGGTATACCCCACTATGGCATACAGAAAAGCTGCCAGTCCTTTCACAGGATAACTCTGGAAATCGATGGGAGGAATTTGGTTTGTACACAATAGGAGATCTCTGTACCCCCGATGGGGGCCGGACAGCAAAGTCTTGGCATTTAAGGTTTTGCAGCAAACACATTTCATCCCGAACAGCTACTATTTTAAATATCTTCAAATTAAAAGTTCCCTCGCCGCTTTCAACCCAGGCAATAAATGGAGCATGATTCCTATTCTAAAGACTTTGAGATTCCGAGTGAATAGAACAAGAAATATCTATGGCCTCTTATTGGGAAAAATTCCAGACGACCTGGAAAAAATCGAATTAGGTTGGTCAACGAAATTAGCTAATAGTGATATTGATATATGCATTTTCCAATGCAACAGTAAAACGAGCAGGGCAAGAATGAGGAGAAAGGCCAACGGGACTGTGTTACAATTTCAGAGAAACTTAAATACGTAAACTCCTATGAGTACCGAGAAGTATTGGAGATTCTGTGGTTGGAAGAGGTAAAAATTAAAAAAGGGTTTGTGTGCGCAAGAGAGCACAATAAAGCAAGACATAGCATATGCAAATAGTTGAAAGACTTATCCGCAACACAGAACAGTTTGAGAGTTTAATAAAATGAATCAATTGTGCCCCCCCAGTCTAGGAGGGGATATACTCTCCTTGAAAGTAATAAATGAATGTTGGTGGAATACACACAACCAGCAACACAGGGTAAGTATACGTGATTAAATTGAACCAGGTGTTCTGATGATTTAAAAATATAAGGATATGACCCGCAGACTGGTGGTGCAGCTTGGTTACGTTTTGAGCTTTCCGAAACGGTGAATAAAAAGGGGAGGGTGACAAATGAATAAAAAGTAAATAAATGAGACGTGCACCAATCGTATCATAAATAGAGAATACAGTGATTTTGGAAAGTGGGCCAGCAATGAATGCCTTAATCCTTGACTCCTATCCAGCACTTTATGGACGGGGCCTAACAAACAAGGAGCAGGAAATTTACGTACTTTTCAGGTTACAGACATGCAAAGACAGACAAAACCGATTGTCGGTGCCAGAAAATCTGGGACTCAGGGAACAAAGTTTACGCAAACTGCCCCCCCTTGTTACTGTTTTCCTGTAGAACTTTTGTGGCTAGGGTCAAGTGAAAATGTAATGTCCTGTGCTCTTTAAAAGAATGGCTGTCCTTGTTTTGGATTGGCGAGCACACACAATCAAGTTAACATTATCAAGTGACTGACCCCATATCATGTTTGACACGTTTAGCCAATCGTGCCTTTTTAGCCAACATCACTTTCTATAGTAATGTTTTTTAACCCAGGTTATCCAGCCTTAAAGATTTAATTAGGCTCAAGTGTCAAGAAACTTGCTGGCATATTTGTATGCGCTATAAAGACCATCAATTCAGGCATTTAAATAAAATTAGCAATAGGGGCAAATAGATTAGAAACAAACCTCTCGGTAGAAGCACAACCTACCCCTCACCTGTCTGGTGCTGATGCTGCACCTCTTCCCCAGGCAGTTATGGCTATGTGGGTTACAGGTGAGCATATGAGGGGCGGGAAGAAAGTCAACACAAAGTACTGCGGGAAGGGGCAGAAAGAAACACAACACAGATAAAGGGAGGGGGCAAGAGCTAAGGGGATAGGGACAATGGGAGGGGGCGGGAGCAAGGTGAACACAGATAGCGGGAGGGCAGAGGGAAGAAAGGCAACAGAAAGTACGGCAGGAGGGGGCAGAAAGAAAGACAACATGGACAAAGGGAGGGGGCGGGAGCAAAGGGAATAGGGACAACGGGAGGGGGCGGGAGCAAAGTGAACACGGACAACGGGAGGGGGCGGGAGCAAAGTAAAACACAACAGGAAATAAGAAAAAAAGCCGAAGCAAAAGAAAAAGTAGTGCGCTTACCAAAACATAGGGCCCATATCGAAAGGATCCATATAGCAGGGGCGGTCACCAGGGCCGGAACAAGACAGCCATAAGGCGGGACAACAGTAATCTATTCCCCAACAAAAAGTATGGCATTTATAAAGACAGACCAAGCAACCAATGAAAAGCAGTGGGCGTGCGGTGGGTGTCTTCAAACTTCCCAGAGGGATTGCAGCATGCTTCACAGAGCAGTGCATGCGTGCTGCCTCTAGGCACGACCTAAAAGGGGGTTAAAAAAAAGTGCATTTCCCTTGTTAATTCCTATAGAGTCTACAGATATGCCTGCAGGCCGAACCGCTGGATGTAATTCCTGGTTGAAGTGTTGCCAACCAATCAGATCCCACCATGAGATCTGTGCTCAGACTCTGCCCAGATATACAAATGTGGTTTTCCTTTAATATCTCCAAAACTGCTGCATGCATTTACACCAAGTAACAAAAGGCGTGCTCTCTGAAACAAAATCTACCTTTCTGCCATATTTGGTGTAATTCCGTCCAGCGGTTTGGGCTGCAGGCGTGTCCAAAGACTGCAGGAGTTAACATGGGAAACACTTTTTTTTGTCACCCCCCGTTTTCTCAGCCCCCACTTGACAGATCACGGCAAACATTTTTTGGGGAAAATTTCATGAAGGTTCGTCACCCGGCACCAAAGATTTAGGCAAGTCAAAAAGTGCTAAAAACTCGCTTGCCACACAAAAACCCATACCTGCCCTAAACCCTAAAAAATTCCATACCTAGCAAAAATCCATACCCACCATAAACCCTAAAATTTCCCTAGCCACCCAAAAACCCATACCCATCCTAAGCCCTAAAAATACCCTTACCATCCAAAAACCCATGCCCACCCTCAACCCTAAAAACACCCTTTCAACCCTTGCCACCCAAAAACCCATACCCACCCTAAATCCTAAAAATGCCCTTACCGTACCATACATATATATATATATATATATATATATATATATATTACCTACTGGCGGTCGCCAGTAGGTAGTTGTAGTTACAACCTAGTTTCCATAGGAAAAGCATTTTTTGATTTGCTAATAACTTTGGCGTCATTTAACAAATCTTTATGAAATTTTCCAAAAAGTTGCACTTTTTAGGGTCAGCTCCTATCTTGACAGTTTGGGGGTGATTTGTCTAGCGGGGGCTGAGAAAAAAGGGGGGCCCCAAAACGCGTTTTCCCCATGTTAATTTCTATAGGAAATTTTGCGATGAGCTACAGCCCGAAGTGCTGAACAGAATTACCCCAAATTTGGCAGAAAGGTAGAGCTTGGTTCAAAAAGCAACCTTTTTTTTAATGTTGTAAATCCGTTTGGTAGTTGCTGAGAAATCAGAAAAATAAAAGTTTCAATATCTGGGCGTAGCCTAAGTCCCGTGCACGAGCTTCACTGTGATTGGCTGGCAACACTTCCTGGTTTGGAGTGTTGGCAGCCATCTTGTGGCTCGGTAGAAGCGAGTCGCTAGAAAACAGGGAAGAGGCAGAGTAGAAACACCCTGACCCCTAGGCCTGGTCAGGGGGTCCCAGAAGGACCTCCAGGGCCCCAAACATTTTTTTTTTAAATCGGCGTAATTCGCGCTGTGGTCACGGGTTCCCGTGTTTTATTTTAATGAGACCCCGGGGTGGGTAGGTCCCGGGGCATTTCTTAAAAAATATTAGCGGGGGCTCGCTGGGGCTGCGGGTGCCCGCTGGGGTCCCCGTAGTCTCGGGGCTTCACTCATGTTGGGAGGGAGGTTGCTTGGCTCCCCTCCTGCAGCTCTCCGTCTGCTTATAACTTTGATGTAGTTTGACGATTCTTTACGAAATTTTCCAAAAAGTTTCTCTTTTTTGATCAGCTCCTATCTTGAAAGTTTAGGGGTGATTGGTCAAGGGGGGGCTGAGAAAAAAGGGGGGGGTGAAAACGTGTTTTCTCAATGGATTTTCCATAGGAAACTTTAGACAAGGCTACAGGTCAAGCTGCTGAACGGAATTATGCCAAATTTGGCAGGGAGAGAGGTCTTGGTCCAGAAAGCGCGGTTTTGTTGAAATGGTGTGAATCCGTTCAGTAGTTTTTGAGATATTAAAGGGAAACATATATATATATCTGGTCGTGCCTTACTCCCGAGCACGAGATTGCTTCTGAATGGCTGCTAACTCTTCAAAGCTGGAAGTGTTAATAGCCATCTTGTGCCTCGCATCGAGTGAAAATATAAAAGAAAGGTCCTGGGGGCAATTTAATATATCGGAGCTCTGTGTAATGATGATTTGGACGCAGTGAAGATTTAAGATTTATTAACAATAAAGGAGAAAAAGGTGAGCGCCAGGCAGCACGACTTCTACTCCAGGACACTAGTAGGAAGATAACCCTTTCACGCTCCCTGTGCCCAACATCACCACTTTGGAGGTATGCCTTTAGAAGCCAGTCCGTCGGCTCGCAGCTGTCTACCTTTGCGAGCTAGAACGCTGCTGTGCCTGTACCTCTGCGAGCTACTGCGCTGCTGTTCCTTTGCGAGCGGACGGCTCGTAGTTCTGCCTCTGTGAGTCGAGTGGACGGGCTGCTGTTGTCCCTCTGCGAGCCTGGGTACAACTGTTCATAAGACTTACTATATGAGCATAGAAAAGCCGTTTTGTGATTCAGTCCGTCAGCTGGCAGCTGTCTGAGGCATTTCTGAAAACATACCGGAGCTCTGTTTGTGAGAGATACCCCTTTCACGCTGCCTCTCCCTACATCAGCAGGTAACGCACCATCTTCCCACATCACTAGCATACCGTCAATAACGTTTTCGGGCCCGCAAGTCTCCCTCTGCGAACCACTGGTGGGCTCACAGCTCTTCCGGTGCGACTTATCGGGCCCGCACTTTTACGAGCCAGACCTCAGGTTTGCAGGTCTCTGTGAAGAGATGCAATGGAGGCAACGATGATGCAGGTCAGACACCCAACAGGACTCCGACAGCAGCTGCTTGTCCGCCATCCCCGCTCACCCCCCAAAAACAAAAGTGACAGGAAAGTTTTTAAATCTGGAGCCTAACAAATCGGCTGGTGTTGCAGTTTTAATAAAAAAGATGCTTGTGAGGTTGGACAAATAAGAATCTTAGTCATGTACGGATTTACATATAAAACATTTTATTAAAACAAAACAACAACAAATAAAACTATGTGTGTAAAATATTTTTTTAAACGAAAACAACAACAAATAAAACTATGTACAGCCATGGCGTGTCATCCCTCGACAATTTGTGAATCACAGCCTGCAAGACAAAAAGAAAAATAAGATGGTGCGTTATGCGTCCAGCAAAGGAGAGAGAAAGAGAGGAAGAATGTGATACAAGGAAGATAGAAAGAGAGAAACAGTGTGAGAGAGAGGAAGAGAGAGAAAGAGTGAGAAAGAGAGGAAGAGAGAGAGCGAAAGAGAAAGAGAGAGAGGAAGACAGAAAGAAAGAGGAAGACAGAGAGGAAGACAGAGAAAGAGAGAGAGGGATACAAGGAAGAGAAAAAGAGAGAAACAGTGTGAGAGAGAAGAGAGAGAGAGAGAGAGAGAGAGGAAGACAGAGAGAGAAAGAGAGGAGAGAGAGAAAGAGTGAGAGAGAGGAAGAGAGAAACAGTGAAACAGTGTGAGAGAGAGGAAGAGAGAGGAATGTCACGCTCGTGTCTGCATGCTCCCAACACACCTTACCTCTTTAAAAAAAAAACAGAGAAAGGAAAGTTCATCAAAATTTGAGGGTAAATTTAAGGGTACAAAGTATGAAAAAAGAAATACTCAACTACTTTGCTACAGATGTGGGAGCGACGGACATTTGGCCGACTGTAAAAACTGTCCTGCTATTGGAAAACTTGTTCAAAATGCAATAAGAAAGGGTAATGGCAGAGT
This sequence comes from Triturus cristatus, assembly GCF_964204655.1. Taxonomy (NCBI): domain Eukaryota; kingdom Metazoa; phylum Chordata; class Amphibia; order Caudata; family Salamandridae; genus Triturus; species Triturus cristatus. Next base: position 590,214,445 of record NC_140591.1, on the reverse strand, counting down.
ATATATGACTGCGTATGCCTAAATCGCTGTGCAGCCTTTCTGCTTACAGGCTGCTGCACCCCATCCACTCCCGCCGCCCAGAGGTATCTGCCCGCCGCTGCGCACCCAGGCCTCACTGCTCACCTTTTCGCGATCACAGCACCCTCCACATCATGCAGCTCCGTTCTGGAAGGTAATAGATCTCACATTGGGTACTGAGTCTTGATATGGCCATGGCAGAGGACATACTAGTGCACATATCATCATCACAGGTTGTACACCCGCTCAGTGCTTGCGGTGCTACTAAGTCAGTGAGAAGTGAGGCCATGTACTCTAAACTCTAAAATGGCGTAGTGCACATGCGCCCAGTCTTTTATATTAGCAGGGTCACGTGTCCTGTGATGCCTGTGCTGGATGGGTGTGGTGTGGGTGTATACCAGCCGTGAGGGAGTGGCTGTGGCATCAGTGTTGCCAGATTGGGCTAGATCACGCACAATTGGGCTATATTTTTCCAGTTGTGTGGTAAAATTTGGGTTTGTGCTAGTTGCCAGATTATAAATAGATATACAACGCTCCAGCAAAGTAGTATGTGAAAGCGCTTTATTAAACAAATATTTACTTGGCATACTGCTGCAACATCAATTCCAATGCATTCACTGCCTGCTTGACGCTGTCCCTGCCCCTCCTTCCCTAAAGTAGCAATATTGGGCTAGTTTGGGCTACTTTTTAGTTGGCTTTAGGCTATAGAAAGCTTAAAAATCTGACAACACTGGATGCGGGGGTCCGTGTATCGGAGTGCTACCGTCACCCGGGTTGCAAAAGCCAAAGTGTCACTCTGTGAGCCAAGTCTCACAATATGGCCAACATGGAAGGTACGGGGAATTACTGACCCTATATTCATCCATAGTTCCACACAAGAAAGATGGTGGACATGAGATATCTGTGTAGATATGAATGTTTATTGCACATTCAGTGGAGTGTTGCAGCTGTAGCAATACAGGGCCATGGAAAGTTGAAGTTTCAGTTTTTGGCACATGGAGGGCAGCCAATTAGAGACAAGATCGTTGTCGGAGTTAGGCTGCGCCAACATATGTACTTATACAATCACTCCGACGATCCTCATGCACTTATAAATTCAGTATACACTCTCCTTGCTGTATTCTAATGATGCAGTCTCTATGTACGTACTTGTACAATGACCGAGACAAAGTTACATAACTAAAGTTTTCCCCCACTGTCAAAGGTAAGATGGTTGCATACGCTGTCCAGAGCACTATGTAATGTGGTAGGACCTAGGGGCAGCATGTTGCATTCATAATAAACACACGGACACAGATAGATAGTGGAACTGGGTACGGGCAAGTGCTCTCAACTTCTTTTTATTAACAGGGTCACATGTCCAGTTACGTCTGTGGTGGATGCTTGTGGGGTGATTGTAAGCCAACCCTCCGTGAATGGTTGGTGGTGGCAACAAGTACAACAGCAATCATTGGATCAGACACCGAGATTCAATCATAAAGGGTCAATGATTTGTGCTGCACTAAGGTAAGGGTACCAGATATGAAATCATACAGAAAAGTTTCTATCGTAAAGGGTTCATGACTTGTGATACACTGTGGTAGGACAGCAGATGTGAAATTATATACAAAATGTTGTGTCAGAAAGGGTGCATGAGTTCTGCTGCACTGAGATAGGGGCATCAGAAGCATTTAGCGTCTGCGCAGGCAGCGAAGATGCGTTGTGCGGGCGAGCCACAGAATCGAAGGCAGTAGTCAGCACAGACATCGAGGAATGTTTTTAGTCACTTACTCTTGACAAAGTTCGAGGACATAGAGTAGAAATCTGTCTGCAATTAATAAATCATGTCTCAATGTAAATTGTGAGCTCTGCTGACCGCAGTGTAGGTAACAAAAGATGAAATATGCATGGAATACATTGTTGAAATGTGTAGGTATCGGGGGCGTTATAGACTGAATTCGAACTGTGAGCTCTGCTGGCCACAGTGTAAACTGCCATTCAGTGTTCCTTTGGACTTGCAAGATGAATTTCGTGATTGTAGTAAAGCTATAATTGATATCAAAAAGTTCTTGAAGCCAGGACACTAAAAGGATATTATTTAGGTTTCGAAGATGTTGTAGTTAGTTGCCTACTGGACTCATTATTTAATGAATAAACACTCAATTTTAATTGTGAGCTGTGCTGACCGCATTGTAGGCCAGAGGCAGCGGTCATCAAAGGCCCACAGCCATGTGGCGTTCAGTAGAGCTGCACAATTATTGGCAATTCAGCGTGTGTGCAGCCAGTGATGATAAGTGGTGCACTGAGTAAGTGGCACCTGAAGCAACCAGTGTGTGCGCACCCTGCAATGATGCGTCGTCCGAGTGGGCTGCACTTGTGGCAATGTCTTTTGTCTAATTAATTCTGCCTCAGTAAGGCCACGTGGCGGTGACTTGTGGTGAAACAGATAGGCTAGAAATTCTTTCTATTTATCATTGTTATCCTTTTCACTTTTTAAAAACACATCTACATTCCTAGTTTGAATTTTATAATGAGTACGTCGAGAACAAATACAAACATAGTTGGGATTTTCAGCAGAAACTACTTTAAACTTTGTTATTTCTTTTACAAACTTCACATCACTATTATCTTCCATCTCTTCTTCAACACATACACTTATCAAACTTATTTTCTGTACACTTCTCTTGACTACCAACGAAACATAACTCTATATCATCACAAACCTGTTTTATATCATTTATATTAAAACTTGATTTTGTGCCGCAGCAAGACCTAGACTTATCCAGATGATTCCTCTTGACTTTGAATATAAACTTGCAGATGTCTATCGATCCGAACATTCGTAGGATTTAATTTCTCGATGCGAAAGCATCTGCAAGCTGAAGCTGTACAATTTTTTGCTAAGTGTCTTCTCCTGTGAAATTTCTTCCCACATTTCTTTAAATTTCTTTCTATTCTGTCTTCTCAGACTTGGTAATATATGACGTGAAATAACGAGAAACAGCAATTCAGTTATCTGCAACATATTGTATGTCCATATTTGCATTCCACATCTTCATATTCACCGGATTGTAATCATTAAAGTACTTCGATTGTTCTGTTCTTTTTTTATTATAAGTATTTTTGGGTGATTTTCGAGTGATAGTATGCCTCACTGCTGACATAAAACTGCTCACTCTTTCTTGCAATGACTTATGGTGCACTGAGTTAGTAGTACCTTTGGTGCTCAGCGTGTACATACCCTGCGATGATGCATGGTCCAGGGGTGGTCGCAATCGTACCAATGTCTTTTGCCTATTGAATTCTGCCTTAATAAGGCCACATAGCAATGAGTTATGGTGCACTGAGTTAGTAGTACCTTTGGCACTGAGCGTGTACGTATCCTGTGATGATGGGTGGTCCGGAGGGGCCACACTCGGAGCTATGTTTTGTCTATTGAATTCTGCTTCAATACGGCCATGTGGCGATGACCTATGGTGCAGTGAGTTAGTAGTACCTTTGGCGCTTAGCGTGTACGTACCCTGCGATAATGCATGGTCGGAGTAATGTCTTTGTCTATTGAATTCTGCCTTAATAAGGCCACGTGGCAATGAGTTATGGTGCACTGAGTTAGTAGTACCTTTGGCGCTCAGAGTGTACGTATCCTCCGATGATGCGTGGTCCGGGGGGCCGCACTCGAACCAATGTCTTTTGAATTCTGCCTTAATAAGGCCACGTGGCGATGACTTGTGGTACACTGAGTTAGTGGCACCTGAAGTACTCAGCGTGTGCGCACCCTGCGATGATGTGTGGTCCGAGAGGGCAGCACTGGGAGCAATGTATCTTGCGTACTGCACTGCGTCATCTGCAATCTCTACTCCATGTGAATTGTGAGGCCTGCTGTCCGCAGTGTAGATCGAAGGCAGTAGTCTGTACAGACATAAGCCTGTGGTGCTGTGCCGCTGGGTTCACAGGGGGCCTGTGTCGAGGAGGCCCGCGGTCATGGCGGCAGCCACGTGGCAGGGTGAGGCCTACCGCTCTGGCAGACGCGTTGGCCTTCACAGTTCACAAGTGAACCATGCCCAGAGCCCCGGCTTATTTATTTATACTCCTATGCTGGAGTGGTGTACGCTGGACGAGCCCACTGCGCTTCCGCTTCCAGGGAGGACAACACAGCTACATGTTTGAGATCTTCCCCACTGCCTGAGGTAACATGGTTGCGTCTATTGTGCACAACACTACAAGCACCAGCAGTATATATACAGATGGAGAGGTTTATGATCAGTATAGTGAGGTCTGTCCAGCACATCACCGCTACACTTGGTATTGTGTGCATTATTATTATTGATGGGTGAGTTGCGTCCTTCACACATACTTGGTTGCCATATCTAGCAACATTCAAGTATTGTGTGGCTGAGGGAACATGCTGTTTTTGGAAGGTCCGCTGTCCTGTTCTGGTATTTTAAATGCTAATTTGCAACTATAACATCCCTGAAACCTATGGTTTTTTCAGTGAACTTCAAAGGTTTTTTAAATGCTAATTTGTAACTATAACATCCCTGAAACCTATGGCTTTTCAATGAATTTCAAAGGTTCTTTAAATGCTAAATTGTAACTATCACGTCCCTGAAACCTATGGTTTTTTCAGTGAATATATATATATATAAATACTTACATTTTCATTGTAAAGGCATATGTTGTAAAGGCATATTGATTGTAAAAATATGTGTGGTAAAGACATGCGTGACAAAGTCTGTGTTGTAAATGCATGTGTGGTTCCAACCATGTTGTAAATGCTGTTTCCCTAGTGGAACAAGTTAACTTCGAAACTGTGGACAGTATGGCTCAGCTTCCAATGACCATTTGTAATAATAAGAGGCCATGGAGTCCTCTCAGGAGTGGCAGAGTGCAAACCTTCTTAGGGTACGGCTTCCAAAAATATGTTATATTAAGAGGCTATGGAGTCTTCTAAACTCACTCCATGGTAAAAAACGAACCAATGGCATGCCCAGCTTTGAAAAATCACCAGCTTTTTCGGTGCTTTGTGGTTCAATTAGGTGATGTGCTGCCCACAGGAAGAGCATCTTCCAAAACCTGTGGTCCTTGTAGAAGTGGCTGCAAAACACTGGAAGTAACAATTTCCAAAATCCACAAGTTATATTAAAAAGGGACAACGGAAGTGTATCGCACTGGACATCATAACTTAAAAAAAAACAACAAATAGCAGAAGACTAGCCAATAGAAGGGGGAGATTCACCAGACCAGAATGTTTTGAGGCTTTTGACATGCTTCTTTGTAGCGACTCTCCTAGTTGTGTTTCTGCGAGTTAACTGACTGGCTCAAAAGATGAACTTCGGCTTGCATTGATTAGACTTTGGATAGAGGAAACCTAAAGGAAAAGGTGGGGTTCTGACTGTAAGCCCTTAGAAGATCTGACAGGCTCAAACAGGGAAGATGCAAGAGGAAGAAACCTTTAGCTTCTGAGCCCTATACCAGAACACCCAGGCTGGATGTTTAAGAGGTGGGCTTTGGTAGAGCAAGAGTAAGTTATATGATGCGGGCTTGAGGCTATAATGGTGTTAGACCACACTGGAGAAAAGATTTTGTGTTGTTTGGTGGGATAATAAATGGCACAAGGGATCAGTGATTTGCCCTTAGGAAGGAGGGCAAGGATGAAGGTGGTGAGGGTTGGGCAGGAAGGCACTGGTATCGACTAGAAACTAGACTGCACAAAGGACACCAAGATAATCAAGTACAACAACAAAAATGCAGCAGTGGCAAACAATAAATATTCAAAGGATTTGCAGAATAGTTTTGGTCAGATTCACAACTCAGGAGCACCTGAAGTGATAAAAGAATCCCCATAGGTTTTGTCCTACATCTGGAATATCGTTAAAAGTGTTGCCCATTCACAAAGAGTGCCAGCAGTAGTCTTTGTAAATTTGCAGCAGTAATAGATTTCTAAGAGTACGCCTACTTACAAAAATGTACTTATGTTGTAATCATGCAGAAATATGTATTTGCACATATAAATTTGATATAATCTCTGTAGTGAATATATTTTCCGTATAAAAAAAAAACTTTGTCTCAACACTTTAAAGTATGAGGGTGTACCCTACCTTTTTCCACCTTTGATAGACATGAACAGTCGAATGTACTAGCAGACAAGTAGCAAACAGTGGGTGCAAATTGTACACTGAATTTTTGCTGCCTCTCTTTAATATTGTGATGCAACATATTTATTAGTAGGTCACATTGAAAAACCTCCTACAGCAGGGGATATTAGAATGACCTACATATTGAATATTAATTAGGTGGTTTACTATTTGCGACTATATATGATTGGCTCCGAACACATGAATGGTGCCTGCAAGGAGCAGAAGACAATCATCAAGTGTGTTCACATCCCAAACTGAAACAACTTTTTCTAAAGCAGCCTGTGTTCTCTAAAGGAACCACTGCTGCTAAAAAAGTAGCCCGTTGGAAAAGACATAGGGCAGAGATGTTTTAAGGCATGGTCAAAGTGGGCAGTGGCACAGGGCCCCCGCCTTTCAGGGGGCCCCTGATAGAGGCGGCTGGCTCTGTTTTACAACAGTCCTGTCCTGATGACCTTGACTGATTCTTTAACATACATTGTTTTAAATACTATTTTCCTTTAATATGGATAATGTTTAGGAGTTTATTAGAGACATTTGCTGAAGCTGTGGAGTTTGTTTTTCACCACCATGTAACATCCATAAAAAAGTTTGTTTTAGATCGAAACAGGACCTCACATATGAGAAATGAGTGTGGCATCACAGAGATTATTTGCAATAACATTAGTGAGCTGCTGTAGTACACTATTTAAAGGACACATTATAGTCTCTGAATATTAAATGGAAACACATTTAGAATTTGGACCAGTGTGCCTGAGCACTGTCAGCGACCTGGCCAAAGAGGGCCTGAAAGAACTGTAATTGGATCATAAATTCAAAGCTGTTCCGAATAGGAGCACCAAAATATGCTTGGCCCAGAGCCCTCAAAATCCTTAAGAGGTCCCTGGCCACAGGGACAGACTCCTCTTCTGAGGTGTCAGTAACCTTTCAATGGTTTGGGACCGCTATTATGGTCATAAACCATTGATACATCTAATTTCATGTAGGACACACCCCTATCATGTGCCCTTCTAATTGCGATTTGCATGTATCATAAAAGCCCTTTGGAGATTCGGAAAGTCTTTTCCAAATTTCAAAAGGGCTCAGTACTTTTGAAAATGCCATTTTTCAGTTGCAAACCCCTTACAATTTAGAAGGTTTGTGATCGCAAAATGCTTTCATACATTTGACCTTTACTCCGTGCTTCTATGGGAGTAGTTTTACATGTCTTTCCAAGGGGTGAACTTACATATGTGTCAATATTTGCAAATATCCAAAAAGTTACAGGTCTCTGGGTGATTGTTGCATTTTGCAGGTCTCTGTCCTGTCTCCTCCCTCCCCTTCCCCTAAATCGTAGGTATACGTCTATCATAAAGGCAGCTTTTTTGATATGGTGAATGGGAAAAATCCACTAATATGGATCTGAAAGTCGGAATGTGAAATGCTGAAGTTTAAATTACTTTTAGGTGCTAATTTAAGTGAATTGAGTGCATGATACATAGAGCATTGAAACCAGTTTGAAAACGTGTTCGTATTAGGTTTCCTATATGTTAACCTTCCCTGTGGTAAGTTAAGAGATTGTAGCACTATATTTGATTCTGTATTTAATAAAATAAAGGTTCTGAAAGTACACCAGCAAGGTGAAATCTCTGTTCCTGGCGGATTTTAAGAATACCCAATTATCACTACGAGCATGAAACTGTTAGAGTTTCTTACAAATCTGTTAATTTTTCGCAAAAGAAACATGAATATTATATGTATTTGTGCCTCAGAATGTTTTAGCATTGTAACCGAAACGCCATTTTGGCTACACGTTTCCACCAAACGGGAGACTTTAAAGTCTAGAGCTATTGGTCGGACAATCTGTCAATCAGCTAATTATAAACATGTTTCTAAAATGTAATAGTAACGTCAAAATAACAAGGTGTCCCAGTAAGAAAAATGAACTTTGCTGCTGGTGATCTACAGTGACTGCAGTTATTAATGAAACAGGTGGAAAGTGAGCTGCATATAAGTAACTGAATGCATTTTGTTACATTTTAATGCTGAAAATCGCCGAAATGATGTCACAAAATATCCATTCTTTGGCACTGCCTCATTTTTTGGATATACTAATATTATTCTCAAATTCATCATTTTTATATCCCAACTGCTGCTGCAAATTCCATGTCCGCTTGGAAAGAGTCCTAGTCGTTCTCTTTGCCAAAGGGTGTTTTATGCTTAGCAAGTGATATTTTTAATAACTTTCCTTCCTTTCAAACACTGCTGTTCCAGTCGTCTGCTGCGCTCCACGCTTTAAATCCAGCACTGCACAGACTCCTGGGAACCGTCCCAACGTGCGCGCATTTAGTAACATGTCCAGTTAAATCTTGTCAAATTGCCGTCTTTTCATTCACCACTTTGCTGTATATTCACTTGGGACATGACTTCATTGGCTGCATATGTCTCATTCACAGCAGGCGGCCAGGCAGATTTCTGCAGCTCCCGCTGCTGTGGTTCAGAACGCACCGCTTTTTCAGGAAAGGGGGGCACCATACACAGTGATATGTTTGAATATTTGGGGACAGCCATCTCTTGTGTTACTGCTGTTGGCTTGTAAGTGTACCTCCCTACTGCTTTGATTGATTATAGGAGTTAAGAAGTTGCGAACGCCGCCATTTTGTGAACACAGTGACTGGCTACTCTCCTTCTACCCTAGAAAGAGCCAGTAATACAGCATGAAGCGCGCGGGTTCACATATTGAACAATAAAAGACTGCACTTCAATAGTAGGACATTTTTACATATATCTCTTGCATATTTTCTCTCATGGCAGCGTACAGTTAACCAGGATCTTCATTACTATGTTTAACAGCCGTAACATTGTGCTAAAGGCATGTGTCCACTTGGATATTGAGAGTGCATTGCACGCATTTACTTGCCGCCAACTTTGTTTGAAGACACCCAGAAAACAAAAAGGACCATCGTTTAGCTGCTGTTATGAAAAGCGCACACGATTTGAGTTCCATAACGGAGCAAGTATCTGGCATGACTAAGCGAAACTGACAAATATCTTGCATAGTCACAAAGTAGTCCTTGACAAACTCATTCAACCAAGCCACGCTCCTCCCCTTACCCTTACCAAGATATATTTTTAAAATACATTTTATTGATTTTTATGGGGTCTATTCACAAAGTGCATTTTGGAGTAACTCAGTCAGTGAGTGGCATCCTGAACCTGCGCTTTGCCAGTTGCAGCAGGGCTGGGGGTTGTTGCTGGGCCATGCCAACACATTGAGCAACAAACCCATCGGTACTATCAGAGTTCCTGCTGACAGATAACACCAGCAGGGTGTGCCCGTATCAGTTACTCAAGGCACCTCTGTGTTATGGGGGTTGTAGTTCAATGGCCTATACCTCATGCTGGCGTCTGACCTCTTTAGAACTACACCCCTCAGAAGGCTTTGCCAAGGCTCCTTTCAGAAGCATGTGATGCAAGAGGTAGAGAACCATACCAGACTCCTATTGGCTACAGCAACAGTCACTGATTTAAGCAAATGGCCTGCCACACACGCCCATCTGTTACAATGAGGTAGAAAGACGAGGCATGTCATTTTTTGCTGGTTGCATTTAACTCCTGGGTGCACCAACCCTAGACTCACACACTGAAGAAGAAAGCTGGGTATTTCACTTACAGAATATTTTCCAATACCCCGCTGCAATTTGTAACTCTTATCCATCCTCAGGGGTCCAACAAGCTTCAGATTTACTATTTCAGGTAGAAGAAATCGATCTAGCTTTGACCCAGACTGCCTCTATGAAGGCCCCTGGACCGACACGGTTCCAGCTGAAATATTTCTGGAAACAAAAGCGCTCTGGGCTACGTTATTGACCAGTGTTTTTAATGTGGCAGCTAAGATCGCCCCCCCTCCAGCTCTTAGTCGGTTATTGTCCCCATCTACAAAAAGGGAGATAGGGCAGAACCAAAAAACTACAGACCTGTCTCCTTAATCAATAGTACAGCAAAGCTATTGGGGAGGGTGCTCTTAAACAGGATACAGGACTGGGACCAAGAGGAAAACATATTAGCAGTATCCCAGTATGGTTTTAGGAAAGGAAAGGGCACTGTTGATCAGTGCCTAAACCTGACCATAATAATTTCAAAATACACTCTAGCAAAGGATGGCTGGTTATTCATGGCTTTCATGGACCTATCATCTGCTTTTGACTGTGTTTCGCACAGTAAACTATGGGCAATAATGGTTGAAATGGGAGTGGACCCCACCCACTTTTATTAGAGAGCTGTACACAGGAGCAACAGCATCTGTCCGGTATGGTAGGAGTGGAGAGCGAACAAGGGCTTTTGACATAGAGACGGGGGTAAGACAGGGTTGTTACTGGCCCCATTTCTATTCTCTTTGCACACTAATGGGCTAGAGGGAACTTTGGGTCGCTCCACGAAGGATATTCCTTATACAGAGTCATCTCCCTTACCCATCCTCTTATATGCGGATGACGCAGTGCTCCTGGCCGGAACCCCTATTGCCCTACAAAAACTCATTCGGGACTATTCACACTACATGGCTAGCCTAGACATGAGTGTTAATGTCAGGAAATCCTATATTTTAATTGCTGGTGCTCACGCTAAGGAACCTTTTAACTTTCACTTAGAGGATCGGAAACTGGAGGTGGTTGATTCATTCTCTTACCTGGGAGTAACATTTGATAGCACGTTATCCTGGAAAAAGATGTTATTAAACAGAAAGGCCCTTTTAGAAAATCGGTTTTGGTCTTCGGCTAACCTCTCTGAAAAACTCGGCTCTAAGTCCTTGCCAGAAATGTTACATATTTATTCACGGAAAATGCTGGCAAGTGCCACTTATGGCTCAGCGACATAGGCAACGGTAGACCCAGCTTCGCTCCAAATTGTAGAGGATGCCCTTTGTAAAAAAACTGCTTTCACTTCCCTGGTCTTGTGCAAATTACTTATAACATTCAGAGCTGGCTTTACCGTATCTTAGGGATTTGATTAGATTGGCTCCCCTGTTTTTATGACTTTCTTTTTGGTCAAGACAATGCTTACCACTGAACCAGGTGATCCTAAGGGACTATTTAAAACTGGATTATACCCATAGGATCCTGTGGTTAAACTATGTTAGGAACACCTTGACTGAGTTAGATCGTCAACATCTATACAGTTTCCCCCTGCAGTGTAACTCGTTTTCAAAGGTAGAACTAAAAAAGATCTTCTTGGAGAAAATTGTAAATGACAGATGGGAGAGAAACAAATACAAATCAATAATAATTGCATATAGCCTTCCACCAATGGCTAAAGCACTATTACATTCTTATCTCTCATGTGTACGGAACCCACAGCACAGATACATCTTAATTAGATTCAGGATGAATTACATTCCGTTAATGTTTGGTTTCCCAGCTAACACCTACACCGTGAATGATCTGCTTCCATGCCCGTGCAATGGGAGAGTATCCCAATCAACGCGGCATATTCTCTTTTTTGCACTCTTCGTGGGCCCCAATGGAAAGCTTTGGTAGTTCCGATACAACCTTACTCAAAATAAGCCTGCATTGCACTTTATCTATCAGCTTTCAGATCCCTATGTGTGCTATTCCCTTGCATCCCACTTATGGGCAGTGGCTAGTAGAAGACGTCTATCTTTATGATGGTTTCCTTTTAATGGATTGTTTTATCCAACATTGATGAAGTTATGAAATTAAGCTTTATTTTATATGGTGCAATGTTTCTTTTTTTTTATATCTCTTCTTTTTTTTGTCCTCATCTTACCAAGCTTTTCTATGCAGATCTTATAAAGCCTTTTCAACACTCTGAGGGCCTCCTGGCTTTTCCGCAATCACCTTGGTCTCCGACCAAACCCCTTAGCTTAGGGTAGCTTGATGTAATCATTGGACCAATTCTATTAACCGGAGACTACGTCCCCAACAAATAAGAGGATACCAGACATTAGATGGCTTGTCTGCAGCGCTTTCGTACTCCAAACGAGCCATACTAAATGAGGCCCTGAGCCAGTTCTCCCTTGTTGGTGGTTGGGGGTCTTTCCATTTCTTGCAGATCTCTCTCCGGGCCAAGAGAACCAAGTATAGCAAGAGGCCTCTCTGTAGTGGAGTGACTATATGACTGGTTAGCCCATCGTCTCCAAAGAACACGAATGAGAAATTAATGCTAATGTTGATCTTAAAAATATCTTGAAGTGAATCTCCGACCTCTTTCCAGAAGTTCTTCAAAACCGGACATTCAAAGAAAACATGTAAACCGTCTGCCAAGGGTAATAAGCATCTGAAACATTTAGGAGGGGGGGATAGGGCGAATTTAGCAATCTTTGCCGGGGTATAGTACAGCCTATTAATAACAAAAAAGTGGTTCTTCTTCAAACAAGCAGGTTTAACTTGCTTGTATAAAATCTTCAAAGATGGCTCAAACAAAGAACCTATAGATGGACCAAGAGATGTTCCAGACCAAACCATCTCAGAAGAGGATATCTTCTGATCATCAACATCAATTAACAGTTTGTACCATATTGAGATCTCTTTCTTCAATGGATTGATAGATTGACACAAGCTTTCAATATCTCGGTTACCTCTAAATTCCCCTTTTTCCGCATTGACCCAAGACTTCAGCTGCAAGAATTTAAACCTAGAGAAACCAGCCCCTATTCTAGCTTGGAAGTATTCCCAGGGGTGAATCCCCTCGGAGTCTGCCAGCTCGGACCAGGTGTTAATACCCGCCCTTTTAATAGGTAGCGCTAATGTGTCTTTAAGGCATTCCGGAGTTCCAGGGGAATCCCAAATTGAGGCACAGTCAGAGTAGTATCCAATACCCCACTTAAGTCTGATCTTATGCCATAGCTCTAAGGCTACCCTCAGCACCTTCAGACGAACTTGCTTGAAGAACCTAGGGGCGCCAAACTTATATAGAAAAGACTGGCCCCCACCCCCTCCTTCAGCTCTAACCATTTCTCCCAGCAGCCTACCCCACGCTGACTTCTCGGGTTTCACACATAACATCCGAATACTTTTAAACTGGATAGCTATCGCATACAGACTGATATCTGGGAGGGCCACCCCCCCCCTTAACAAGCCTTCGTCTCAACTTCTTCCATGTCAGCCGAGCCCCCTTGTATCCCCATACAAAACTCCCGATTTTACTCTGTATTTTACTAATACAATTATTAGGAAAAACAAGGGGGATGGTCGAAAATAGATAAGAGAGTTTAGGCAAGATAATCATTGTCACCAAATTAATTTTTCCAAAAATGGTCAAGGGGAGGTTCCTCCATCGGCTAAAGAGACGATCTATTTCTTTGGTTACTCTGTTCAAATTTATCTGTGGGATCATTTCCAGATTCTTAATTATGTAGATCCCTAAATATCTGAATTCAGTACTAACTTTGCCAGACCATTGATCTAAATTCCAGCACATTACTTCTGTCTTAGACCTATTGATCAGATAACCAGACAAGTCCCCAAAATTAGACAGAAGCGCTTCCACCCGAGGAACAGCTCCTTCAGGGTCACTAGTATATATAATTAGATCGTCTGCATATAGAGCTAGCTTACAACTGTATTGTTCTGACCTAAAGGGTCGGATTGAATCATCTAACCTTAGAGCTTGTGCTAGTGGCTCTATATAGATGTTAAACAATAGAGGCGACATTGGACATCCCTGCCTAGTACCCCTTTGTATGGAAAAGCTTGATCTCAATATTCCATTTAGGAGAATTTTGGCCGAGGCACCATAATAACAATTTTTTAACGTTTGAATAAAAATAGGTCCAAAACCCGCCTTCGCCATTACTTCCCAGAGGTGCGAATGCCTTGGCGGCATCTACAGCAACTATAGCCAGAGGATCTGATCTCTGCGTGGCCAAATCGATGTTCCCGATTAACAACTGTGTCTGCTCCTGAATGTGCTGTCCAGCAACAAAACCCTTCTGGTCTACATGGATCAACTCTGAGATTACCTTGGCCAATCTCCCTGCTAATATACCCATAAAGATCTTATAGTCAGCATTTAGCAGGGAGATTGGACGATACGAGTCTCCTTTTAAAGGATCTTTGCCAGGCTTCAGAATCAAAACAATTGTTGCCTGTTTCCAGGACTCAGGAACCCTACCCTTAGAGCTATAGACTGAGTTGAAGATAGTACTTAATTGGGGGGTCAGCTCCTCTGCCAGGTGCTTATACACTTCACTTGGAAGTGAATCTGGACCAGCTGCCTTTTTGTTTTTAGACTTCTTTATTTGCTCTATTATTTCTTCATGTGTGATAGGAGCCTCTAGCCTGTTCCTGCTTTCCTCTGACAAAGAGGGTAACCTTTTATCCCTCAACCATGCTTGGATTGAACTTGAAGAAGGTAACAAATCTTCTTTATAGAGGTCAGAAAAAAGAGAGAGGAGACAGGCTTGCATATCATTAAAGCTAGCAGATGTTTCCCCTTCAACATTAATTATTAGTTCTTTAATGTTGTTCCTTGCTTGGTCAGCTCTAGCCTTCCAAGCCAACAGGGCACCAGCCTTTTCTCCATATTCAAAATTCTCCATATTTTTGGAATGCCATTGCGCTCTACATTTTGCGTCTAATTTCCCCCTATACTCCTGTTGTGTTTCTTCTAAATCCTTCTGAACCTGCAACAATCGTTCTTTACTTCCTCTACTTAGATCGTTCCTCTCTTTCTCTAGCTGGCTTATTTTCCATTCGATGTCTTTTAGTTGCCCTGCCTCAATTTGATTTATAGAGCTAATAATACCGTGGAGGCACCCCCTTAGATTCGCCTTATATGCATCCCAAATATAATCCATTGATGTTGAGCCCATATTGAAGGAGAAAAATTCCAAGGTTGAAGACTTAGCAGCCTTTATAACTTCTGGTTCTAAGAGCTTGGCCCGGTTTAGAGTCCACCTGGAAGGGAGCTGCACCCCTTTACCCTGATAGATAAATTGAACCGGAGAATGATGTGAGAGGAGACTTGGCATAACCTGAATCTCAATTAACCTATTCAAGGATAGCTTATCTATAAAAACATAGTCAATCCTAGATGAGTGACCATGTTTTTTACTATAAAATATGAACCCATGTTGATCTCTCATTCTAGCCCTCCATGCATCCTCTAGGTCCAGATCCTGAATCATATTTAATAAAGCACGACGGGTCCTCGGAGCACCTATATAATGACTCAAATTAGACCTATCTTTCGAAGGGTTTAACAAAACATTCCAATCGCCACCAATAATATATGGTGGAGATTCCAAAAGCAATACTGATTGTAGTTTGCACAGATAACTCGGGTCGTCGACATTTGGGCCATAGTAAGAGACACAGACTAGGTCCACATTTTCTAACAATAGACATGTAACTAGCCACCTTCCAGAGGAGTCTGATTGTGATTTCTTTATGGAGCACTGTACACCATGTTTAACTAAAATTGCGACCCCTCTGCCATGTGACGTCTGAAGTGACACACTATAAGACTGAATCCAGGGGGTTTTAGAAAAAATCAAACAACTTTCATTGTAAGTTAAGTGTGTCTCTTGTAACAAAAAAACTTTAGCATGGGAGAGCTCCAGGTGTTTAAGTATCATCCTACATCTCCTAGGACACCTCAACCCATTAACATTCCATGTGACAAAAGCTAATTTTTTGTTCCCCCATTCACCCATAACTTAATTGTAAAACTAACGCCCTTCCATGATCAAACAAATTTGCGGCCAAAATAACTTGATATGATGAGGTAAGATTTTTTTTTTTTGGTGCAATGTTTCTTACATATTTTATTGATACAAAGTTTGTAACTTGTTTTTATATTTGTACTTTTTATGCATTGAAATAATGCGAAATAAGGTATGTTTGACTGACAAAAAAAACCTCCTGGGTTATAGGTCATCCAGTATTTATTGCCTGGACTATGTAGGTGCTATTTTTAGTTCTGTCTTGGTACCTGTAATCCTGCAAAACCTTTAGGGTCTTGCGCCACGGCTCTTTTCCAGACACCCAATCAGTTTAAAAAAAACACATGTACTAGGTAACCTGCATAACTGGAGGTCAGGGTGTGGAAACATTAGAAAACTTAGGGCCTGATTACGAGTGGGTCACAATTTTTGGACCCCTGCATAAACACGTTTGTGCAGGGGGCAAAATCATGAGTGGAGTGTATTTAACAGATCTGATAATTATCGGACCTGTTAACCTCTTCAGTGCCCATGACGAGATAGTCTCGTCATGGAGCACGGTCGCGCTGTGCCCATGACGAGACTATCTCGTCATGAACCCCACCCACTAATAAAACGCCCGGCACAGGAGGGGGAAAGGGCGTGGCACAGAAGGGGTTAAATACCTCAACTATCATTAAATTTCGGCGGGTCAAACCTGCCCGAAATTTAACAGGGAAAAGTATACATTATTTACTGTATCATGCTGATTTTGGTGTGTACACTAGAATCCGAATGTTATTTCCCAGAAACTATTAATAGGTGTTATTTATTAGACCCAGTAAATAACATAACCCATTTTATTGTTTTTTCTCAGGTGTGATAAATAGAATCTATACTCGTAATCAGGCCCTTTATATGCTGTGAATCGATTGCTACCCTACATTGCCCACCCACTAGGCATGCAAATTTAATGCATACTGCACATACATGAGCAGGGCATTACCAATTATTAGTGAATGGTACCATTGTATATTCTTTTCTCCATTTCTAACTCTCTTTACCTTTTTCTATTCTTACACATTCTCTTTCTCTTCTCTTTTACCATCTCCAAACAGCCCAAGTTTTCCATGTCCGTGTGTCAGTAGTTCACCCATTCCAGGCCTTTTTTCTTAGCTTTCTGGGACTTGTAGTCCTGATTCTTAAAAAAAATAAAATATATACTTTTTATTTGAGCAAGAAAAAAGAGACAGACAATACAAATAATTCATACATTATTTTCAAAACGTGCAAGTATGAGGCAAGTAAAAATATCCTACGAATATAATCGTCTAAGTCATCCAAATAGCTAAACACATATTCCTCATAATAGCAGCATCAATAATCTTTTTTAGAATATCATAGTGCAATTGTACACTATTAAAAACAGTGGCAGTGAATGTGCAAAATCCAATACTAAAATCTATTTTGCAGTATTACCATTATTCCCCTAAGAGCAGAAGTTTGCCGTACTCCACAATACACTCCACATTCTTCTAGATTACATAGAGGTCCTTATATTGCATTGAAAAATGGAGGAGTAATCCGCCCACATTGCCTTAAACCTGCGGAGTGCCCCTTCCATCTTTGCATATGCCTTCTCAAACTCATAGGTCTTGGCTAACTTATTAAGCCACTGACCTATTGTTGGCATCATTGATGATTTCCAGTTCTGAAGTACCAAGGACCTGGCTACCGCTATTGCAATACAAATAAAATATTGCAGGTGTTTTGTTAACTGAACCCCCATATGCGAGAAGCCGAATAAAACCACCATTGTTGATGGAAGAATAACCATCGACATGCAATAACTAATAACCTTAAAAACCTTTTCCCAAAAGTGCTGTAGGCTAGAGCGTGCAAAAATATATGGCTGTTCCTCTTGCATCTAAAACATTGATCCGGAGTTGATCGGAACATTTTATGTAGTCTATGGGGCGTATATTATGCCATCCATCTAAATAGGAAAGCCATTCTCTTAAAGTTTTCCGGTCTCAAGGCTCTGTGCCCAATCTCACTCAGCAATTGCCATTCTTTAATATTAAACCTGCAGCCTGTTTCTTGCCAAATTTTTGGAAGCAACTCCTCCATAAGTTTGTTATTAGCACTCTGGCGTAACAAGCACTACCAGTTTCCTATTGCACTCATCTTCTTATTGTTAATCTAACTTATTATCATTCTTGCAGAATCATTAATCATCATATAATTATTTTTAAGAAAATTAGTTATTTGGTTAAAGCTTAGCCTAAGAGCTGCATTTTGGCTACCAATTTGCTGCAGTATTGCATCCCATTTTATCAAGTTAGTAAGGTTGTAAAAGTCACCTAGTTTCATGAAACCTAGATCACTCCAGGACTGCAAGACCCTTTGTGAAAACTGTATGCCCCAAAGCAACCAGTCTTGGAGAGACGTAAGAGCATGACATGCCGGTATATTATATGCTTTACAAAATAACTGGTTGCAAGATACTGTTGTCATTATGACCTTATATTGATGCAGCGTGGAATGCCAAATCCTCCCTTCGTCACAGACCAAATGTCACAATAGCACATTCACTCAATACATTCATTGGTGGGGCCCATAACACAAACACTCACTCTTACTTGATCTGTTCTCATGGGAGGGATAAGCTTTTTCCAAGCGCTGTAAATGAAAGGAATACTTTTTTCCTAAAGAACCCTATTTACCTAAACACATATTGAATATCTTTATAACTCACTGAGATATTCCCTTCATTTAATCAATGGATCAGTTAGTTGACCGTGATAGTTGGTGATCCAATTCTTCTGTTTTATACTCAATCTTAATCTATTTTCTTCAATAAACAACTCAACACATTTGGTTATAATTCAAATCATCATTTATCTAATTATTTGTAAAATTCAATAAATCATTAGTCAATCTGCGGAACATCATATTTACCTATTCTGGCTAATTGTCGTCCTCTAAGTCGGTCAAGTCGTGAAAGATCTCTAATTCATCAAAGTCAAGCCGCCATTCAGTCTGTCAAAGATTCAGGGAAACAGCTGTCCAGCAGTGTCACTGTCCTCTCCGTCAGCATAACGTCAGGATAAAGAAAAGTTCACACAAGCGACTGTCAGCTCACTATTCTATCATCTTTTATAGTGATTTTAATGTCAAAATGTAACAAGAATGAGTTTTAGACTGTCCTGATTGGCTGGTTTGGGTTCATTCAGTAAAGTTTCACATAGTCCTTTAGGTTAAGTCATCACACTTGCTGGTTCCGGTTTTAAAGACAGTCCTTTGTTCCGTGGTCATGGCAACTTACCCAGGATGACCTTGGTTAGTACAGCTTGCTTCGGTCAGGATGAGGCCATTGTTGCTTGCTGTTGCGCAGGCGGACTTCACCCGAAACCTCGTGAAATGGTAGTAGTCACATCGTGTCTTTCGGTCAGCCATCTTTGCTTAGGCCCAAATTGTCAACTTAAGCAAAATAAACACAAAACGTAATTAAAACATGGAAATGGCTAATAAAATGTTAAACCCCCGCTAATTCCCCTATGTGAATGTAATTATCTAGCATAATAGCAACATTCAAAGAGTTTATATTCACCCAGTGATGTTATCTGGTGCGACTTATAATTACATCATAAAAGCAACATATATCATGCAATATTCTAAATTTCTAACATTAATATGCGTACATATATTAGTTTACAAATTAGTTATAGCCATGCAAATGCAAATCCCACGTGTATTTCTTTTGTTAAAACTGTTGATTAATTAACACTGCAATCAAATTAATTAAGATTATAATTAATAAATTATTCGGATTAATGTAAACATACAGAATTGGGGGGTATACAAAATTTTGAATTTCCCGCTCCACCAATCCCCCCTTTGGTGATTTTATCACCACACCATCAAAATTTTGTATTTCTTTTGCGGAATTTCAAAGTGATTTCTTGCTTTTATTCATAATTCAGTTTCCCCTGTTTCTTCTCTTTTTGCTGATTTGTACATGCTTTCCTTAAACTCCTCCAATTCTATCTCTTCAAATTCTCTTTCTTGTTGCTCATCTCTTCTCCTTAAATTTTCTCTCTTCAACTCTTTCTGATTTTTATTCTTTTTACGATAAATACATCCTAATCTAATTACTAATATTAGGAAAATTACACATGTTAATGGAAATAATATTTTACCTAAAAACGTACTACCTAGTTTTACTAAGAAATCTTTAATCGCTGATATTTTCTTTCCAATCCTTTCCCAAACAACTTCAACCTCCAGTGGTGCAATTTCGTCATGCAATTCTGTAATATTTTTAATATACATTTTCAAATCTTTACTTTCGTCAGGAATGTAAGTACATTAGTGTTGAACTTTCAGCATTTCACAGACTCCACCCTCTTTTGCCAATAAGATATCAAGGGCAAGTCGATTTTGCATTACCATAGCACGCATGGCAACCATTTCAGTGTTTACTAATAAAAATCCTCCAGCGGTGCTTGTTGACAAGCGATCCACTACTGTTGAAAGTCTTCTAATTTTATTTGCATTCAGAGATATTCCCACTATGGGTATCAATGCTCCAAAAATGTCACCCACAATTTCTGACCAAGATTCTCTCTTACTACGTGCTAAATAACTACCTAAACTATGTACACCATCTTCTCCTCTATCCATATGAAAAATCTTTGGAAAAACAAAGGCCTACATAACATGTGCCATACCAATGGTGTGGCAAACGATAATATGCCCTGTTCCCACGAATGAAATATAACCCAAGAAAAACTGGATATTTTCCTCCTTTAAATCCCCATCCACCCATGATTCGGTATGTATCATGGCACTCACTATTACCCACAAAATAATTATCATTACAGTTTGATTCCTTCTAATACACAATTTCCCTGTCTGAGGCCAATCTAAAGCCATAGTTGGACTAGCTTCTCCTTTCAGATGTTTTTCCATTTCTACATCCCATACTGTCTTCTCCACTTTTCCGTCAGATGCTTTTCTTTGCATTTTCTGTCTCCTTTCTTCAACCATATCTAAAAATGTCTTTTCCTCTTTCTTTAAACTGCATGTCAAATTATTCTTAAATATATATTCTAATGTTAGTTCTTTAGTCTCTAAGAAAAATTCACCTAATACCTTTGCAGGTTTCACCTTGTTTAGCTTGTTAATTGCCGGTACTTGTGAAAATATAGTATCTACATCTGAAAAAGAATATTCTAATTTTCCTGTTTCATAAAATAAACTAGCTATTACACTACATGTTATTCCATATGTTACTGGAAGGTGGTGATAAGTCACTCCCTCCGAAAAAGAGGCAGGTAACTGCATACAAACGTAGCAGTCCCTTACGTCCATTGTCTTTACATATTCATACAATAGTTTTGAAAACACATTATTAGAAAAATCAGTTATAGACCTGTCTTTTTGTAAATAGTTTTTATCTATTCTAGTCGGTACTACCCTTTGAATCTTTTCAATATTAGTTTTGTTTTCACTGTTTCCTTCTAGTGTATCTATAGTAACTTTGAATGAGATCAGGAGAGCAAGTATGCTCCAAAGAAGCATTAGTAATCCTGTACAACAACAATACATTTTACACCATCTCTTGAAGAATGTACATCTACCCTTTCTACTATCTATGTTTGCCATCTTTGCTAAAATGGACTGTGTCTTTTGACTTAGCCTCTTCTACTTCACAACTCGTTTTCTACCCAAGGCTCTAAACACCTACTTGGTTCTACCAGTTTTTGTATTTTTCTTTTCCTTTATGTTATTGTCTTTCCATCAGTAGTTGTTTTAACTCATTCAGTTTGGCATTTCATCATCTTTCACTTTTCCTTCGTGATCTGTATACAGAATGTCCTGAACATCCGTTTCTTCTCCAATATCGGACAAGATAACTCTCAGGATTTCCGATTCTTCGTCTTCCTCAACCACTTCTGGTACAACCACCTCTGGATTTCCTTGGCTCTCCGCCTCTTGTTTCACTTCAGGCAGGGCCACATACGTCCATTCTGGTGATTTATACTTCTGGTTAGGTTTTATTGTTCTTTTGCTCTTCTTAGTTACAGCAGTTTCTTTGTCTTTTGATTTATCCTGACTTGTCACTTCATTCACCTGTTCAGCCCTTGGTGAATTTACTCGTGTCAGTCAATATCTCAATTTCTTTATTTTATTCGGCCAAACGTCGTCTTTTGCAGCTCTTTTCAATCTACTTCCTTTATCGTTCTTTTCAGCTCTCCAAGCTCTCTTTCTTAGAACTCGACCTTCAGGTATTTCATCTTCGCTTTCCTCTGACTCTGTCTCAACTTGCTTTTTACTCTCAACAGTTTATTTTTCCACCACTTGTTTTGTTTTCCCTTCTTCTGTCCCTCCTCGAGTCTCCGACACGCAATCTTCCTGCTGACTACTTGTCCCTGCTACTAACTGGATGTTGGAGTTCCCTACACCTCCTCTGGGGTCTTCCGCAATAATCTTTCCCTCTCTCTCTGTATCTGGCACCTGTCCATCTAAATGTGCTGTTTCAGGTGGAATTTCTCTCAATCTTTCATCTGGCACTTCCTTTTCATTAATTCTTTTTATCGGCTCTTCACTGTCTTTTTCTTTGTTCTTTCCTTGTTCTTTCCTGGAACATTGTGCTCCTTGTTCGGTTTCTGAGTCTGAACTGGTATCAGAAATCTGTAACCTTCTTCTCAGGGAACTACTTCTGGGGACAAATTTTAGACTTGGTTCTGCTTCCCCCCTTTCAGGGTTTTCTTTTGCTTTTGGCTCTCCGTCATCCGACTCAGTACTAGATTCTGATTCATCAGAATACTCTTTTTCTGTGCTGTCCACTGGATTTGGAATTCTCAATGTATGGCTTGCATGGATCCAGTTCTTCAGTCCAGCACACTTTACAGCTGTTGTTGTGGTCAAGATGACTTGTCTTGGTTTGCCCCACCTTGGTACCAAACAGTTTCTTCTTCTGTGGACTTTTATCCTTACCCAATCCCCTGGGCTCAGATCATGGGCTTGCTTCTTTTCAAGGGTGGTGGCATCCGCTCCAACCTGATGAAACACAGAATGAACTGCGTCAGCCAGGCTTTTACAGTATTCCAACACCATGTCATGAGTTATAGTCATCAGCTTGTTGACTGGTATAAACACGTGCCGCATAGCTCGTTCCATGATGATTTCATGGGGGCTTAACCCTGTAGTTCTGTCTGGAATTGATCTAATAGTCATGAATACCAGAGGCAAAACATCAGGCCATTTCATACCTGTGGCTAAACACATTTTCCCTATTCTGTTTTTGATAGTACCATTCATTTGTTCCACTACACCAGAAGCCTCTGGTCAGTAGGCACAATGTAGTTTCTGTTGTACATTCAATGCTTCACAAATCAGTTTTATGATCTCATTATGAAAATGTCCTCCTCGGTCACTGGGAACCCAAATCTAGGGATACATTCTCTCAAAAGTAATTTTGCTACTGTCATCCCATCATTTCTTCTTGTTGGAGATGCCTCTACCCATCTGGAAAATAGTCAGACCATAATCAAAACATACCTCAACCTGTTACAGGGAGGCATTTCAATGAAATCCACTTGCATTCTGGTAAAAGGCCCTCCTTCTCGGCCTATTGTTCCTAAACTCACTAATGTCTTCCTGCCAGGATTGTATTGCTGACAAATTAGGCATCTTTGACAAAGGCTTTCTGCTACAAATCTTAACTTTGCATTGTACCAGGTCTGTTTAAATGACCTGATCATAGCATCTCTCCCTATGTGTCCCTGGCCATGATACATCCGTGCCATGGCAGACATCATACTAGCTGGTCTTCCATCCCGATAGACCCACACATGATCCTTCTCTCTTGGAACACATCCTGCTTTTACCCACTGCTTCATTTCCTCATCTCCTGCTTCTTCCTGCAATTGTCTTACTTCTTCCCATGTTCCCACAATGTTAGTAAACATCAATGAGCAAGAAACCACTTCTCTTTCCTTAGCCCGATTAATGGAATTCTGATTTCGTGCACAATGTTGGGCCATATCATCAGCATATTGGTTTCCAGTGGCGATATAATTACCTTTACAACAGCTGTATCGCCTCAAGCAACTTTCCAACCACTTCAGCATTCTTAATGGGAGTTCAACTTGAAGTTAAAAATCCTCTCTGCAGCCATATTTATATCATGCACAACACCAAATCCGTACTGGCTGCCAGTTATCACAGTCACTCTCACACTTTTCCCAATCTTGCATGCTCTCGTCAAAGCGACAAGTTCAGCTACCTGGGCCGATTTTACTCCTTTCAAATAGGATGCTTCCATCACTGATGCAACCATGCATACCGCATATGCTGCACTCAATACTCCATCATCTGTCCTCAAACAAGACCCATCAACAAACATAACAAAGTCACTTTCCGATAAAGGTACATCTTTTATGTCAGGTCGTGGTTTTGTACAAAAATCAAGTACATCCAGGCAGTCATGATCTGCTTCATCTCTGACCTCCACATTCTCAGCATCAGGCAGCAATGTTGAAGGGTTCACATTCAAACATCTCACAAGACTTACATTTGTTGCACCTAGTATGACCTTTTCATACTTAGTCAGCCGACAATGTGTCAGATACTGAGTACGACTCCTTGTTAAAAGGATTGCCACATCATGAGGTACAAACACTTTCACAGGATATCCCATCACAA
This sequence comes from Triturus cristatus, assembly GCF_964204655.1. Taxonomy (NCBI): domain Eukaryota; kingdom Metazoa; phylum Chordata; class Amphibia; order Caudata; family Salamandridae; genus Triturus; species Triturus cristatus. Next base: position 590,189,959 of record NC_140591.1, on the reverse strand, counting down.
TTCCCTCACTCTGCTCCAAACTTCGGCATGTAGCAGCTACTGCTTTCAAACACCCAGGTAGAGCGACAGCTACGGGGTCAAGCATTGATGAAAAATATGCAATTGGTCTCCTCAGTTTTCCATGCTTCTGTATTAGCACAGAGAGTGCACATCCATTTCTCTCACTGCAATACAACTCGAACTCCTTCTCATATTCAGGCATACCTAATGCAGGTGCTTCACACAGCCCATCTCTCAGTCGTTATAAATGCTGCCAATTCTTCCTTGTTCAAATCAATGGGATCTTTCCTATCACTTCTCGTCAGTCGTACCAAAGGTTTTGCGATCAATGAAAAATTACTAATACATAGACGACAATATCCAACCATTCCCAGAAACATTCTCACTTCTCTTTGAGTCATGGGTGCTCTCATTCCTTTTATGATCCTGATTCTGTCTATTGTTATTTTTCTCAGTCCCTTTTCAATGTTATGTCCTAAATATTGTACTTCTTCCTTACAAAATTGCAATTTTGATTGTGACACCTTCAGTCCTCCATCTGCCAAATGATTTAGCAATGCTATAGTATCTACCTCACAAGCTTCACGGGTTTTCGACGCCACAAGAAGGTCGTCGATGTATTGAACTAACACTGAATTTTCTGGCATTTCTAGACTTTCCAAAGACTTCTTCAATAGCTGATTAAATATTGAGGGGCTTTCTGTATACCCCTGTGGAATTCGGCACCAACCCAAAATACGCTCGCCAAAACGAAACGCAAAAATTTGCTGACTGTCATGGTGCAATGTGATGGAAAAGAAAGCATGGCATAGATCAATCACTGTATACCATTCTGCATCATGGGGAATCTGATATAAAATCACAGATGGATTTGGTACAATGGGACAGCATAACACAACAATTTTGTTTATATTTCTCAAATCTTGAACTATCCTGAACTTCCCATTAGGCTTTTTCTGTCCCATTATTGGTGAGTTACATGGACCACTTAATATTTCTCTCAAAATTCCTTGTCTAATCATTTTCTCAATCACAGGAGTTACTCCTTCAATTATTTCAGGCGTCAATTTATATTGAGGGACATTGGGATAACGTATTCCTTCCTTTACTGTTATTTTTACTGGATCTACATTTCTCATTAATCCCACATCTTCTCCTGTGAAATCCCAAACTTCCGCTTTTACCGACTGTTTCAATTCTTTAGGTAATTCATCAGGATTAAATATAGCATAGGTTTCAGTAACCTCGTTCTCCCTGTTTGCCATTGTCATATTATACAACACATCATCATCTGGGGGGTTTCAAATGCTATTCCATCTGGAGTACAAAATATAGTGCAGTTCATTTTGCACAACAAATCCCTACCTAATAAATTCACAGGACTGGTATAGCACATGACAAAGCTGTGCATTTCCTAAAATTTCCCTATGCTCACCTTTACCGGTTCTGTCAGGTAAGTTTTAATCTGCCTGTTGGATACACCAACTACTTGGATTGTTTCATCCGAGAGAGGAAGATTCTTAACATCAGCTGATCTAGCAGTTGATCGAGTAGCACCAGTATCAACTAGGAAAGTAATATTTTCATTATTAACCTTCTCATCTACAAATGGGCCTGTCTGGTCTACTTCTAGAGTTGCACCAAGTACGCACTCTTCTTCCTCCCTTCGGCACCGTCAATAACCCTCTTCTGAATCACTCTCATCGCGTTGTAGCCAATACTGCAAAACAGCGCAAGCGCAGGGTAGCTTATTTACTTGTTCTTCATTGTAGAATCCCGTTTCGCTACTATACTTCTGAGAGTTTTTGCTCTGTGGAAAAGGCGGTTTTTGCACCTGATTTTGTTGTGTAACAACCTGCTGCTGTCGCTGCGGTTGACCACTCCCCTAATTCTGCACCTGTGGATTCAATAATGGATTTTCACTGTTAGTACTTGGGGGAAATTTACACTCGGATTTCCAATGCCCTATTCTGCCGAGACTATGACATGGAAATTTCTTCTTAGCTTCTTCTATATTTCCTTTACCTTTCCCAGGACTGCATTTTGGTCTTGATCCTATATTATTCGCTTGTTCCGCTAATTGAGCTTCCTGCCTCTCCGCTACCTTTACCTGTGCCCACATAGCCTTTTCTTTCAATTTTCGCTGCTTTGCTTTAATCTCATCACTGAAATATTTAGCATGTCTCAATACTTCATCTATTTTCTTATTTTGCCAATCTACAGTATGTTGTTCTATCATCTCACTAAATTCCGGACGTAAACCATATTCAAATCTGTATACAAAATGACTTAAATTCTTTTCACTCAAATTTTCATCTCCACTAAACTGTTTAAAGGCCAAGATTAGTCTCTCATAATATGTGTGTACTGACTCTTTGCTTTCCTGATGTGTTCTGTCAATTTTCACCCAATCTGTCTCTTTAGGAGGTACTTTGTTTTTCAGAAAAGCCATAACCTGTTCGTATTTCTTCATTACCTGGGGGTCTGGTGGCCCAGTTTTTGGATCCCTAGGGTATTCCTGAGTTGGCCAATTAATCATGAGCTTGCACTCCATCCATAAATCTGCTGGTACTATTATGTCGAATAGACTATTCAGGTCAATCCATAATACTTTAGACAACTTCACGAATCTGTCCACTCGTCTATACCACTTGACAGGCTTTTCATGTAGTCGAGGGAAATCATTTGTAAAGGACAAAATATCCTGTCTTGTCCATGGGACATGCACATATCCTCCTCCTGGAATCTCTCTCATAGGGCACTCTATCACTAACTTTTCTTTTTCTCTTACAGGGAATGCTGCCAATGTCTTATCTGAGGCATCATCTCGTTTTCGATACCACCTGCTTCTCCATTTATCCACATCTCCCCATTTCCTCAATAAGACAATTATTTCCTTAATCTGACTTATTCGCCCTGTGGTGTTCAAGTTTTCAATATCTTTTTCAGTGAAATCTATTCAATAGGGTTTTTGCAAAGCTTTTACCTTTTCAATATCTATGCCCATTTAATTTGCTACTTCTTCTAGTCGTTCATGTAGATTTTTCGCCCTCCATGTCACGCTTTTGCACAAAAATAATAATTCTTTATCTTGGTAAGTTTTTAATTTCTCTGTGGGGATAGTCCCTACTATTAATTCTTCCAGCACCATTCGTAATTTTGCCAGATCTATTGATTGGGATTCTTTGTCTCTCTTCTGCAAGTTTCTCAACCATTCACTTAATTCTTCTGTGGATGGTCCTACTGGCTTCTCTACACTACCTTGTTCCGTATTCTTTTGTGTTCCCAAATTTGACTCCACTGTCGTTATACTCTTCTCAGTGAAATTCTGGCTTATAACCGGATTGCTCAAAACACTTGGTTCGATCATACTTATTGTCTGTCTCCATGGATTTTCATTTTGGCTCAGTTTTGGCTGTTCAACCTGTTTATGGCTTTTATAAGGAACCGTTAAACAATGCTCGCTAACTTTTTGTTTATCAAAAATAGGCATTACTGGACCTATCGTCACGGGTACTGTTACAGCCTCTAAATTTTTTGTCAGTTCTCTTATTTTCTCTGTTAATTCTAAGGTTGTCTTTGATAATTCTGCTGAATTTTCATCATTTATTCTGCTCTCTGACTTTCTCTCTGTCTCTCTAATGGAATTATTTTTCTCTAAATCTTGAAACATTGGTTCTGCTTTATAATTGGTAAAGTTTCTTTCATTGGGGCACTTGGCGTTAATATTTCTGGTTCTGGTCGATACGGTGGTGGATTTTTATAAAACTTGTTATCAAGAACATCATCCTCTGATTCATTCGCTCCATACCCTCTCGACTCTACACTATGTCTTTTTTCCGTACATTTTCTTCCTCCATTCTCTTCTGCAGTTCTTACGGGAAACAATCCTTCAGTCATGCTCTCATTCCTCCACCTTCTCATTCGATCATCATGATTCTCATGTCCATATGGTCTACCAAACATGTATCTATACCTTTCGCCACTCCTCTGTTTCTCTCGGTCATGCATCTCATCTTCCCATTCTGTCAATGCTTCAAATTGTGTCGGTCTAGGTCTTGGTTCTAAATTCATCATTCTCTCTCATAAATTTCTCAAAACTACCAAATTAAATTAACCATGTTCTGGGAAAGTCAAGACTCCGTCGTTCCTCGTATACTTTACCCAATTGTCTAACCAAATACATGTATGATATCCATATTTCGCAACCATAAATGATGCGGGGGTTTTCGGTGGAGGAAGTAACTGTCCTTCCCTAGTTACAATCGGTTTGTCCTTCTTAAACCATTTTTTAATTCTTCCAAACCAGGACGTTTTCTCCTTTTCTGGTGGATCGTAATACATTTTCCTGTCTTCCGTATATCGCTAGTCTCTCCTTATGACTGTACCGTTATTCTGTCCAATCGTAGCGCGACTCACACTAACGCACCAATCCGGAGCATCTACGTCACTTTTACAATTCTCCAATCCCAGCATGACTTACACTAACGCACCAATCAGATGCGTCTATGTCACCTTGTGACTCTCCACTCCTAGCGCGACTCACACTAACGCACCAATCAGGAGCGTTTTACGTTTCCAACTGACTGGCCAATCCCAGTGCGGTCGTTCTGACGTCTGCAACCGCTGCTGCAGCTCCTGCTCCTGTCTACCCCTCCTTTACAAATTTCACTCTGTAAGTTTTGTTTCAAATTTACAAATCAGTCAATAACAACACAAAAACACCACCATTGTCCGCTTCGCTAACCGAAGAATAGCAAAAGACCTTTCTCACAAGAATTCTGTCTTTCCCGAGAGCAGTGCTTACCTCTGCCCTAATACAGAATCGTTACTTCTGTTGATAAAGTAGCACATCCCTCTACTTTACCCTTCTAACAAGCATTAGCTAACCACTTCTCCAGAGTTAAAACACCTAGTTGGAGACCCAATGCTCCTGAGAAATAAAAACAGAGTTTCGCAATTAACCGGAATGACTTTCCATTCACACACTTTGATACAGGAAAATTGTAGTACATTTGCACAGAATTCTGTCTTTCCCGAGAACAGCGAACAGTCTGTCCTACTACAGAATTATGTCACTCTTTAACAAAATAGCACTTCCCTCTACTCTGTCCTTCTATCAAGCTCAGAGAACACCTGTTACCTTTCCAGTGATAAGCGTTATCAGAGTACCTTCTGGCCTCCTGGTACCTAAGACCAAAATTTCACAGGTAACCTTTGCTATCATACACACTTCTCTCATACAGTAAATGTCTCTAATGGCAACACGCGACGATGCTACCTAATCGAACCCAGACAATGCGTCGTGCAACTCCAATCGTCACACGTTTTTCCCGTGTACCTACAGGGCAACAACAATTCCGTCTTTCCCGAGAGCAGCGCTTACCTCTGCTCTACTACGGAACTGTTACAAACTTCCGAGTCCCTACAACCCAGAAGCCGTTCAAACAACATAGAACTCGACGCGACTCAACATAGAGTGTTAATACATAAACCAATACCAATCAAAAGTCCATAATCGATAAGCAATATACAAGCAATAATCACCAAATCAAGACAATAACAACCATCATCCTGCTACCAGAAAAACTGATGCAGCGTGGAATGTCAAATCCTCCCTTTGTCACAGACCAAATGTAACAATAGCACATTCACTCAATACAATCATTGGTGGGGCCCATAACACCAACACTCACTCTTACTTGATCTGTTCTCATGGGAGGGATACGTTTTTTCCAAGCGCTGTAAATGAAAGGAATACTTTTCTCCTAAAGAACCTTATTTACCTAAACACATATTGAATATCTTTATAACTCACTGAAACTTGAGATATTCCCTTCATTTAATCAATGGATCAGTTAGTTGAACTTGATAGTTGCTGATCCCATTCTTCTGTTTTATACTCAATCTTAATCTAATTTCTTCAATAAACGACTCGACACATTTGGTTATAATTCAAATCTTCATTTATCTAATTATTTGTAAAATTCAATAAATCATTAGTCAATCTGCAGAACATCATATTTACCTATTCTGGCTAATTGTCGTCCTCTAAGTCGGTCAAGTCGTGGAAGATCTCTAATTCATCAAAGTCAAGCCGCCATTCAGTCTATCAAAGATTCAGGGAAACAGCTGTCCAGCAGTGTCACCGTCCTCTCTGTCAGCATAACGTCAGGAGAAAGAAAAGTTCACACGAGCGACTGTCAGCTCACTATTCTATCATCTTTTATAGGGATTTTAATGTCAAAATGTAACAAGAATGAGTTTTAGACTGTCCTGATTGGCTGGTTTGGGGTCATTCAGTAAAGTTCTCTCATAGTCCTTTAGGTTAAGTCATCACACTTGCTGGTTCCGGTTTTTAAGACAGTCCTTTGTTCCGTGGTCCTGGCAACTTTCCCAGGACAACCTTGGTTAGTACAGCTTGCTGGGGTCAGGATGAGGCCACTGTTGCTTGATGTTGCGCAGGCGCACTTCACCCGAAACCTCGTGAAACGGTAGTAGTCACGTCGTGTCTTTCGGTCAGCCAGCTTTGCTTAGGCCCAAATTGTCAACTTAAGCAAAACAAGCACAAAACGTAATTAAAACATGGAAATGGCTAATAAAATGTTAAACCCTCGCTAATTCCCCTATGCGTATGTAATTATCTAGCATAATAGCAACATTCAAAGCGTTTATATTCACCCAGTGATGTCATCTGGTGCGACTTATAATTACATCATAAAAGCAACATATATCATGCAATATTCTAATTTTCTAACATTAATATGCGTACATATATTAGTATACAAATTAGTTATAGCCATGCAAATGCAAATCCCACGTGTATTTCTTTTGTTAAAACTGTTGATTAATTAACACTGCACTCAAATGAATTATTATTATAATTAATAAATCATTTGGATTAATGTAAACATACAGAAATGGGGGGTATACAAAATTTTGAATTTCCCGCTCCATCAATATCTCCTTTTCTTAGGTAATTTTGTTGACCAGAGAAAAACTGGTAGATTAATTTCACTTTCTTTTAGCATATGATTTAAAATGAAATGACCATACTTCGATGACGCGGCTGCTAATTGTACCATCTGACTAACCAGAGAGGCCTGTTTAGCCGGGGGGGGGGGGGGGGTGTAATTAGCTCAGATTGTGGTTCAGGTAAGAATCAAGATCCAGACTCGGTCACTTTAACCCGTTTTTATTGGTTTATACACCCGTTTTTGAATTTGTCAAAGTCCTGGTAGGTAAAGACGGATAATCCCTTCTTAGCCGGTCGCTGTTCCCTTTATTATCTGCTCCCGTCTTCTTCTTTTCTTGGTAGACAGGTGCACTCAAACAAAAGGGGAGAAGAGGGGCTAAAAGGGAAAAGGAGTGAGGGACCACCAGTGCGCAGGCTAGCTTCTATGGACGTGTGTTTGTGAACGAAGAAAAACTACTGGGAGGTTTAAGGAGGAGGCAGGTTTCCCACTAGTCGGCTTTATCCCTCCTCATGACCCAACCCGCAAACCATTCCCATACCTTGGACAGCCACTCTCCTCCGGGAGCGTGGCTGGGCGTCGCACCGAGACGTTGGCCTCCTGGAAACGCAGTCTTCCAGGCTTCCTTGGGATGCCGTGGTCGCCGCAGGGATTCCTCTCCTGGCATCTCCGTCGACTTCTCCGTGGTGTTCCAGTGCGCCTCCTCGTCTCCTCTTCCGGCTCTTTGACATTCGCTCCATCATCATTGGATTCCCGGGATGGTCCCCGGGAGAGTGACGTCAGCCTCCTGGGCGGGGTCAACGTCACAGAGATTCCCCTTAAAGGAGCCGCTCTCACAAAAGGGAATATCGATGTCCTGTGTAGTAGTTGACATGTGAGTCCAATCATCCGGCTGTAAATGAAGAAGAGGGTCTTGTTCAGAAGGCGCAGACCACCAGAAAGGGTGAGGTACATTCCCCACGTTTCCCTCCTGGCCTTTCTGTGGGCTTGCGGGTTTGCAACAGCCTGATAATATGTTGGAATGCTACCCCTGCTCTTTGCCTAGTTGAAGGATAGATAACTTTGTCTGATCTCTTTATTGCCCACATAAACTCACAAATAAATGTATCTAATTCACTGAAGTATGAGTTAGGCACTTTCAGAACAAGGGGAGTATTGACATTTTAACTAATGAAACTCTCTAATAACCTTTTCCTTCTTACCTTTATAAGAGTATTCCCATAATTTAAATGGAACAATTGTGTATAATCATTCATTACATATACACTTAAGTATCTTAAGGGCTCTTTTGGGAAAGTCTGTAGCCTCGCTGACAATTGGGCATCTGTAGAATTAAACAGAAGCAACTCAGTTGTGGACTGATTAACTTTATATCCACCTAGGCCTGTAAAGGCCTGGATTTCATCCAGCACTACCTGTGTATTTGCACTTTCGGCCTTAAGATATAAGAGTATGTCGTCAGCAAAAAGTTAGATGTCTGCCATTCAATTATGGGAGCCAGGATTAGTGGGTTAGAACAGATTTTGATGGCGAGTGACTCAATAAAAAGAGAGAACAAGAGCGGGGATAATGGGCTTCCCTGACAGGTGCCACGCCAGATCTCAACCTCTTCCACCTGTTCCGTATTATTAATTATCTTTGTTTTGGCCCCTTTATATAATTCCGTTAGCATCACTATCAATTGAGATAGGAAGTCAAACTTCCCTAGAATAAAAAACAGAGCTTGCCTGTCAACAAGGTCGAACGCCTTTTCCGGGTCCATCATTAATATTGCAACCTTTTCTTTGCTGACTGAAAAGTAGTTGACAGCCTGCATCAAAAAATAGATATTGACAGCTATTGATCTCCCTGACAAAAATCCTGTTTGATTAGCATGAACCACTTGTTGCACACTAGGAGCAATCCTGTTCACCCAGATTTTCATAAATAGGTTGTAGTCTGAATTTAATAAGCTTATTGGGTGATATGCGTTGGGGTCACTAGGATCTTTATCGTTTTTGAGAATACTGATCACCACTGACTATTTAAATCTTTTGGAGATAGGGATCTCGTCCAAAATGTTAAACAGAGATATTAAAAATGAGGAAAGATCAGCTAAAATATCTTATTCACTTCAATGGGAATACCATTGTTCCCACTAGCCTTTGCAACAGCAATACTTTTTAGTGTTTCAGGCAGTTCTATAGGCTCAGTGGGCTTATTCAAAGCTTCCATATGGTCCCTAGTGTTTTGTGGTAACTTGAATGCACCAAAGTAGTTTACCAATTCTTGCTGTAGTATCTTATCATGATATTCTCTTGAAATCGTGTTGTTGAGTTCATTCCTAAGCCGTACTACTGTGTTTTGTAAAATTTCTATCTTTTGCGCACTCTGCTTATGTGTCCTAGCTTTATAAGAAATAACCTGGCCCCGGAAGTAGGCCTTAAAGGCTTTCCACACCATAAAAATAGAGGCAGTATTTACATTATCCTTAAAAATATAGCTGTATAAAATTACTAATTTCTTCAATCAATATTTGGTCAGTAAGCAGAAATTTATCAAACTGCCATCAAACTTTCTTTTTTGAGGTATTCCTAATATTATAACTAAGGTAACTATGGAGTGATCCTAAAAAGAGTTAGTAATAATCACTGACCCTCCTCTTTCCAATAACGTATCCACCAAATAAAAATCCAGTAGTTAAGCTGTTTTAAATCTTGCAGATGAAAACGTAAACTAAGAAAGGCCTGGGTCCTCTATTTGCCATGGATCTATTAGGGCGAAATCATCTTTTATAAGTTTAATCAATTTCGAGGTCTTCGGTTTTAATTGTTTGCATATCCTTATTTGAGGTATCTAATCCTAGATCTTGTATGAAATTGAAATCTCCACCCATGGCTATGGGACTTTCCACGTTTATTAAAAGATCGTAGATCTGCTCCAATGCTTTAATATCATAAAAAATTGAAAAATAACAATTCAAAAAAGTAAAAAGGACCCCTGCAACTTTGACCTCAATCCAGATCCATCTCGCTTCGCCATGCCAGATCACCTCCCTCACCTCCCAGTCCAGCGTATTTGAAAACAGGATACCAACTCCCCAAACTGCCATATTTGCCAAACAAAAGTATGCTTGTGAATATTTCCTTGCCAATGGCAGTTTGGGAGTGTTGGATTTAAAACGTGTTTCCTGTAAAAGTACGTCAGGGGAAAAAGATCCCATCCATTTTAACAGTGCCCCACATTTACGTATATTTAAAAGGCCATTTACATTGCAAGAGATTATTTTAATCCTTTGTGACATTCCTTCCTTTTAGACAAGTGCCCACAACATACGCGATAAAAAAAATCCTCTTTAATATAGCCTTACTACCATTTGATTGCTGGACATGATCCTTACCCTTGTTTACCACTGTTACCACCTCCCCACCTATTCTTCTCATGCACTTATACAACGCCCATCCACAACCTACTCTTATCTTGCTCTCTTTTAATTCCACAACCCGCCTTCCGACCTTTCCCTTCCAACTCCCCAACCTTGACCCATCCGAAGAAGAGAGTGGCCCTTTTCTGCTTTCTTCAGCCCACCCAAACTTTGTGGCTCCTAGACCTGGCACCTAGGCACACACTTTTGCTTCCACCCCCTCAGTGTTTTATAGAAGCCTCTCTTCCACCATTGTTCCAGTACTAGAGTCTCTCCTTTGTGTGATTATTTGCCTATTCTTCAGCGTTTTGGTAGTCCATGCTAAATAGTTATCAATATGCTGACTTTCTTCATACACGTTCTGTTGGTAAGCTTTACTCTCTATAATAACTTCTAAAAAACAAAATTCTTAGTTGGTCTTTCACCCTCACCAATTCTTGCTGTAGTACCTTATCACAATAATCTCTTGAAATCGTGCCGTTGAGTTACTTCCTAAGCAGTTCTACTGTGTTTTGTAAAATTTCTATCTTCTGAGCCCTCTGCCTATGTGTCCTAGCTTTATAAGAAATAACCTGTCCCCAAAAGGAGTCCTTAAAGACCTCCCACACCATAAAAATATAGGCAGTATTTATATTATCATTAAAAACCAGCTGTACAAATTACTAATTTCTTCAATCGATCTTTGGTCTGTAAGCAGAGATTTATCAAACTGCCATCTAACATTACTTTTTTGAGGTATTCCTAATATTATAACTAAGGAGACTATAGAGTGATCTGAAAAAGAGTTAGTAATAATCTCCGACCCTCCTCTTTCTAATAACTTATCCCCACATAAAAATCCAGTCATGAAGCTGTTTTAAACCTTGCAGAGTAACATGTAAACTGGAAAAGGCCCAGGTGATCTATTCGCCATGGATCAATTAAGGCGAAATCATCCTTTGTCATTTTAATCAGTTTCGAGGTCTTTGGTTTTAACTGTTGCTTAGCCTTATTTGAGGTATCTAATCCTAGATCTTGTATAACATTGAAATCTCCATCCATGACTATGGGACCTTCTGCGTTTATTAAAAGATCTTAGATCTGCTCTAAAGCCTTAATATCATCAAAAATTGAACTATAATATTTCAAAAAAGTAAAAAGGACCCCTGCAACTTTGACCTCAATCCAGATCCATCTCACTTCCCCATCCTAGATCCCCTCCCTCACCTCCCAGTCCAGTGTATTTGAAAACATGATACTAACTCCCCGAACTGCCATATTTGCCGAAGCAAAGTATTCTTGTGACTATTTCCTTGGCAATTACAGCTTGGGAGTGTTGGATATAAAATGTGTTTCCTGTAAAAATAGTACATCAGGGGAAAAGGTCCCAAACATTTTAACAGTGCCCCACTTTTATGTATATTTAAAAGGCCATTACAAGAGATTATCTTTATCCTTTGTGACATTCCTTCCTTTTAGACATATGCCTAAATCTTGTACAGTAAAACAGTTTTTTCCCCTTTAATACAACCTTACTACGATTTGTTTGCTGGACTTGATCCTTACCCCTGTTTACCACTGTTTCCACCTCCCTGCCTATTCTCTCCATGCACTTATACAACACCCCTCTACAACCTACTCTTATTTTGCTATTTTTTAACTGCACAACTCACCCTTCCGCCATTCCCCTTCCAACCCCCCACCCTTGACCCATCCGAAGAAGGGAATGGCCCTTAACTCCCTTCTTAAGCCCACTCAAAATTTGTGGCACCTACTCACAGGCTTTTGCTTCCACCCACTCAGTGTTTTATAGACGCTTCTCTCCGACATACAGAAACAACTATAAAGTGCTCATATGCTCAAAAAAAGTGCTTTTCCAAAAAAGTGACTAATGCTTGGCAAATTCCAATGGCTTACATAAACTTTTAACCCCCACAACCTGGATAGTGAAAATTGGTGCAATACCGCAGTGACTCGCAATATTCTCTTGGTTCCAGGGCTCAACATATAAAAGCACTCCTATGTCTGGGAATAATTTCATAACAAAGTACTTAGGGCCTGATTACGATGTCAGTCAGAAAGCCTCCAACAAACAGTAGGATTCTCCTAGACCGTGTCGGTACCCTTCCGACCGACTCGGTTGGAAATAATTTCGACCGACCGATTACGATGCTCGCGGTCAGAAGGGAAACCCTCATTCCGAATCGGTCCCGACCAGCACTCGGAGAATCTGTAGCAGTCAGGGGCCGATTCATACACCTCTACGGACATCGTTTCCAACCGACCGATTACGATGTCAGATTCTGACAGCCTTTCTGACTCTGTCTGTACGACAGGAAAAGGCTGTGGGATACTGACTTTGAGGACCACTAGCAGGCCCCCTTCATCCTGAGTCCTCCAGTTTGGGGTTGTGGGGGTACCCAAGGGACCCCCCCTGTAAAACCATGTACAGTGTGGCAGGCACCACAGGGTGCCCATGACAGGGTGCAAGGTTTTTCGCAGACACCCATTTTCCCCATATGGAGCCTGTGTTGTCAGTCGGAATACAGGTTCCCATTGAAGTCAATAGGAGTCCTTCCAAACGGTGTTCGGAAGCATCATAATCGGTTGAGCGGAACCTCCGACCGCAATTCAGTCGGAACCCAATCTGACAAGGAGTCGGGCGGTTTAGTTTCCAAGCAACATCGTAATCAGGCCCTTAGTGCGTGGTTACCATGAATAAAAGAATTGTTTCCTGTTCCGTATACCGTAGAACTTGCTGTTTACAACAGAAATACATCACACCTGATTTTAGCAGTCTAGTACTATTACAGATGTTTTGATAACCTACTTTCCACAGTATTATTCCCATAATTAAATCACAGAGACTTAAAATAAACAAAACTATTCCTAAAAATGCTAAATCTAGCAGATTGATACCTGCTTAACACCTTTCTGCAGATCTCCTTTTCCAGAATAAAACCCCATTTGAGTAAATACAATAATCCTAAACAGCAATTTTAGCTAAATAATCCAGTTCTGGTATGTAAAAGTGTTGGCATGTCAGCAAAAGCGCACCTATCTAAAAAGTGCAAAGAGCATGAAGTATAGCCCTAACTGATTACCAGCCAGCTAGATTATTCTCTGTGACCCATTGCCGCCACTCTCCTTTTCCCCCATCAGTGAAACATTGTTTTAAATATATAAACTGGTCCTAAAGTGCTACTGTAACAAGATGACCCCTTTTTGGTCTGTAGAAAGTGCTAACTTGCCTAAAAAAGGTGCTCATATAAAAAAGGGCAAAGTGCATAAAGTACATTGAGTCAAGACCTGGCTGACTACAAACTTTTTTTTAGCAGACTACGGTTTTATACCATACTAAAAACCTTGTAACTGGATCTGCCATGAACAAAGAAAAGTGACTAGTGCTCACCCATTTAACCACAGCCCACCCAATAACAGATCTATATATAATATTTAGCCTATTCTACTTAACCGCAGTAACGCTTTATATTCTCTTATATCACATTCTGGCTTCAGATGGTCTATGCCTTGGTTGGCACTGCCCGTTGCTTGGTTGAACCACCCTTTGCAACACATCTTGAGCTTCCTCAAGAGTAACACACAAATGGAATTGACCTTTAAAAAAATCTTTCAATTTGGTCTGTTGAATAATGGACGTCTGCGCTCCTGCACTCTTAAACTGTCCAATCAGCCCTACAAAATCCCTTCGTCAGCTAGCCCCAAATGCCGACATAGCAGAGAATACTCTCACTCTTGAACCATTAGATAGCAAAATATCAATTTTCTGAATTGCCTTGCTTAAAATGGCTTCTTTTATGCGGAAATCTGAAAGATGTACAATCATTGTCCTTGGGTACTTTACACCAGGTGAACGTTGTGGTAGAACCCTGTGCGCCCTCATTATAGTGAGATCCTCCAGCGCGTTCTCAAGTATGTCCCAGCTCAAAGAATGGTCTTCCATATCTGATATTCGTTGCTCAAGTTCTTTGTTTCGTTACGGAATTTGTTGTACCATACCCTCGATTTTGTCCAATCTTTGGTGAGCTGTGGCAATTTCCTGAGCCTGTGAACTTTTGCATTCTCGAATCTCAGCTAAGATAGTTTCAAAGAAGTACTGGATCTGATACATCAAGGGTTGGCTAACATTAGCTATCCCAATTGATAACTCTTGTCGTCCTATATCATTAGCATGCTCTGCCATCTGGGGTCTTTGAAGATCCGGTTTCCCTTTCTGCACCAACCTCACGGGCCCTGATGCACCTGTAGCTTGACGGAGTGCATCTGGAACCTCCCCTAACCCTATTTTCACCATTGGACCAACATTTAGCACCAATACAATATCCATAGAGGCTGGTACCAGATACGCAGCAGGGTTGCTTGGTGATGTTACTCAACCTGCATCTTGACTCTCTGGCTGACTAACTGAACCCTCCAACATTGGTTTACAACTTTTTGCAAAGAGTGGGCAATCCTTGTAACCTTTATCGACCATTCTCCCCTCCTCAGCTCCACTAGGTGTGCCCATTGCCACACTTTTAATACTATTGGTTTGTTGAGAGTCAATACTGGCCTTTGGATCTCCCAGTCTCGCCATATTCACAATGCTCTCATGCTTGAATACTGACACAGATTCTGCCATAGAGTTCTTACTAGTGGCATCTATTTCTAGGGGAGATCCCGATAAAACAAACTTAGGGGGAGAAGATATATTGGCAGAGAATACTGGGGCTAGCTGCTCCATCGATTTATCTGCTGCACCACCTTTTTTTTTTACAGAATTCTTCTCTCTTTTTACTGCAAGAGTGAACGTTTGTGCGGCTTTCCTCTTCGCTCTTTGGTTTACTAATGAACGACTCAATACTGGGGCTCCAACTCCTGCTCCCCTCAATTCAATTTGTTGCATGCTTTTTGTCCATCAAACATACTAATGGTTATTCCTTTCTTCTATCCCATATAAGTTGCAAATATTAGGTGCATGTCAGTCCCCCAATCACTGTAAACTACTTACTCAAAGGTGTTGCACTATCATCTGCAAGCAGTAAAATGGAGGCTGGCATTGTTTGTGGCTATGAGAAAAAGAAGTCTTTAACTTCTATTGTCTGGTACTGGCAGCAAAGAGGGATGTGTAGAGTGAGCGAGCCTGCTTCGGGACCCTCTACTGGGCAGGGCTAGTCTACCTGGATGACTCCTCGACCACAAAAGACAGGACCCTTACCTCAGTGAGGCACCTGGCAGCTCCCTACTGTCTCCATTCTGTTGAATGCCCTTCATTATACCATCCGAGTGTTGAGTATTATCTGAGCTGCATTGGGGAAGACAAATCAAAGATACACTGCAGCTGCGCTCGGCTGCAT
The DNA here is from genome assembly GCF_964204655.1 of Triturus cristatus. NCBI lineage: Eukaryota > Metazoa > Chordata > Amphibia > Caudata > Salamandridae > Triturus > Triturus cristatus. Next base: position 590,174,246 of record NC_140591.1, on the reverse strand, counting down.
CGCGTCCCCGGCTCTGGCGTTCCTAACACAGAAGATGTTTTGCCAATTTCGGGGTCGTGCACGTGACCTCTATTAAGGGGGTGGGGCTCACGCGTGCTTAGCAGAGAGGCGAAAAGGCTCTCCCTCATTCACTGTATTCCTTGTAGTCCTGATTCAATAGTGGTATAAACAGTACTACCAATCTCAGAATGCAAAGAACAGTCTGGATTGAATGCACTATTTGCACATGGAAGTGAAATATTTGAGACCTCTGTATCTCTCTTATTTTCGTGCATTCAGTGGCCTTTTCTCTCTGCTTTATCCATTTATTCCTGTCCAACCCGCTATCTTTCTGCCCCCTTGCTCTCTGCTTCCTTCTCTCTTATTCATTTACTATCCCCTCTTTTGTTTAGTATTGACTATCATTCGCAGTGACTTGGTCTTCTTGTTTCTCTTAGGTAGGCAGACCAGGCTGTTTTCTTTTCTGTCAATTCCCAGTACAAGAGCACTCACTAAAACACTGGGGGCATAGGACTTTCATGATACAAAAGACTGAGTGAATTACAAACGTGTCACCTCTCACTGTTCTGGGACTAATGGAAGGAACCCTCCATGAAGGGTTTGATTCCTGATTAATCAAGGGGTTTCTGGTTTTTACAAATATATGAGGTAAATGTTAGGAGTAGTATTTTGATTATTAAGAAATATTTTTCACACCTATAGTGAGGCTCATAACCAAATAGTTACAATTTGGGAATTACAAATCCTAACAAAATGGCGCACGCATTGTGCCAAAATCAAGTTTTCAAACCATGCACGCACTAGTCTTTTAACAACAATGCCAATATGACTTGGCGATTTACAGAATATAAAAACAACACTGAGGCAGAGACACGCTAATATGCGGTCGAGCCTGGGACTTACAGGTCACACTGACGGAGGGATGCCGAGAACAGTAAGATTTACCTCGTTTTCTCTCCTAACAGGAACCCGTTTTGGTGGTTATTTAAAACAGATCCAGCAGAGAGAAAATACTCTAATCCTAACGTGATTGGTGTTTCATCCACTTTTCTCTCCTCATTTTTAGGGTCCTACAGGCCCCTCCACCCAGACAGATCATGGGGCATATTAGTGCTACCATATAAGTATGTTGATATGTCTATATGTTTGTACAACGTTACAGGTTGAGTGTGTGTTTACTGTCATGAAGCTTGTCCAGGAAGATGAGTGTTTTTAAAAGGTGGTGGTTTTTAAAAGGTGGTGTTTTGTAACCAGTTCCGGTTTTTCTAGACTGGAGATTTGTGTGATAACAACATGAAAACAAGCACTACTAACTGTTCCTTTTTAATAACATTAGATCACTTTCTTATTTTATTTTGAAAGGCACTTACAAGATGAGTGTGCCAAAACGTGAATACCAGCACCTGCCCATTGAGGCAGGATGTATTTTTCTAACCTGCATTTCTTTTTCTCTAATACAGATACTACGTGTTCATCAATAACCGTATTTATATAACCAAATGCGCTTAATAGGCGCACGTTATTAGTCTAATTTTTCACCTTAATTTAGGTTTCTGCATGGAGTGGTACACGTGGGGCTGGATCCCATGCTGTCCTGAAGAAGAGGTTAGGGGATACCTCGAAACATGTTGACAAAATAATAGGCAATATAACCACATAACAGTTATATTTTTCCTTTTATTAACCCCTTTTTATCTTTCCAGCCAGGAGTAGGAATACATTGTTAACTCACTAGTTAGGTATTTTTAACTAACAAAAACACCCCTCCCCCAACACTGCACAACACATAGTATCACACAAAAACGTGCTCCTACGTAAATCTCGCAAGTCGTAGCACCCCCCAAGCAGTAGATAGTTGGGATGGCCCCAATGATGAAGCATGTCACCTAGGGGCAATGCTGGGTGAGTGAGGGGACTCTAGAAAAGCATTTTTCTTTTCTAAATTGTTGAGGTTTGGTGAACCCACTGACTTAGGCTAGTTTCTCATGATCCATTATCTATGGATCAATTGAGTGTACTAATGGAAGGAAAACAGGGCATTCAGTAGAAAGCAGCTTTGCTCTCCCATTTGATTATTCTGTTTAGCTTTTCTTATAACTAATACCCCACAGTTGCAAGTAAAGGATTGGACTCAAGTTCAAGACACTAAATGGAGTGAGTTGCTCAGTTAAATTACTCACCTGAGATGCATTAAATGTATAAATCCCTCTCAGATTGCCTGTTTTTGGATTAGCTCCTCAATACCTCCAATCATCTGAAGGTTGTCAGTATACTTAATGTATTTCTAATGACTTGTCTCAAGTGTCAGAAAGAATACACCCTCTGGAAGTTCTGAGCAACTGGATATTTCCTCCTAATCCTTAATGACATCCTGCCCTCTTTCCATGTAGCTCTTAAAATAATTATGTAAGATTACCAAGTTGCAGGCAGAGACTTCTTCATTTTAACTTCAGGGGGTAGGTTCCAGAAGCTGTGCCCCAGGGCTACAAAGGAGTGAATGTCACTTTGCATAGACTTTGCTGCTTGCATGATACTGTCTACAGCAGACATATTTTCTTTCACTACCCATGTAGGTGATTATGCACCAAATTAAAAAGTAAAAAAGGCAGGTTTGCCTACAAATAATTTTGCATATTTTTGATTAAGTTTTTAATAATGAAGAAGAACCCGGATGCCCCATTTTGAAGAATGAAGCAACAGAATTCTTTGTCAGAAAACAAAACAAATTCACGCATAAAAAATGGAACAACCTGTTAAGTAGTTTCTGGTAAGTGAAAGTAAGCAGGGCCTTAATCCCAGTCTCAGTTGTAAGTGCCTGATTATGGCACTAAACTACATATCAGTAGGCCTATATGTGAATCGTAAAAAGGATGTGAAAGGTTTAAGTGAATGTGAGAAGTTGGCCTGGTATATGATGTTCACTAATTAAAGTGACCACCTTGTACCATGCCAAGCAACCCTTATGGTGTGGTTGTAAGTCAACCTTTTCGGACCAGCTGCCCTAGTGGTAGCGTAGGCTAAGCAGTCTTTTAGGCTAAACTCGTTTAGGCATGTTAAGCAAGCTGTTTTACCATATGTAACCCCCCTTTATACCAATGAAAGGACACCACACAGATATATATTCAAAATATATATGTATTTATTACTCAAAGTATCCCCTAGACTCTTTATGAGCACAGGAGCACAAATCGTTAAACAAGAAAGTATCACAATATACGAAAGTTGCACTTTATATGGATAGGCCCTGGTGGCCGCTCAAACCATATACTAAAATAGTGGTATAAGTACCACGAACAGGAAAGGGAGAAGGCCTAGGGCCTCTAGAATCGCTGGGCCTACAAGGAGCTAACTTTAGTTAGTGACCAGGAGGTCCACGGGTCGCGTGTGCAGTGAGGAAAGTTACACGCGGGCGCCCATAGGTTTTCAATGGGTGCGTAATTGTTCAAAAGTTACTGCTAGAAGGGTCTTCTGGTTGGACTACGAATTCAAGACTTCAAACCTAGACATTAGAGATGTTACTCTACACTTGTGCACCGGAGTGCCAGCTTTACCTCACCCATAGGAAGCGGGTGCATAGGGCTCGAAGTGCGTCGGGTTTCGTCTATCTGTTCAATGGAGCCTGATGACAAAGATGCTGCAGGCGGTCGGTCCAGAACAGATTCGGTGGATCCAAGGATGGATCGGAAGTGTAGAAGACCTGTAAGCAGAGGGGACAGTCTTCACAGTCACTAGCCAGTGACCGGCGTGGCACCAGGTAGGCACCAGGCGATGTCGGGTGCAAACAGGTAAAGAGATGTAGCTTGTCTCTGCAGCCATGTGGTCCCTGAAGGTTGACGACGTCCAGGAGTCGGTTCACAAGCTGTCCCACGCAGGCTCTCGCTGTCGGCGGTGTTGGCAACCCAGAAGAAGCAAACAAGCCTTGGCAAAAGCAGGAGTTGCAGGAATCAAAGAAAGCTGTTAGCTCTGACCAGCAAGGTCAGAGGGGCTGCTCCTTTGGAGGGAAGCAGGGGCCAGTCTGGAGCAACCAGACCAGTATCGTAGTTTTTCAAGATGGTCGCCAAGATGGCCACTAGTCAACGGACCAGTAACCGGTTAGGCGCGTTGAGTCGCAAAGTGCAGAGGGGCCCCACGCAGATCGTGGAGATGCTGGAGGGCTCACCTTTGGTGCAGATACTGCTCGGATGTTGGGCTTCTCAGGACCCAAAGCACAACTTGGAGGGAGCCTCTGTTTTCGCGCTTGCAGCTAGTCAAGTGTCTTCCAAGATGGCTGGCTCCACAGGTCTCGGTGCCTCCACGGGTTCCTTCTTTGCAGGGACTGTGGATCGGACGGTGAGAGGTCTGGAGGTCCAGTTCTTGTTGGTCTCTGGGCTCGGGCTCCGGCGGGAGGTGGCGGCAAAGCAGACGTCGATTCGCTGGATGGTGCTTGCGTTAGCAAGATGGTCACTTCCTTCAGTCTTCTGTGCAGCAGAACGTCGAAGTTCCCGTCTTCTTCTTAGTTGTAAGTTGATTCCAGGATGTCTAAAGTCTTTGGACACAGCTCCTACCTTTAAGTGGATTCTAGGGGCCGGACTACCTGCTAGGTCCCTCCCTAAGGGTGGGACCAGGAAGGGGGGTGGTTACACCCCCAATCCTTTGTCCAGCTCGCCCCAGGTCTGGGGCTGGTGTGCCCCAGGACCGGTTTGAACTGGCATATGCACCGAGGCTCCTTGTGAGCCTCAGGCATGTCTGTTTCTTTTCAAGCCCTACCTGACCAATACACAAAATCCTGTCTGGGGTGGTGATCGCACCTCCCCTGGCAGGAAACCCTTTGTCCATGTCTCCCAAGCTGGAAGGACTCCCAGCAGCAGGAGGGCATACTTGTGTCTGTGGTGGCAGCGTCCATTTTGTGGAGCTGAGGCTATGTCTGATTTTACCCGGGTTTCAGGTACTGTACATGTCGTGTCCCTCTAGGAGGGTGGAATGCTAACCCCGTCGCCAGAATTGGTGAGGGGTTAGTATTCCAATTCGTATGACACCTTACTCGACATGTTTTGATAAAGCCAAACCAAAGTTAGCATTTAACCGCGAGGTTCATAATGCACTTAAGAGTATATGGTATGGCGATATCTGGAAACGGTAGAAGGAAGTTGTTCCGACTACGGCAGACAGGCTCAGCTCATGCCAGAGCACCATCTCACATGAAACCAAGCACTCTGCCTTCAGGTTGTTAAGGCCTGCCATAGGAGTGACTTATAGGTTAACATGTGTCCCATTTAAGGTTAGGTATAGGCATACTACACCTAAGTAAGAGGTGGATACACCAACTTACCCCAGCTGAGTGATCAGCCAGTTGTGTCAAATTGCTAGGCCAGGCCAGGGGTGGCATAATACATGCTTCAGCCCCTGGTAGGCCTCAGATACACCAATGCCCTGGGTACCTAGGGTACACTACTACAGGGGCTCACAGGGTGATCCAGTTCCAATGGGTTATGCACCTAAAGTGCATATTGTCAATTTAGCAGAGAGAACAGCAGGCTGGGGGTCTGATTAGCAGGCCCACAGCCTCAATACGTCAAAAACCAGTGAAGCAAAAAGCAAAGATTTGGGGTGACCATATGATAGCAGACCCTACTCTCCTACAGTGAACAAAAACACTTTGAACATTGAAAAAAGTAGGTGTAACCAGTGCCTAATTTGAGGCGATGCTTTCCGGTACTCAGCACCGGCACCTAATCCTCAGCACCGGTGCTTATAGCACAAGTTAAGGACACACTCATTCGTAGTCCATACAATGTACCCCAGAATCACAGGATTTTGAGCAATGCCGAGACTGGAACCGGTTCCCCAAGTCTGAAATCGGCAGTTCTAGCCATTAGGCCAAGTCCTCTCCAGAATAATAAGGATCTAGTCGGGAGGAAGTTTGCACCAGCACATTCCTCTTGTTAGCGCTGCCTCCTGAGGAGAGCCCCATCACTTTTCATTTGACAAATTAACCACTGGGTGGAACCTTCATCAAATGCAGTCAAATATGCCATTTAACCATATTCCAAAGAAATTTATGCTGTAAGAGAATTGTTTGTCTTCATCATTCCTTGGTTGGAAACCTCCCAAATTTTTGGACAATTTACTGATGGTTCCCCAAGAAATGCTTGGAAAAAAAACAGGAAACCTTTTCTGCAAATGTATTAAAGATTGTACTGTCCACAACTCAATCTCACAAAGAAGGGTAGGATGTCCCAAAGACCAGTTCTTCCGTGCCACCTATCAAATAATACACCCATCTAAAGAAGAACAGGGCTAATCACATCTGAAAACACCAACTGGGGACAGATATGCTACTGGGAATTGTCAGGCCCTCAGCCACTTAACAGTGGCATGCTTCATCAGTGGACATTCTCACATTTGAACTCGTGAGTTCAAGTGGGCGTCTGCCACGTTTCATTGGAGCAAGGTTTTTTTAATTATTTTGGGAAAGATAAGATTTCTCTCTCCGTAAATAATACTAAGGTGTAGCTCACTTGATCTTACATGAGTTATATTTATCCTTGTTCTTCTTTAATTGTGAATGGAAGATTGCACTGTAAAATGCATCAGTTGGTTCAATATTTTAGAAAAATATAATGGTGGGAGAGTCCCCGCACCCCTCAAAATCTGTAAACGCCGTAGTAATAGCTCGCTCACATGCTTCACTCTACTACATCGATTTTGAATGTGCTTCCAGGGGGTGGGGAGGTATTTGTTGGCTACCACCCTTATTACAGAAGTACTACAATAGTACACCTCACATACTATAAAAAAGCTATTCACTAACCTATATGCAGAGATCTACGTCTCCCCCTCTTTGCCTTTCCTTTGCAGAGATAAGCGGCCTGACCTTGGAGATGTCTCCATATATACATTTTTGTAGTAAATGTGTGAGTGGCATGGGGGAGTAGCTGGAACATAGGGAATATTTACAACTAAATGGGAAGGGTTTAGGGAGAAGTAAGGAGGGGTTAAGGGAAGACCGGAAGGGGTGTAGGGAGGTACATGCACACTTTGACGAAAGAGTAATTCTATTCCTATTCACATACTGCACTTCTATAGTTACTGCAGTCAGACTGGACCCAGAACAGTTGTAAATGTACTGCAGCTCAGAACTGGAGTACGTCTTGAATTACACTGCTGCTACTGCAACACCCTCCCATAGAAAATAATGGTGGTACATTCTTAAAATAGGGCCCCATAGGAAATGGTGTAAAAGTATATTAATGTATTTCTACAATTTAAAAAAATATATAAATACAATTTAAAAATTAATGGAACTATTTCAAAAAATATTTAAAGTTAAGTAAATTCTATTCATAGCCTTTAGTAATTGTTAATGCATAACAAATAAGTAAAAACATTTTACTTTAGGTGGTAATATTTTTTAAAGTAACTCTTCAAAAATATGATTTCAATATATTTAAGTTGTTTAAATATTTATATCAAATTAAGTTAATATTGCTGTAAAATTTTCTATTTTGTTCTACATGTGTTATACATATATAATGAATATTTAACATAACATCATTATTGCTATTTTTTCTAGGTTTAATAAACATTTGAACGTTTCCCTATACCTTACCATATGGAGGTCTCTGCCCCAGTGGCACAGAGCTCCACCCACATGTTAAATGTTACTAGTAATAACTTTAAACTCATACATTTTGTTCCACCCCCTGGTTTCACGGATTGATAACATGTAAGTCTAAACTTTGAAGTAAATTTGCACTTGTGAATGGTGGCTGTCAATGGGTTATGAAAGTGTTCAGACTACATGCTCATCCAATCTTTGGCCTCTTTACAGAGAGCACAGAATGACTGTCACATGTGTACCAATTCTAATTACCATTTTATGTGAAAATATGTGAAAGAGGTTTATAAACCTTTTGAAAAATTGACAGCTAAAAGGGACCAAAAATTCTGTTTTACACGTGAGGAGAAAGAGACAGCAGTATGCATTAGTGAGAGGGGCATGGTAAAGGGCAGGTGACACAAGGGAGTACAATGAAGAAAAACAGTGGTGAAGAGAAAGAAGATGACTTGTGCACTATGCAGATGGAGTATTTCAGGAAAATGTCGGGAGAAAAATGGTGTCTAACAGTGAGAGACTACAGAGGAATGTGGTGTGATGGGGAGAATAAGAGTGCTTGGGACAATCTGGACACCACTATCCCTTACAGAGACCTCAATAATGTTTAATTGTGTGTTATTTTCCAGAATTCAAATATTTTGAAATTCCAACTTTTCAAAAAAAATCTTTGTTTTTACTTATTTATATCTGCTGCTACTAATAATCAGTTAGTGAATATAATGGGTCTAGCTTGATTTAGGCATATGTTTCTTGTGATATGTTTGGCTGCAACAGCAGAAAATTCACAGAGAGGCAACTGTTTACTGGTGAGGTAGCTTGATTTGTGAAACACATGATTTTAGTTCACATGTTTTTAGTGACACCCATAATTACATATGCTATGCCTCTTAGAAAGAATTCCTAGTTACACTCCTTGGCCACACCCTCTTCTGTGACCATCCCGCCTTTTCCATTCCTCTTAAAGAAGGTAATGTTCTGGCAATAGCCAGAAATAAACATTTGATTAGCAGCACCACTACCACACAAAACACCAAAATGCAGCTTATGTGTGATTTATTTCAAGTCTAAACTGATGCTTAAGTCATAACTGTCACCACTCAAATCCCATTAGTCACACAAGCATCACAGTCTTGAACAACTCTCTAATCTGCACAACTCTACAAGCGCAAGAGGAGGGAACCCCCATGGTGGCACATACACGGATATTCACATCTCATTTAATAATAGAAGAGGAAGAGTTAATAGAGTTTTAAAATAGGTTGGTAACTTGAAGGATGAGGAAGCAAGTGATCAAGGGAATCCTACCTTAGGCTGTAGAAAAGAATGCACTTCACAATTATTACATTTAATTTCACTATTAGTTCATTGTGACTAGGTCTACCTATTAACCTTTTCTCATTAAATGATGTTTACATTATCAGGAATGGAAATATAAAATCATTGCAGCCCTCTTTTAATCCATGTTTATGAAATGTTCCCTTAGTTTGAAAGCTGGGCTTAGCCTTTGGCAGGGGTGTGTCAAATTCCTCTGCCAGCCTATTTCACTACCACTTGCCTGACCACCTCCCAGTGCAGCACAGAGCTGGGCAGTGCAATCCAACTTTTTCTCTCACAGTTGATGGAATGGGGATGCTGTGTCCATTTCGATTACTGTGGGTGGGCAATGCCTCCTGCACCTAACCTCAGAAGGGAAGGTTCGCACTAGGCCATATAGATGCCAGAAGGCGTAAGTTGGACTGCAACGTCTGCCACTTACCTGTTTTCTTCGTAGCCCTTCAAACCTGGGCAAGTTGTGGTCAAGTAACAACAATAGTAGGACCATAATTCTGACCCAAGGCTTGACAGGAAAACTCATAATACCTCTAGGGGACCCATTGTACACCAAACAGGCCCACTTAGGACTCTCTATAGATCTACAGCCCGCCATCCCATTTCCAGGCTGATGAGTTTGTACATTACCTCTCAACTGGGCTGCACAGCCATTACAGTCACAGGCGAGTAAGAACTCTACCTATTTATGTAAATATATATTTTATGTCAGGACTGTAGGAAAGCAGCTCTGAAAGAGGCTCCTTCCCCCAAGGAAAACCCCGAGAGCTCCATGCTTGCCTCTTCTGGTCTTAAGTAGACCACGGGGCTTAGAGGCTATTCCCCATTCATTGACTTTCAGTTCACGCCTTGGTAGGGGGAATTAGAGACTGTCTCAGGTAGGCCCTATCCTGCAATTAAGTACTGCCATGTGCAAGAAAATATGACACTTTCTTGGACCTCATTGTCTCTAAGTTATAGATGGTTTGGGTAACCTCATCATTACAGGCCAGGGAGGGATTCAGCCTTTTCCCATAGGAGCATAGCCTCCACGGATTTCGGGTTTCTTTCCATCTCACTTACTCTGAGCATGGGAAAGCATATTATGAGCCTAATAAGTGAGCTCTTACAAGGCGTTCTCACTTAGGAGAGGATCTGCCGATTCCCTGATGCTCCTCAGTGCTGTAGTCTTCTTGGATTGCTGTCCTTACACATGTTTTGGGCCGGCAGGAGAAACAGGAGCTATCCTATAAGCAAACTGCGTAACTAAGGGAGACTGTTATCTAGTCCATCCCTATTGCATCCCACTTTTAAACGGTTAATTGATACCCCCCCCCAGACTCCTGGTCAGAAGACCTCAGACAATTTGAGCTGTTTTCCAGGATAGACGTCCACTAATCTTTAAAAATTGACACTGACTATAGTTACTGACTCAGTCTCAATGATGCAGGGGTTTTACTGGCCTGATGAATTTCTTAGACCAGTCATAGACTTTTTTGTGGGCCAAAACATTTTGGCAAAAACATAGAAGGGTTCTAAAAGCTCCGGTATGGTTTCTGTTTTAATCTTGTGCTAAGGAGTTTACAATAAAATAACTAGTATGTTGTCTATAACTATGCAATTTTAATCTTACAATTCTTCTCATAATAAAACCTGGCACCCAAACTGGGAATGGGTGCTTGAGAGACAAAAAGGCTCACCACGTGTTAACTATGGACATTGAGCCATATGAGGGAACTTGATGGTGAAGTACGTAACGTAATGTGGGTGAGAGTCCAGAGTCCTTATTAACAGGAACTAGGTGAGGTGAGATAGCATACTGTTGCCAAGGTTTTTTGATGATAGGATATTTTCACATGACACCCATTAGAAGGACACCGTATTTTTGGGTTAATTTTGCTATAATTGATGAAGCCTAAGGAATGACTGCTTAGCTCATCCTCAATCTGCAGTAGATCACTTATCGCTGATCCCTCTTTCTAGTTAGAGAAGCTATTGATAGGTCTGCCTATTCGGTTCAGCCCAGATATCCAGTGCCTTCTGAATTTGAACTCCAGACAACCTGTGCCATGATCTGACTCAGAGGGACTTGAAGAACTGTCAATCTTTTTTACCACCTTGAGCTGGAAGACCTTGCAGGCTGTAAAAATGGATTAAGGGGGTGAGTGTGGCATGCTCGCTCCAGCGACGGATGATTTAGTGGGTTTGATCTTTGATCTTACCGGCTTATCTTGTTCAGTGGCATTTCACACTGCCTAGATCGTAAATTATGGGTTTCTGCACAACTGCATTCCTTCCTTTGAGAGTGATTTGCTCGTGGCAGAAGCTACGGAAGTGGCATGGCGTCCTCGAGAGCCTATCGGCACACATTAGATCAGTGCTAAGATTGAAGTGCAGACAAGAAATGTGGGAAACTGCTGAGCAGGGAGGCCTGAATCCAGGGGACTCTAAAAACCCCTGGGCTTGTCGAGCACTTCAGAGTGGTGCTCTGATAGTCGCTCTAGCAGGAGGGTGCAGAGGCAGCATGGAGTTGCACTCTTACAGCCTTTCTATTGGGCATGATTGTGGGAGTGCTGTGCCTGACAGCCTGATGGGGATGTGGTGCTCCTTGATACTGGCAAAACAGTCACTAAAGGTAGGACAATCTTCTTTTATAAAATGTATAGCTGTGCTGGACTTTTTTGATTGTTTCCTGACGTATGACCTGTCCATATACGCATTGGCCGTTGGTTTTCCTTCAGAAATGAATCAATGTATTTTCCTAGTGGTTCCAGTATGGAACCACAGCCTGAGACTATGGGTCTTCCAGGTGGGTCACTGGGGGTTTTATGTGTTTTGGTAAAACATAAATGACCGGCGTTCTGGAGTGTGGGTTATTAATAAACTTCCCATACTACGCACCCATGCCCCCTTCAAGGAACCCCCCCCCTCTTCTCCTACAAGAGGGGTAGTAACCTCTCTGACAAATTGGTTCATGCCATCACTTGGCCTAAAAAAGAGAAAAGCTCCCATTCTGTAACCTCCATGTGGGGTCTCCCTCCAGTCATTGGTCAGTTTAAATGCCAAGCCTGTTCTGTGTGTAACCTTACCTGCAACACTAAGGAATTCGCTACAGGAGAACACACTTACCAACTCAGACATTTTTCCAACTGCCGCACAAGCAACATCATCTACGCTATACGTTGCCCCTGTAATCTATTGTACATCGGCCAGACCACACAAATGGTCAAACAACGCATCTCCCAACACCAGAGCCGTATAAGATGCAATGTTGAGACAGCACCTCTGGTTGGGCATTTTAAACAAAACAATCATTCTGAAACAGATTTTGTGTGGCAAGTGATCGACCGCCCAGAACTTCCCATCAGGGGCGGAAATCCACAACTTCTAATGAACAAATGTGAATGTAGATGGATTGCTCGCTGCAACTCTGTCAATAGGGGATTAAACACACTTGATTAATGGAACTCAGTCATCAATGCACCTTAGACACCTTATACGACCTGGCCTTCTGACTTCCATCTATGAATCCACCACTCCGGATCACAGCCTGCCCCACACATGAGCCTTCTACATGTGACCAATGTTAGTTACAGTTGTAGCCCTTTCTCCTTAGCTACGGGTTACCCGATGTAATTGTCTGTAATACTGCAATGTTTTTAACCTTTCAACTATGTTTATTGTGTCTACCATTGAGCACTGGGAATTGTTTAGTAAATATTTTAACTACACTGTTTGCACAATTGAGCCATTGTAACCTCAGCTCCATGCTATCATTGTTACCTAGCACCCCCTTTTTTCCCTTTCAGGCTCACTAGATTAATTTATCATACAGTCCTGAATGACAGCTTAATTTAGGATTGATGTACTGACCCTGTGTATTTGCCTTTTTGTTTATTTGCCTAAAACACATACCAAATTGTTGTATCTCCAACCGTTCCCAACCCCCCTTTTTCCTTCTTCTCCCTTCCTACCCCCCGTGACATCTTGTGGCCTCGAACACACGTTTTCCCCATCGATCGCACGGGATACTGCAGGTCCCCTCAGGGGCCTGGACCTGTTTTTCCACCTCCGCAGTCTAGTTCTTTTAGACCCACATGACCGCAACTACGCGCTGCCTATCTAAAGGCCCTGGCTCACTCTCCCCCTCCCCACTGGCACTCCCAGACGCTTGACTTGTCAGCCGGCCGTTCCTTCCTGACATTCACTGACCGTTCCTCAGACTGGCGAAATTCTTCCAAATTACCCGCCATTTGATTTGCACATCCCTGAAGCCTTTAACTATTCGAGGTATGTGCCTTTCTCTTACTACGTGCACACCGGCATCACGCCCCGTCTGAGCCCTAATGCAATTGACCGGCATTTCCTCTCCCCCCATACAGAACAGACTTCCATTACTTGGATCTCGTGAACCACCGAAGTGATTCTACTCCTGTGAATTCCTACGCCGGACCTGTGTGCTTCGAATAAGGTAATTCCCTTGCCTCCCTTCCTTGCTGCACTCCGTTTTTCCACAGTTCATTCTGGACCTCCCAGCTCTTACACCCCCTCCTCTGTCCCCCAGCAGGATTGTTTTGCCTCTTCTGCCTTGACTGCCTCCTCGTGTTGGACCGTCTAACCCCCCCCCCTCTGGCCCCCACGTATGCAGCATCCTGGTAACTAAATCTACCTATGTTTTTTTCTGCCCTCGTAATCATGAGACCCCTGCCCACCCATCCCTTACCTTTTCATTTTTCCGTGTCTCCCTATACAGCACTACTCCCAAATCAAGTGACCTTTTCCTGAGGATGACCTGAAATTGATCAGGTTGAAACGCCGTCGACTACTCAGCTCAGAACCCTGGCACTTGTGTGGTCAAATTAATTTAGCATTTACCACGTTTTAATTGTTCTATCGCGCCGTTCACGCTGTTTTTTCTCACCCTTGTGTCACTGCACCGCCCACTGTCACTTGCACATCCATGCACACTTGTATAGTATGGTCACTGTTTTATTTAATTATACTGTAGTGCTGATATAACTACTTATATAAAATAATCCTGTTTCCTTACACCAATCCTGCTGTGGTCTCCCTTTGTTGCCCCCCCTTGCGATTTCTGCCACCACCTTAAGAATAGCCTCCTCAAAATGTTTTCCAGTTGAGACATTGTGTTTTGATACAAACTGTACCCGGTCTCACCTGGGTTAACAGGTTTACTCCTGTAGTTTTTGCCCTGATCAGTGCGGAGGCATTATTAAAAGCTACCAGGGTGGTAATTTTCTGGTATCAATTGTTGGTGACCTTGGAATGCAACCATGCAGAGAAGGCAGATTGAGTCTGATTCGGAGAGTGAGCTGGAGGCTGGGGCTGCTGCACAGTCTCATGGTTCTGCTGGCTTGATTTCAGCCAAGGGGGTGCAGGCCCTGTTCGATGATGCAGATGCAAAGATGTTGGCATCTAGAAAGAAGTCTAAATCAAAGCATTTGGACCAGGCTGGAGACTCTGACTCAGGATCTGATTCGCCTTCGTCTATGTCTAAGGCTACTGGTGGGAAGCATATTTCCCGTGATGAGTTGTCTCTTATATTGGATCACATAAGACTGAATCTTGGTTTGGAGCTGGCTGCCGTTCCAGAGCAGAGAGAGATGTTTCACTAGTATTGCAAACCTGTTGGGTGGATTTGACTCTTCACCCTATGATTAAGGAGTTTATATTTTGGAGATGGAAGGAACCAGACCATTTCGAGGTCTCCAGATTCATCATGAAGGCTTATTTCCTAGAGCAGGAAGAGGATTTGCCACATTCTGTGAAGGTAGATACTATCCTGGCTGCGCCTATTATGTGGTCTTCCATAAGTGCTGAGGACTGCTCCCTGTCTGATCAAGTGAACAGGAATATTGATGGAGGCTTGAAGAAATCTTTTGGGGCTGCTAACCTATCCTACACAGTGGCATCTTATGCAGCCCTGACTTCTCAGTCTTTGGTCAAGAATTTTGAGATTTTGTCTGATGCGCTGCAGAAGGACATTTCTGATCACCTGGTGAGCATGGAGCTGGAAGTGAAACTGTTGCCAGATATTTTGGCAAATGTGATTAAAGCAGCAACAGTGGCATCCAGTGCTGTGATTATGGCTTGGAGGCATTTCTGGTTGCAAGATTGGAAAGCTGATTTTGCTGACAAGAGTGCTTTCCTGAAGTTGCAGTTTAAAGAGCACAAGCTGCTTGGTGATCAACTGGATGAAAATATTAAAAAGGCCTCTAAGTATAACAAGCATACTTGATCCTTTAAATCCTCTGCTTCTAAATCTTATGGGTCCTGGAATAAGAATGCATTGGACAATCAGAAAGAGTCAAAATTCTATGTGGCAAAAAAGAGGAAATATCAGCAGAGGAATGGGAAAGGTCAGGATTTTCCTACCAGGGCTGGATCTTCAAAGCAGTGGTCCGGACTATCCTGTGGATGGTTGGATCATGCACTTTTCCCAGGCCTGGGTGAGTTCCATTTCAGATCTCTGAGTAGTGAACATTGTGCAGAATGGTTATCGTATAGCGTTCATTTCTTGGCCTTCAGACTCAGGCTGCATCCGTAAACATGTCCCTCGGAGACAGGAAAAAATCAAAGGAGCTGCATTACTTTACAAAAGGGTAGTTATCCCAGTTCCTCTTCAAGAGCAGGGGCAAGGAGTGTTTCTATCCTGTTTCGAGTCCAGAACCCTTCGGAGGATTATCGACCAGTGCAGGACTTGAAGTAACTCAATGGCAAGACCATTCATTTCAGTATGCTATCCCATCAGCAGCTGATTCCCCTGGTGGCTCCATGGGATTTCATCGCAACTATAGACTTAAAGGACGTGTACCTTTATGTCCCAATGCACGAAGACTTTAACGAAGCTCCTCCAATTTGCAGTAGGGGACCGGCACTTTCAGTTCCAGGTACTTCCATTTGGACTAAAATCAGCTCCTCGAGTGATTACCAAGGTGCTAGTGCCCTTGGTTGACCTTCTTCATCGCTGAGGAATAGAAGTTTAGCTTTGTCTGGATGATTGGATTGCAGTAGCTTCTTCAGTTGCAGTTGTTACAGGATCCTCGGTTTCTGATCAATTGGAAAAAGTCCAATCTGGTTTCTTCCCAGGATCAGACACTCATTGGGGCACATTTCAGGACTGTGGGGGGGAAGTGTTGTTACCCAAGCCCCGGGTGTTAACTCTTCAGTCCCATATCTGGGAGCTAATGTCAATGTCACATCCTCCTATGTCCTTCTGGATGAAGTTTTAAGGGGATTTGGAAGCTTCTCTGTTAGTGGTTCCTTGGGCGACGAGCATTTAAACATCCTTGTGTGTTTTCTCTTAGTTCATTGGAATCCGCAATCTCAGGATCTGACTCAGGTGGTGCCCATGACCGAGGTCATTCGTCTAGAGCTGGGTTGCTGTCTGCTGCAGGGGAACCTAGAGAAAGTGCTTTCTCTGTTTCAGGTGGATTCAGTTGTCATTTCTATCGATGCCAGTGGGACAGGTTGGGAAGCGAAGTTGTGGTCACACCAGGTCCAAGGGGTTCTGGTCTCTACTCCAGGCTTGCCGCTCCTGCAATTGGAGGGAGATTCAGGTGATTTGGTTAGCTCTTCAGCATTTTGTGGATCTTGTTCCAGGGAGGCCAGTGTTGATACATACAGACAACATGACCGCCAAAGCCTATCTGTGCTTGTGCACAGAAGACAGTTTTTTCCCTAAAGGTTGTGTACCTTCAGGGGTGTCTCAATGTGTGAACCGATAAGTTGAGCACGGTGAATGCGTCCTCCCAGGATTATCATCTAGCTCCCCAGATCTTTGCCCAGATTTGCATTTGGTGGGGGTGGATCCCTTTCTGGATCTTTTTGCTTCAGCCCACAATTCTCTTCTTTCCCGGTTCTATTTAAAGAGCAGGGTGTTGGGGGCTAGGCCCGTGGAGGCGATCTCTTGTGCATGGCCGAGGAGGTTGCTGTATGATTTCCCTCCGTTGCCTCTCTTACAGAGGTTTCTTCTTCAGGTTCAGATAGAGAGGGCTTGGGTGATCCTAGTAGCTCCTCTATGGGTCCGCTTGTCCTGGTTTCATCTGCTAGTGGAAAGGAAGGTGCTAGGAGTGGGTGTTCCTGCTGGTTTCCTCTGGAATCCCTGGGCAGGCTCCATTTGGCAGCCTGTCACTTGAATGAGAAGGTTTGAGGGCACGGGGGGTATCAGATTCTGTGGTGCTAGCTATTGAGACCTGTAGGAGACTGTCTACACAGACTTCCTATGCTTGTCATTGGGCTACGTTTGGTAAATGGTGTGGGAGGCATGATTGTAGGCCTTTGAATTATCCTCTTGCCCAGATTCTAGAGTTCCTTCAGGATGGGTTTGCTCTAGGTATACGTATTTCCACTTTAAAGGTTCAATAGGCTGCTAATTGTGCTTTCCGAGGTCCCTGGGCTAATCTGTCTGACTCTTTGTGGTTGGTGGTTAAACTCTTTACGGGGTTTGGGTATTTGCTTGTTCCGACTGTGCACATTTGTCTTTCCTGGGATCTCCTCATTGTGCTGCAAGCATTAAAATATCTTCCCTTTGTGTCTCTTGAGTCTGGGGATTTTCAGATCTTGACTCTGTGGGTTTTTTCTTGGTGGCGATTACATCTACAAGATGCCTGGGAGTTGGGATCTTTATCTTGCACAGCTCCTTTTCTTCAGATTTTTGAGAATCATCTGGTTTTACGGTCAGGGCCTGTATTTTTGCCAAAGATTAATTCCACCTTCCATTTGCAGCAGGAAGTCAACCTCCCTGAGTTATTTCCTAATCCTCAGTCTCCGGAGGAGGCTGAGTGGCATGCAGTGGATGTCAGGTGCGCTGTTCTGATTTACTTGTCCAGAGTTTAAGATTTTGGGCTGGTGTCCTCTCTGTTTTTTAATTTTAGACCAGCAAAACTTTGCAGACGTTGTCCAGATGGATTAAGTCTTTGGTGACTTTGGCCTAACAAGGAGTTTGGTCTCCCGTCTCCTCTGGGGCTCCAGGGGAGATCCACAATGGGGATGTCAATGTCCATTGTGGAGATTCAGAGTTCTTCTTTATCTGAGCTCTACAGGGTGACCACTTGGGCCACACCTAACACCTTTATTTACACTATCGGGTGGTTCAGGATCCGGACATGGGGAGGTTTTTGGCTCAAAAGTTCTGTCCTCTGTGTTATAAGCGGGCTATCTTTACTTTTTGTTTGACAATAAATGTGCATTTTTTGGGATGTGGCTGAGCAGAAAATTGTACAGTTCTCCTGATCTTTTTTGGCTTGGTATGTCTTACAGTGTAATGGAAATACGTGAGAGGAACGGGGAGGTAATGCTTTCATTACTTACAGATAATTGCATTAGTTCACTCTCACTTATTTTCATTACGGGCCTCCCTCCGTACCGGTCGTCAGGCAAACTGTGTCTACGGCAGCCTAGAACGAACAAGAGATGTGAGGGGGTGTGAACAATTTATATGGGTATGGGTTGTGTCTACGGGCATAGGGGCATCGCTGTGTAATGGAAATAAGCAAGAGTAGGACTTGGAATAATGCAACTACCGGTAAGTATAAGAAGCATTCTGCATTTTGGCAGGCAACAGCACAAGGACTGGCATGTGCTAATCCTGGCCAACACCAATGCCTGTCCATCAACATCAGATTCAAAGGGTTTGAAACTGTGTTTTATGAAGGAGAAGATAAAACTACAAGAGCTGACACCTTTGCCAGTCGAAGTCTTTCTGCGGTGAAAAAAAGAAATATGCTGTGCAGGAGAAGGAATTCCTTGCCTTGAAGGTTCAATAACTACTTCTACAGAACCGAATTTACTGAAAAGACAGACAACAATCCCCAGATCTAAGAGACTAGGTCAGACAAGTTGGATGCTACAAGGAATTTTTATTTAATCTGTTTAATTAGCTCATACCATAATGCGAACCACACACTAGGTCTGTTTCAGGGCTGTCCTAAAAATGGATGAAGTTTACAGAACAATGAATGCAGTAAGGAAAACTAGTTAAGTGTGGGCCAAATACATGTCAAATAAGGGAAAAAACAGTGGAAACAGACAACAGGGGAAAAGAAAAAGAACAAAGAGAAAGAAACATTAGGCGAGATGTTTAATACAGAAGGTGTATGTTTCCTGTAATGCTGCAGTTTCCAAAAAGTCAGATTGGTTTAAGAACATGCATTTTAAAGACGGAATATATTGCAAATACATGCAACCAATGGCAGAGATATGTTTAAAGGGAGAGATAAGTTTAAGAAAAATAGATGTATTTAGTAGATGTCCCTTGAGCGTCTTTTTTAGCTTAATCAACAGAGCACGCTTAATTTGGGCCGACAGTGCATTCTAAATGCATTTTACAGTTGGTTCAATCTTAGGGTTACATCCTAGAAAATGTAGTGTGCATTAGGGAAGCTTCCACTTATGATTAGGGGCAATTGAGACAAAATCATTTTTTGTATAATTTCACCACAGTCATGGCTGTTTTTGTGATAAATCGGTCGTCAGGGAGAGATGACTTTTATTTCAATTGATTTTTAAATATAGCTGATTATCATGAGCACGTGGATTGAAGGAGGTCCACATTGGTAAGTAGGAAAATATTGAGTCATGCCTGCTCGCACTTGAATTCTGAGCTGGAGGTCACGTCTGCTGAGCGTGCCTCCCTTTAACATTAGGAACGTTTCTGCCGCTTTTTAACATTGCTGCCTTCTGTTTTTAGAACGCTTTTTTAATCTTTGTATGAATTGTATGAATTGGAACCAATGTATTAATTTGCACTGTGTTTTTTAAAGACTTTAAAAAAAACTTTTTTAAACCTTGCCCATTTGCACATCCACTAACAAACTCACCTCCCTGTGTAGCATTGGATTTCTCTGGGAGTGGGTTACGGGTTGCGGGGACCACTTTTGCTGCTACACTTCCGTCTTGACAGGAAGGTGCTGGGGCAGGTCCACATTCTGGCTGCAATTACTGTGGGGGATAAAAGCATGGCAGCTGAGGGGCTGTGCAACAGCTGCGTGCAGCGGGCGCACCAAAGGCAAGCCCGTCTGCACCCGCCCGCGCCTGGCCCGTGCCCAGGGTCAGGGATGCTGCCGGTGGTAGCCCACAGTCCGCCGTCAGGCTCGTCTATACCAGGGACCATCTACTTGACCTAAATAAAATAGGTACGTGCTGCCGCAAGGTCAGTTCCAGCTTCCATCCCTTCAAGACACCCTATCATTGTCCCGTGTGTAGTTTTGATATCTGCATTTCTATACCTCAATTGAAAGCAGTAGTTTGCAATCACACTAAGGTTGAGCGGGAAGGGGCGAGAGCAGTATTAGGTACCCTAATAAATTCCCGCTCCCTCTGCAAACATGCTAAAGAGTTTGCGCTGTTTGTAGAGACACACGGTGTAGACTTAGCATTCATTACGTAAACCTGGGGAGAAGTGTCCTCAGACCCTGATTTAGCTATGGGCGTCCCTGTGGGGTTCACCATGTTTAGACAAGACAGGGTGGGGAAAAGGGGCGAGGGACTAGCGGTCATTTATAGAAATATTTGGAAAGGGTCCTTCTATGTGCAAAACAGTGGGCCCACGTTAGAATCATTGATATTCAATATCACTATTAACAACCACTACTCTTTTAAGGGCATTTTACTTTACCGTCCCCCTGGTCCCCGGGCGGAGTTTGTGGACACCATTGGCAATTCCCTGGACATTATATCTAAGTCGTTTGACTTTACACTCTTGGGCGATTTTAACCTCCATCTTGAAGATTCTTCTGAAAGAGATGCTGCTCATTTTCTTGACTTTACGAGCAGTTTAGGCCTCAGTCAGCAGGTGAGAGGCAGCATCCATTCAGGAGGTCATCTATTTGATGGACTGTTCACAAACAACAAGTCCCTACATTGTCTCCCGTCACTACCGCTTGTATGGTCAGATCATAAAGCAGTAATGTTCTCACTTCTTGTTCCAACCCCTCGGTTAGGGACTGGCAATCATAAACAGTTGAAAAGGTTTCGACCCTGGAACAGGCTTGATACTAAGGATCTCAAGAGTTCCCTGTCACGGAGTTCACTGGTTCTCTCTGAGAATCCGTGTGAGGCAGCTGCCACTTTTGAGGTCTGGCTAAAGAGCTCCATAGATCAGGTGCTTCCAGGCAAATCATCCATTTGTCATAGATCAAGGCAATCTGAACCATAGTTTTCAGAACAACTTAGATTGGAAAGACAAAAGTGTCGCTGTTTGGAGAGGAAGTGGAGACTGTTCAAGGATTCGAAGAACCAGTTGGCCTATATACAAGCCTTACTTGACTACAAAAAGTTAGTATATAAGGAGAAAGCATCTCATTTCACTAAAGCCATTCTAACCGCAAATATTTCTTCAAAGGAACTCTTTGCGACAGTGAAAAAGTTAGCCAAATGCCCCGAGGAGACCATTCTACCATCAAATGAAACATTCTGTAACTCACTAGCCACCTTCTTTCAAGATAAGGTGAAGGCGGTCTATAGCGGGTTCTTACAGAGTGCTCCCCTAGAGATGCTGCCACCTGTAGGGATCCTAGCGCGCCTAGGGGGGAAATGAAAATCACTCCGCTACCCACGGATGGGAGTGACCATCATGAACGTCTCTCCTTTCCCCTAATAACAACGGAGGATGTGATTAATCTTATGATGTTCACCAAATCCGGGTCCCCCCTTGATCGCTGAGGTTCTTGCCCCACATCTGACTCTCATTTTTAACCAAATGTTTGTCACCGGTATTGTCCCGGCTATTTGGAAATTGGCATCTGTTCTACCCCTCCTCAAGAAAGCCAATCTGGATAGAGCGAACCCGAACAATTACCGGCCAATCTCCAGACTCCCACTGCCCGCAAAGATGGTGGAAAAGGCTATGAATTCAGTCATCTCAGACTATCTGGAAAAGCACGAGTGTCTAGATAATTCTCAGTTTGGTTTCAAAAAGCAACACAGTACCGAACTGGCTTTGATCTCTGCCTCTGAGACAATTAGGCAGACCGTTGATGCAGGAGGCAATGCAGCACTAGTGCTGCTTGACCTCTCTGCAGCATTTGATACGGTAAACCATCAGAAATTATTGCAAGTGCTGGAAGGTGTCGGTATTAGAGGAAAAGCGCTTGATCTTCTAAAATCCTTTCTGCCAGAGCGGGAACAGTTTGTGGCTCTTGCAGAGCACATGTCGCTGAATTTCGCTTTGCATGTGGGGTGCCACAGGGCTCGTTGTTGAGCCCTACCCTTTTTAACGTATATGTTGCCCCACCGGCAAGGCTAAGCAGATCTTTGGGTTTCTCTGCTATTTCATACACAGATGATACCCAGATTGCGATTTCAGTGACAGGCTCTCCAGACACAATGGCAGCCCAGTTCCAACCATGTCTTCGCCAGGTGGGGTACTGGTTGTCCGCTAACTGTCTGAAGCTTAATGCTAGCAAGACTGAAGTCCTACTCTTTGGCAAAAACACCAACTTCTGGAAGCCCACATTGTGGCCTCCAGAGTTTGGTCCACTTCCCCACCCTAAAGATAAGGTAAAAAACTTGGGGGTGAGATTTGACTCTATGCTCTCTTTTGAAGGTCATGTCAATCAGGTCACTTCCGTCTCCTTCCATACTCTGAAAATACTAAGAAGGATTCTCCCATTCATTCCAGCTGACTTGAGGAAATTGGTGGTGTCTGCCCTTGTTCTGTCCAGAGCTGACTATTGTAACAGGCTCTTTAAGAACCTCCGCAAAAAATGCCTCAACAAGCTGCAGATGGTGCAAAACGCCACAGTACTTCTATTGCTAAACCTATCTAAATATTCATCAGTCTCCACGGCGCTCAAAAAGCTGCACTGGTTGCCAGTTAAAAGGCGGATAGAATTTATGTCTCTCTGCTTTGCATTTAAGGCAACTCATGATGCGGGCCAGCATTTTTTAAAAAGAACTTGCAGCCTTATGCCCCTGCCCGCCAGCTCCGCTCATCACATTTTCACAACCTTGTAGTTCTCAGGTTTAAAAAGTGTGCGTGGGGTGGAAGGAGCTTTTTGGTCAGCACGACGTGGCTTTGGAATACACTGCCGGTGCAGATTAAGAAAGAAAAGCAACTGCTACCATTCAGGAAGGCTTTAAACACATGGCTGTTCAATCTTTGAGGTGTCTCTATTGTTTTTATCGGTCTTGTGCTGAACTAGCGCCATGATACCTTTGGGTGAATGTTTTGCGCTTTACAAGTCTCCTTTTCATTTCATTTCATTTCATTTCATTTCATTTCATGGGGAACAGAACACTACAAGTAACAAGTAATCTTTAGCTGCTGGAGTCTTTGAGGTAAGACCTCAATTAGTATGGAAGTGTGTTTACATGTCTTTAACAGCTGTTTTAAACTCTGCTGATATATTAAAGGAAACTAGTAGACAGGAGAAACCTACATCAATACTATGAAGCATGTCATCAACAAACCGGCAAATAGGGAGGCGTAACTATAAAAAAAGTTGAGGATGAGGACAAATACAAACTCACTCAAAGCATAGCATTTTGCTAATACCTAGTTGAAGCGTTGTTGGCTACCATTATAGCTTGCCCAGCACCTTGCAACAGAACACTTCCTGCATCTCCTCTAGCCTGTGGAGAACGCTGGGAGGCAGAGCTCTTTCCCCTTTAGGGGCCGTATTATACTTTGACCCCGAGGGCGCAAAAGGCATGTGCAACCACTTTGTGTTGTGATATTACAGGAGGGCTGCAGACTCTAGTGCTTCCCCTTCTGTAATACTAATAGCACTGGCGCACATGTGGCACCAGCACCATTATGAGAGGGCATTCCCTCATTTGCGTGGGGGCGTAGACTGATGTAAATAGGGGCATCTCTTTGCTTCTGCACTCAAACAGTATTATAGACACTGGCACAGATGCAAACAGTAGGTTTCAAAAAGGTGGCACACTGTCAGTGTGCCTCCTAAGGGCAGCCCTCTGGAGGGGACAAAGGGGGTACCATGGACCCTCCAGACTTCCCCCTGCATGTGAGTGCAGTCACTCACTGCACCTGCCTGCAGGGGCATCTCTCTTACTTCTTTAAAGTGCATGTGTTTTGTCGCCTGCACTGTGAAACACAGAGAAGCTTTGAAGCAGCCGCTCCGTATTTTACTGAATGCTCTGCCATGGGGTAGCGTAAATTCACAGTTGGCCTGGGGGCAGTGCATTCTTTGTAACAGCGCACACTGTCCCTGTTTGCACACAGTACACCTGTTTAAAAGTGTGTACTGTGGTGCAAACAGACTGTGCGCTTGTTCCCTAATACTACCCCAGATACTTAATTTTCCAACAATCAGGCAGAAAAAAGTAACCCATTGTAGTTGGAGTTATTCATGCTCAACACAACAACACAATCTAATGGGCCAATTAAATGCACCTGCATCTCAAAAGACAGCTATAGAAGAGTACATAATTCTGGGTGGTTCCCCATTTTTTTAATTGGATGTAATTTCTATTTGACTCTGTGCAATGGGAAACTACTTAATGTTCACAGTTCCTGCACTCTTAACTTTTAAACCTGGTAAAGGATTTGCTGACCCTATTTGTCTTGTATATCTTTAGATGTGGTCACAGTATAATGGTGCAAATGTATACCGCCCGCATTAGTGATTTTACATTCATGACATCAGATGTGCTATTGCAGCTCTGAACCGGGGTGAACAAAGTTTTAGCAGAAACAGGTCAAGGAAAATAATATTTGTTATGTGCAAATCCCTAAGTTTGCCATTAGCTAAGAAACCTATAAGTAGTGCCTTGACCTACAGGTAGTGCCTTGAACCTCACAATGTCTGATTGTAGAAAATGCATAATAATTAGAAATGTATATCCCTTCAATGCAATGATCCAAAAGCTATTTTTAACTCCACAGGCTGCAGTAGTTTTTTCCTAAGGCAGATGCCTACTTGTAGATAATAATCCTATTTTCTATTAGTCAGGTTAGAAAATGGCTACAGACATGATATGTGCACCATTTTAATATTTATAAAAAATCTAATTAAGTGATAAACATAGATTTCATTAAATATATTGCAAAGATGATTAAATAAAACATGGTCGCCTCTGCTCAATAGCCTGGATAGTAATTAATTGAGCTCTGACCATGCTTTCCCTTTACCTATGTTAGTATTTAGCACTTTGATGAGCCATGAAATAATTACCTTTCCTGAGAGAAAATAATAGACTAGCTCTGCTGCCTGGGAGGTACGGATGAGATGATTACAGGCCATCCTGTGGTAATGATCTTGGAATGTAGAATAGGGCAATGAACAGGAACAAAAGATGGCCTTCGCAAATAATTGTCTGGGTCTTTCCAGAGTAGCAGGTTTACTATAAACAGAGCTATGGTGTG
This sequence comes from Triturus cristatus, assembly GCF_964204655.1. NCBI lineage: Eukaryota > Metazoa > Chordata > Amphibia > Caudata > Salamandridae > Triturus > Triturus cristatus. The sequence goes on along the minus strand of NC_140591.1, from coordinate 590,148,990 downwards.
AAGGTGTAATTCCATAGCTGCTCTGCTCCCAGCAAAAATGTATCTTTTCATATCAAGAGGGGATCTGGCCTCCGATAAGCCAGGTTGGGTTGAGAGGCTGCTCTAATTTACTTGCCACTTGTTCTTTTCCACTCAAAACAATGAAAATGTATATGTATATCTTCTGTGTATAAATATTGTAACGGTATCTTCCCCCACCTCTTCCCCTTTACAGGGGGTGCTCTAACTGTCTTGAAGCTCAGGTTACAGCGGTGAGAGGGATTTATATGACTGGTAATGTGGAGCTGAGCAGAGCTTGGAAATATCACCAAATAAAGAACGTTCTTTTGCTTATGTCGGCTACTCATTTCTCTACAATTTCAAAACTTTTATGGCGACAAGTACGGGATAGCTATGTGGGGGACAGCGGATACTTCAGGCCCTTTTCTACATACTCTCTGCATTGTTCACCTAAAGTGAGCTACCATCGCTTTGGCATTACTCATCACCTGTGGGCAAGTTCCCAACAGGCGTTGGATTCCAGCATTTTAAAGAGGTGCCCTAAGAGCCAGTGTGCTGCTCCCAGTTTCCTTCTCTCGGATGTCTACAGCAGTTAAGTGTGTTGCTTCCTGGTGCTAGAGACAGAAGGGAGGAGCCGGTGTGTTTTTCTTGCCTGACCTGGATGGACCTGTCATTGCTTCATTGGAGAGGGTGGGTGAGGCATTGAGGAGTAGCTGAGATGGTCTTCTTGCCGTCTGCTGTGACCTGTCCTGGGAGGTGCTGGAGCTAAGGAGGAGCAGTTAGGGCGGTCCCCACAATGAAGTGCAGCTTTTCTTCAAGGTGTTGGAGTTCCGCGCTGAACTCAATAGACGGTTTTCACCAGTGGTCGAGCCTCCATCTGCACTCTACATTCCTGTGAGGTGCTGTGGATATCTGCGCTCTACGTTCTCATAAATACGAAGGTGTGGCCAGTTACATAACAACATTAAGAAGCTTGTCAGCCACATGTGATTTTGGTGTCCTCACAGGCTCTTTAATAAGCAACCAATTTGTTAGATGCATAAATTACCACAGCACACGGCATTGTGCATTAATGAGATTAAACAGCCAATGGAATCAAAGCTGACACGAATGCTTTGACAGAAATGTGTGATATATACAAAGTTAAAACAGCCAGAATGATAAGGAAAAGTTGAGTTGGTACAGATGTAGCAACCATAATCGTTTAGCAAACAGTACGAAGTGTCCTGCAAGAGGAGTAATGTGCAGGAAAAAAAATAGGAAGGGGCATTTGGCTAAGGTGTACCAGGGACAAATGTACAAGGCAGTACAGATGGTACATGAGGATCAAGGAGTAAGAGAAAATTTTGTAATCCAAGTAAATTTTAAGGATGCAAACGCTAATGCAAAGGTCCCCACGTGTGAAATTTTTCTAGAAGGGGTTCCTTTCAAGGTATATGTTGACTCATGCTCACCATATACCTTCATTAATAAGGAAACATTCAAGAACAGATTTAGAGGGAACTGCACTTTTGATCTTCCTGACATCAGTCCAGGATTTTACGACCAAGGATAGGTCCACAGTGGGTAAAGTGGGATGGAAGAACCAAAGAGATTTGGGTATTAAGCTGGATCCCAATATTGTAGAACAGGTCCTAATGGTAGAAAGGTCTGTAACAGGTCTGTAACAGGATTGGAAATTTGCAAAGAATTTCATGAAGTCTTCTCAGATAAGTTAGTGCTTTTGAAACAATTCTGTCATAAAATCAAGTTCAATCTAGTACACAAAGCACGCCCTGTCCCATTAAAAATGAGAGAAGCTTTTGAAGGAAGAACTAGATAAATTGGAGTCTAAGTGTATAATAGAAAAAATAGAATGGTCTGAATGGTTGGCTCTCATAGTAATAGCAATTAAGGATACTGGCAAAAATATAAGCCTCTGTGTTCATTTGAGGGATTTGAATTCTAACATCGGGATAGACAGGCATCCCCTACCTAAGATTAATGAGATGTTGAGCCTCATTTGGGAAGCAAAAACTTTCAGTGTGCTTGATCTTTCTTCCCCTTACCATAAAGTGGCCTTACACGAGGAATCTAAGCATCTCACGTTATGATTACTCCTTTTAGAGTATACTAGTACTGCAGAATGCCTTTTGGACTGGCATCTGCAGCAGCAGTTTCCAAAGGATAATGCAACAAATGTTCCAGGAAACTAACAAGGTGATGTGCTTCCAAGATGATATCCTTCTATATGGAAGTTCAGAGAAAGAATATGATCTATTGTTGTTTTAGGAAAATTTAAGAATGTGAGCCTCACCATCAAACTGGACAAATGTAAGATAGCTGTGTCTTCAGTGGATTATATGGAACATACCATCTTAGGAGAAGGCATTAAGCCTAAACTTAGTTTGGTTGAGTCAGAAGAGAAAACAACTCCTGTACTAATACAGAGGAGCTTAAATCTTTTTTAGGTTTGGTCGAATATATGCCCAAATTTGTAGAGAGGTTTGCTGATCAGGTACATCCGCTGAGAGCCCTGCTTAATAAAGGTGTTCCTTTTTGTTAGAGTTCCAAGTCTAAATCTGCATTTGAAGGAATCTAACAGGCTGTTGGGAGAGCACCCTACATTGGGAACTTCAATCCCAATCTCAAACCAGTCCTTGATACCGCAGCCAGTAACGTGGATTTGGGTGCTACATTGTCTCAATTTTAAGGTGGAGAGGAAAAAGTAGTAGCCTTTACGTCTAGGTCTTTAGTCGGGTCTTTATGTAATTATTCAACCATAGAAAAAGAAGCTTTGGCTTGTTCTTGGGCCATAAAATGCTTTGCATTTTTTTTGTGGGGGTTACCCTTGGTTCTACGCACAGACCACAAGCCTCTAACCCCAGTTTTTTTCACAAGAGGGATGGAGAGAATTACACCCTACATTACAAAATGGTCTGAGCTGGGTCTGTTAAGCTTTAACTATAAAACAGAATACGTACCTGGCAAGAAAAATGTAGCTGCTCATTTTCTATCCCGTTTACCTATAGACAAAGTAGAACAAGGCTTAGAAGTGAATGATGAAGTTGTTCTCAAAATAGATATTCCTGTCATTTTGAAAGAAGAGTGGGACAGATATATGGAACAAGAATTACACTTACAAAGGTGAAAAAAAGTTGTGGTAGTATGCCTGAGAGTTGCCGGTAGACATTCAGCCATTCTGAAATGTAAGAAATATTCCATCCAAAAATGGCGATCTTGTGATGAAGGGTGACCAAGTTATTGCCCTGGTGGGATTAGAAACTGCATTGCCGACATTGCCCACGAAGGACACCTTCGTAGAAGTCTCACTAAAACAAGGTCCATTATGCATATTGGTTCACTAAGATGGATTCAATGCTGGAGAACAAAGTAAAGGATTGCTTTGCCTTCTGTTTGAGTGACAGATCCAAGATTGCACCCAGTGTTTCTTTGTCTCCCATAGAAGTACCCTCCAAACCTTGGGACAAGTTAGGATTTGACATTATTGGCTCAATAAATGTACAAGGAGTAAGTGCGAAATTTATGTTCATACTCATGGACTATCTGTCTCATTGGGTGACTTTCTCTTGGGCAACCAATGTCTGTACTGTGGTAAATATTTCGTTACCGGTACTATTTTTTATGTGGTAAAGTCTATTAAGAATAACTCAGTAAATATAAGAGGCAGAATCCGTGGTATTAGAGGTTTTAAAAGGCTTTATTCCTATACAAAGGAATACAATTCGAATTGTAGGCATTCTATTCCATCACCACGAAAGTTCAGGAAGGAAGCGCATATATTATTGACAGATAGGCAGTTTTATAGAAAATACATTACAGTGAAACAGATGCAAGAGGCGTAACAGCTGATAATACAGATAAACTGTGCATACGTAGCTAATAGAGGCGTATACATGGGCGTAATTTAATAAACGTCATCATACATGATGTCACAAGTGGGTGGATCCATAAGAGAATCCTGCAATGTCAGCAGAAATATTTGGCAGAGATGCGCGCGCAGCCGCATGACGTGTGATTGACGTGCAACTAGAGGGTGAAGGAGACTTGACATTTAGCTCTACATGTGGAGACAAAAGTCTGGGGGTCATGTCAACTTAATCCCAAATCATATCTAATATCCTATGTTTAAAGAACTGTGTTATCCAAAAGGAGAGGTCTCTAGGATAGAATCTATTCTATACTGACTGTTAGTGCGTGTACAAGCGTCTAAGTGTCTACACTGGATGCGAGGGGGGTAGGAATATTCCATGGTAACGGGGCTATGAATTACTTGCATGAGGACAGCGAGGCCTGGCCCTTTGCACGGTAGCTGGAGGAATGTTTACCTAAACTACTAGACAGGAATGCATCGGATGAGGAGCGGAGGAGATAATCTTGAAGGTGAAATACAGTTTTTGGCAAGCGACAGGCTGGATCAGGCACCGTTAGCCGCGCAGGGAGTAGGACAAAGTTCATGGACACAGATGCAGGCTCAGACTGGAGCTTTCGGAGGCAGAAGGCAGGAAAAGGCTTGATGACAGAATTCGGGCCTACTAGCCTGAATCTGTAAAATGTGGAAAGTGAACCACATAAAGTCGGTGGCCTTTCATACTTAGGAAAGGAATATCTGACCCATTCATGGCGGATCTGTAAGAGGACATGTTGACGGTGGACGCACATATATTTGCGTCTTCAAAACTGGAGCAGGAGGGAACATACATGTACTTATAGCATGCACATGGAGCCGTTGGGGTCTACGATAGGGGACATAACTGATCACAAAATTCATATTTCCTCAGTACCAAAGCGCTCATAAATTTTCCTACTGATACGTTTTCCAGGGAAGGTATTCCTAGCTTCTTAGTTACCGCCAATGGAGTACAATTTGTATCAGAAGAAATAAGTGAATGTTTGGAAAATCTATCCATCCAACACACCAATACTCCTTTATTGTCCGAGAGCCTATCGAGCAATGGATCACATCATGGATGCCCAAAGATGCACTGTCCGCATGGTTCGCAGTAGAGCAAGCCCACTGATCTCTGGCACTGAAACTTCCTCCAGGTGCCCCACACCGACCCATTATGGCCATGATCCTTAATTTCAAAGACAGAGACTCAATTTTAAGAGAAGCCTGCAACCAGAAAACCCTGACCTACCAGAATCATACCATAATGATATTTCCTGATTACATGAGGGAGGTCCAGGCTCAAAGATGATCATACACTGATGTTAAGCAAAAGTTGCGCACTCTCAATCAATACAGATTGTTTTTCACGGCCCGTCTCTGAATCGTCTTCCAAGACAAGACCTACTTCTTTGACACCCCAGAGTCAGCCTGGACCTGGCTGACCGAGAAGAGTTTCCTCAGATCCGGAGCCGCAGACGCACCCTCGGGGGCCCGGGCCACCCCTGCGACAGCCCCTAAATCAAGAAGAAGACGCACACACTCCCGTAGTGGCCGGGAAACACGCAGAACCATATCAAGTTCTCCGGCGGCTACTGCCCAGGGTCCCAGAAATCAGGAACTGTCATCCGAATCCCGCCCCCTGCAACGGGCCGCTTCTCTGGATCGTTCACCTGCGAGAAGCAGTCCCCCAAAGACTTTGGGCATTGAATCTACTGACTCAGATCTCTCCTGAAGCCCGGCCTTCCTGGGCTGACAATCCCCACACGGAATCATGAACACTCGGCTACAACTTCATGACAAATTGAACATAGGCGGGCCCAGCACACCTCACCAGTCAGACAAACCCGCTGATGTATGAACTTATCCTGCTAAGAGGGGGGTCCTCCAAGCTACTGCGAAGCTCAGTGTTATAGTTTAGCCTGTTACTTTCTAAGTTCAATAGGGCGACAGATGCTTCTGTTCTCAAAGTTTAGGGTGGGGGGAATGGGTTGGGACCGTTGTCCCATGTTCGCGCTTAAATACACAGTTTAGTGTTCTCAGCACCTCAGCCTTGCACCAACACAACACCACACATTGCCTGCATACCAACAGACATGACTTCCTGCCACACTCATTTGTTTCCCAACCTGTCCCTCTGCAACATCTGGACTTCATGACTCCTTGGACCGCCACCGAGTGATGTCATAGAACGTCAACGGCCTGCTGGATAAAATCAAATGGACTGCAGTCCTTCGACATGCCCAGAGTCATACTCCAGACATACTCCTGCTCGAGGAAACCCACCTCATGGGCAACCTTTGTCCTTTCCTCGCACAATATGGCTACGATAGAACTTGGCACCCAGGCTCCGAACGGGGCTCACGCAGTGTGGCAATCCTCCTGAGACGTAATTTGCCCTTTGTACCCACTCAGTTCACTAGGGATCCCCACAGGCGCTTTGTGGCCATCTCTAGAATGCTGGGAGTGAACACCCTCAACTTAATGTCCATATACATCCCTACTGCAATGCTAGCACAAACTCTGAGTCGCATCAGTGATTTGATTAGCTCCCTCCCCCTGGGCGAGACAGTGATAGGAGAGGACTTTAACGCAGTTATGCAACCTACTCTTGACTCCAGTAGAATCCCCTCCACCCCACGGACACTACACGCTAAACAACTGGTAGGCTGGGAAAACACCTTGGGTATTTGTGATGTGTGGAGGGCATGGAACCCCTGTGACACCCAATACACACACACCTCTGTGGCACATCACACACATGCTTGCATAGACATGATATTTATGCCTGCTCCTGAATGACGCACGGTCAGAGAGAAAGTTATCCTCTCCCGAGGCATCTCAGACCACTCACCTCTGCTCCTAACTTTAGGCGACCCCTCTGACACACTCCACCCCATGTGGAGGATCAATGCTAGGTTTCTCCAAGATGAAAAATTCAAGAAGGCAATCGATGTGGAGTTTATACAATACTTCCTCACTGATCAGGAATCTGTCCCTTCCCCGGGTATTCTTTTGGAAGCGGGTAAAGCCACCATCTGCAGTTTTGCTAAGGGCCACCTCAATGCCAAACGGATAGCCCAACACAGCCGGTTTGCCCTCCTTGAGGCTCAAGCGACTCGGCTGGAAAGAAACTCGTCCGAAGCGGCAGATGGCCTCCAGGCGCGTCAGCTTGCACTGTTAAAGGATGAAATTAAACAAATCTCACTGGACTCAGCGAAGCTGATATGGAGGTCCGCCATTTCCTGAATATATGGACGGTAAGACAAAAATGGGAGAATATTACACAGGCTGGTGTCATACGATTTGACTAACTGTATAGTTCCAGAAATTCGAGGCTTCGGGGTGGTCATCCGCCGCATGCCTAAGGCGATAGCCCAAGCTTTCGCCAACTATTATTCAGAACTCTACTCAGCCCAGAGACCCGAGTTCTCACTGTCAAAACTGACTAACCTAGAGAGTCTCCACCTTCCCCGCCTCAACGCTGTTGAATCTGCTGGATCAGATCTCCCCATCACACACAAAGAAATACAAGACACCATATTGCGATTCGAAGCTTGGAAATACACCAGGTCCTTACAGCTTTCCACAGGAGTAGTACACCGCCTATCGAGACATACTAGTCCCTCATCTCTCTGCTCTTTTCGCAGAAGCTGTAGAATCTGGATCATTTCCTCCAGAGATTGATGCAGCTACTATACTTGACATTCCTAAAACGCTACCACCCTCACGAGCCCGTACAGTCTACCGCCCAATCTCTCTTATCAACACAGAGGTCAAAATGTATGCCATGATTCTGGCCCAATATCTAAGACCATACCTCAGCAAACTGGTCCATCCGGACCAATGTGGCTTCATGCCGGCATGGACTACTAGACATTGTCTCGGGGGTCTTCACCTAGCCCTAGCTAACCACCAGTCGCAAACCCCTTATTTGGCACTTCTAGTCGACGTCGAGAAGGCCTTTGATTCGGTCAACTGGAGATATTAGGACGATGTCTTAGCCGCCATGGGCCTGGGTTAGCACTTCCTCCATATTGTCCGAGTCCTATACTCCAAACCTAACGCAAGGGTGCTAATAAACGGAGCGCTCTCAGAAGTGTTCCCTATTAGGAGGGGCACGATGCAGGGGTGCCCCCTCCCGCCCCTCCTCTATGTCCTGGCGAGGGAACCTTTAGCTAGCCCCATTCGCGCCGATGACCGGATCCAGGGCTGGAAATGGAGGGGCTCTCATGAGGACAAGATTGCCTTATACGTTGATGACGTCCTGCTATTTCTCGCCGAGCAGGCTCAGTCCGGTCCCAGAAGCCTTCAACTACTCCGCACCTCTGGCCTACACTTGAACTCCGCTAAATTGACCCTGGTACCCCTACACTTATCAAGAGACTGCTTTGATTGGCAGTCTACTATACCCATTAAGCGGCAGTTGTTTAAGTACTTAGGGATCTGGGTCGCCTTACTCCCCGAATTGGCATGGTCACTCAATATAACCCTGCTGGTCAAAAAAGCTAAAGAAGACCTCTGGAAGTGGCAAACCTTACTGCTTAAACAGCTAGGAAGAGTGGCCCTTTTCAAAATGATGATTTTCCCCCGAGTTCTGTATATTCTCCAAAACACCCCATTCCACCTCCCCTGGACTTGGTTCAAAGAAGGGACAGCCTGGCTACAAGGTTCCTTTGGAGTGGTTCAAGACTGCATATGGCTCTTGCCCACTGCCAAATCCCACCCTTCGACGGGGGTATGGGTATAACAAACCTGTACTTATATTACTTGGCAACCCGTCTAATTACACTACACGACTGGTTCAATGGGGGCTGGTCCGACCCAGCCTACAGGATTGAGCTGAAAGAACTGGGACTTCCGCAAATTCAAACAATGATGTACGGAGGGCCCATACCCAAGACCCTACCCACACTGACTCATGTGGTTCTGCTGGCCTGGCGTGCCTCCCTGCGCCATACCCGATGGAAGAATAAGCTGACCCGTCAAACACCCCTCTGGCAGGGCACTTGGCCTAGAGATGTGGGGAGAATGGAGGGTTTCTGGGGCTGGGACCTCATTGGTATCCCGCAATTAGGCGATGTTTGGGTTGATGACCATATACGTTCATTGCCAGACTTACAGGCCCGACACTCACTCCATCCATCGCAGTTTTACAAATACCTGCAGCTCCGCTATGCCCTCAATGTACACAAAGTAACTGGCACGTCACTCCCAGAATACAGTTTCTTAGAAGCACAAATCATGATGGGTGACCTGGGGAAGGGAGGGGTATCACACATGTATCGTTCCTTAACTAACAATGGCCCTACCACACTTGCTCAAAAGCCGATGGGAGACTTGGCTGGGTGCCCTACAGGATGATGACTGGAGAGATGCCTTTATGGCTCCCAAAGCCATCACTGCCTCAGCCAGGCTCCACTTGGTCCAGCTATACTATCTCCACACCTCCTACCTTACTCCTGACTGCCTCTACAGGGCAGGCCTAAAACCAAACCCATCTTGTACACGTTGTGGGCTAGAACCAGTGGACTTCTATCATACGGTGTGGACATGCCCCCCCTCCCCTACTGGGAATCACTAGAAGCAGAACTGACTGAAGTACTGGGGTGGGAGGTTCCACACAACCCCTTGAGCATGCTACTGGGGGTCACGGACGGGTTGGACGGGTCTAGGGCAAACAAACTATTCTTGGGCACTGCCATCATGGTGGCCAAGCGAGACATCACTGCCGCATTGAAGAATCCTGTCCCTCCAAGCATAACTAAGTGGCCCAGGGGAGTAGACTGGTGTGCAGCGCAGGAAAAACCATTATACGAAGCCAGGGGGTGCCCAGCCAAACACCGTAAAGTATGGGGCAAATGGTTGGGCTTGATTGGATAGATGAGTCTCCCATCTCTTCTTTGTCTAAACCTGTACATAACAACGTGGGTTGTTGGGTGGTAATGTGGGTCAATACAATACTGATTTATTTTTCCATCGCTGTCCGTAACTGCATTGCTGAAATGTGCTATACTGCTCCTTTTGTTTTTTCAAAATCAATAAAATTTAGTATAAAAAAAACAATATTGTCCCAGAGCCAATATGTTGGTGAAACACAGGTAAAAATAGAACACAATCTTTGAGAGATGCTTTGGTCGCACCGCACATCAGATATTAGTGTTTCAGGACTATCTCATTTCCTAGCACTAAAAGGTAGGAAGCTAGGATCAAAACTGCTGCCTAATTGGCTTAACAGAGGGGGTCCTGTTGTTAAATGGTAGCGGCAGTCGTAGTCGATAACCTTTCAAGTTTTGCCCGGCGGTAATCGCCTCTTATACCATTCGATGCTAAACCAACAAAGAGGCAGGCGCCGGAGACTGGAAGGCAGGAAACAAAGTTTTATTCTCTCCGGAGGAGAACACATCAGATCAGACAGCGAGGTATCGTCACGAGGTGCTCTAACTGCATCTCTGAGGCCTGGCCTCTTATACACAGGTTTATGACTTTATTGCAGGTTTATCATACATGGCACATTCTTGAGATCGCTTTGATACATGAAAAGAACATCCTCAGAATCCCCACTTCAAGCTCGTTCCCACACATATTTACAGTGGAAGTCCCCACCCCACCCACAGTAGGAGATGGCTATCACACAGCTGGACATTCCGCCAATTCCCGGGGGTGTGTGCGACCGGTCGGGTCTCAGGGGGTGGGGGGCCTTGATCTACTGTAATCCCTTTGATGTGGGGTGTTTCCCTTACAGTAGGGGCAATAAACTGCATCCGCAGGGCTAGGTGATGGCCTGGGATCGGTTCGGACAATTGGGCGCAGAGGAAGGGGGTTATCAAAGAGATGCATGACCATGTATGGGATGTCGGTCAGGCGTGGGATGTGGTTCCATGGCAGGGTCGCGCAGAAGGAGAGGGTTTATGGCCCGTGTATGAGAGAGCGGGGGGTGGCCGGCGCACGGAGGAATGCTCGCAGCGCCAGGGGGACGCGCTGGCGATCGGCAATGAGCAGGGAGAGAGACCAGGGTGCCTAAAATGGCTGCCGTGCGTATTCCTGTGTGTTGCGCTGGGGAGAGACAAGATGGCACAGATAATGTTCAGTTACGAACTAAATTTCCACAGTCCTCCCTTTTAACATATCTCGCCAGCTTGTATAGTTCGGATCTATCCCCATAATGCCGCGAGCTTCTACCTTGTATACAGCTTTCATATGTTCCGCTTCAAAGTTCCGAGTTCTAGGGCGGACGGGAATAACCTGACACATTTGTACATAATTACATGTAGTTGATGGGATAGGCGAGGAGGCAGTGCATACAAAATTACATCAGCTGCGCCACATGTCAGACCCAGAGATAGGAGGAGGGAAGCTTGCTCGAGCACAAACATGATACTGTAAAGTAAAAATGTTTCTGGCAAAACAAGGGATATTTTGTATATTACTTAAGGCCTAGACTTCGTGTGGATCAAACTAGACAGCATAGTCATGTGCACGGCTGATGTTATACAATTGTCATTATACAAAGTTAATGTTTCTTAACTATCAGTGTACAGTTGGAGGTGACCGATGTAATATCATGAAAACTCGATTGGAAGATAGTCAATACGAAAGTGGTTGGGAGAGGAATTCAACTCAACATGAGTTATAGTCAGGGAAGGGAGTTCTTCTTTCCAGTGTCTTATTATAGCGAGCCATCACTGGTAAGCTCTCATTGTTCTTCTTCTTTCGTTGGCACTGTTGAGCACCGGCGGTGGAGCTAAGGTCCAGCTCAAATCCAAGTTTTCACGTAGCAGGGTGTGACCATTCGTTGCTCTTGGATCACAGTCCTGTTCCCTAACTCATCTTATCATAGGTACCTTGAGACGGGGTACCCGCATTTCGTTCTTCTGTTGTCAAGTCAAATTCAAAATCCCATATAAAAGAGAGGGGGGGGAATAGGGGCGTGCTTTGGGAGGTCGAGGGAAGAGGGGGTGGAGTGGGATCGGATCAAAAAGCGGACCAAGGAGAGCGGAATCTTTTAGCACAGAGCCCATCAATCGGGCTCGACGGGCTGGGACTTCAGGCACGAGCTGATCAGCGAGCAGGGGGCTTCGGGATAGCCCTTCGTTCTATCGCTTTCCATGCTGAGAATGGTGCCTCGTCTCACGCCCTTTTTGCTTCGTTGCTCCCCCCTTGGTCGATGCCATAGATGTTCCATGGTCCGCAGCCAGGCTGTGCGTCACGTCCGACCCCTCTCTTCCGATGGCCGCAGGTTATCTTTGAATGAGTACAAGAAACAAAATCTTAGAGAGTTGGCAGGGAAGACATTTACACACTTCATCCTCTCTCCCAACCACCGAGTAGTTGGGGAAACGTTTTTATCGGTCGCTGTATGATTGATGTCTATTAACTCTTATGTCGGTGTGTGTTACTAATTTATTAATCATTGCTGTGGTGCAGGTTTCTGTGGGTGTTCCTGTCCATCGTCTGGCCTGCTAGGTGTCGATTCCTGTGCCCTATAATCGTTGTAGGAAGCCTGATATCTGTCAACTTTCTGGTCTATCAAAAAATTCGAACCGGCTTCTCCGGTAGAGACTCGTTCTTCTTAACACAAGTTCTGTTAATACACATTTTCCTCCGAGGACTGCTAAGTTTATGAAAAAAAAAAAGAAAAGTGCAAAGTGCTACTGTCATGGGTTCACAGGTATCTATTTCGGGGAAGGACACAAGCTAAACATTTTTCTTGCTGGAGACAATAGGTAACCCTCATTAGTTTAGGCGATGTACCTTTAGAAAATAAAGTCATCAGCTGTTTTGTTCGGAATACTCTGGGACGGCTAGTACAGAGCTGGGGTGATTCTGGGAGGACGGGGTGCTTGGACATACTAGTTTGGAACAATTGGGCGGGGGCAATTCTGGGCGGTGGAGATGGTGTCGTAAAAGCTCCAAAAACGAAAACCACTGACATATAGTCCCCGTGATGAGGGCCAGATTGGGAGACATCAGTCGTCTTACCTGTCCTTTCTTTCTCAGCCAATTAAATTCAACATTTTGCAGAAAGGAGAGGTAGTAACGTGGTAAAGTACGGTTGTTTTTGTTTCTGTCAATTTGTTCGAACACCGCCGTGTTTGAGGCCAATTATACACATACTGAGGAGGTATAGTGTCGTTAATTTATTCAAAAAGAAAGAGGGCAAGAGAGCCTTCAGCGAGGGAGGGAGAGAGAGAGTAAGAGAGAGAGAGAGAGAGAGAGAGAGAGAGAGAGAGAGAGAGAGAGAGACGTGCGCATCAGGTAGGCTATTTGGCATACGTACGACACAAAACGAGAGAGACATGTGTACGATAATAGGCTACTTGGTGCACACACAACATGGAGTAGCATGGGTCAGTTCTATGTAAGAAAACACAAGCGGGGGAAAGACATAAATTCGGTGATCACGTACACACAAATACCGGATAGGGCGTGACAGTACATACATCAAGCGCAGAAACTTAAGACGGAGACACAGGGCTACGTTGATTATGGGGACCTCTCCTTTCCTGTCCTCTTTCCTATGCACGCTGCGTATTTTCAGTACTTTTGTAATTTATTTTGGGGGGGGGGGGGTGTCGGACCTTTTACTCCCCTCCCTTTGATCGATAGACAAGCACTTCAATCATACGATGACGTTCTCTTCATGCGACACAGGCATATGAAATGCATACACATTTATACCGTATAATCGTAGCACACACGCACAGTCATACCATACAGTTTTTCACGTTCCCAATGGTGGTCTGCACTTCGCGCACTATCCCACAACGTTTGTCTATTTTTTTTTTTTTTATACTGAGCACGGTGCAGTCCATGTCCACTCCATTCTTCAGTCGGAACTTCGTTGTGACCTATAGAGAGGGAAAAGAGGGGGGGGGGTGTGCAGTATTCAAAGTACATTAGCGCGCGTAGACACGAAAAAGTTCTACTTACCACGTACCAGGCTAATTGCAGGGGCGGGTAATACCACAGACCTACTATATCCTTCCCTTCGACTATACAAGACGCTCCATTTTATTCGCCTCCTAAATTCGGGTTCCCTTGTCGTGCATTTGTTTCTCAATTGGTTGCATATTATAAGGTAAGGTACCGTACCTTGCATTCAGCAGATACCTTAAGCTATAGTAAACCATTTTCTAACAAGTCTAGACGATCAGTTATGACGCCAATTCCGTAATTCCTTCGAAGAGCCTTTTATTTAAAACAATGTCAGCATACAAATACGGGCCTACAACCGTTACAGGCCGGCCACGGTGTGCGAGGCGTTGGGTATCATGAGCAATTCTACCTTAACATGAAAAAAATTAAAAATGACAATAAAAATGGAAATGCCAGCATTAATAAGGTTGTCTGTATGCTCGATCAGTACCCTCCCCGTCCCTTCGCCCATCATGTGTGAAAACATCGCGTTCATATCCTGTTAACATGAATGTCAAATAACTGAAACGCCATAGGGAGTTGTAGGCCCTTCCTACATCGGCGCCATTTTGGGGCGAGGTCGGGCGGGTCTAGCGTACAGTCTAAGTCCTTCCGCTAACTAGCTGCCAGACCAGAATCCCTTTCGGTAGTTCGAGAACTTTCGTTAGAGCCAATGGAAAGAACAGACAGCATGAATCGTGATTAGGGGGTGGGGAAGCACAGTTTTTGGTCCTACCGGGTCATGTTGAGGTTCCACCGGAACTGATCTGAGCGGCTGGGCTACAGTGTCTCTTGATAATTCAAACAGAAGCTTGCGTCAGCATGGCGTCACCACGGTCTCGCAGCAATGCCATGATCCATTCTCAGGGCGGGACAGCAGGCGGGTCTCGCTGCCGACGCCTTGAATCAGTCTCTCTCAGGGCACCAAAGGGACGTAAGATGGCTGCCGCCCGGGGCAAAGACAAGTTAATGTGGAATGATTGAGCAATAGCGGAGGCTGCCCCCACCGGAAGTCCACGGGATTCGAATGTCAATGACTCCCGCAGAATCTGCAAAGTTGAGAGGGTGTTTTTTGAGGGTGGGGCCCACGCCCGAGCAGACAAGCTTCCGAGTCCAGGGCCGTCTTTCGGTGGGCCAGGCCTGGATCTGAAGAACCGACCGCCAGAGTCCAGAGGCAGCAGCAGCAGCAGCTCTTCGTTACAGCCACCGGGGTGGGTCCCCCGATCACTCGGCTGCGGGGACCCACTTCTCGAGTCAAACGCTAATGGCAATCTTAGTGGACCCGCGCCTGAGTGGTTGCTCGGCGGGTGAGACGTGAATGGCTGTACTGCTGCAGCTGGCCGGTGAGTGCAGGGGCGCCTACTCATCTGGACGGCGAGTGAAACGGCTGGGTGCAACTCAGCTGGCCGGCGAAAGAAACGGCAGGGTGCAACTCAGCTGGCCGGCGAAAGAAACGGCAGGGGTGCCTTTTCTGCTGGTGAGCCTCCACCTGGGGAGGCGGGGGAGGCCCATCCGCGTCGCTTCCCCCCTGCCAGGGCACCCTTCGCTGCCGGTCGAAGCGGAGAATGGGAAGGCCAGTACAACGTGGTGGACTCCACCTTGGCGCTGCCAGAGCCTCGGCGCTGCGTGTAGCCTCCGGCCTATTCGCACAATCGTCCGCCACTGATGTCGATGGATTTTGCATGGCTTTTATAGCCCAAAGCCGACTAAAAGGACCGCCCAAAGCAGGTCAATGTTGCTATTTCGAAGAAGGAGGGGCGAGGACTGTCATGTAAATAGTTGTTTAAAAACGTGTTTTAATGTGTTTACCCTGTTGGCGTGTTTGTTATACCTATAAGTTATTAAAATGTTATAACTATACTACTTTGTTGGAGTGTTGTACATATTTGCAATCTGGTAACGAGCACAAGGATGTTACTGCGTAATCGGAAAAATGACATAGCCCAATTGTGCGTGATCTAGCCCAGTTCGGTGACGTCGATGGTGGGTATCAGCAGGCTTCCGGTTGTGCAGGATTTTGTCGTGTTTACTGGGCGGGGTGGGTGGTAGGGCAGATATGTTTAGGCAGCGAGAGTGATGGAGCTGAGCTACCTCGTGGCCATCTTGACCGTGAGCTTGGCTCCTTCCCCTAGTTTCATATTTTTCGCAAAGGGCTATTTCCTAGTGTTTCTTAAAAGAAAAAGGGTCCCATCAGTGGTCTACTGGTTTTCAGAGTCCTTCTTTGTATATTTATGCCATAGTTTGCTATAAGCTATAGCGACTAGTCTATATTTAGTGAACATGTCCTTATTAGGGGTGCCTTCCAGTGGAGCCGTATGGTTCACCTCTAATAAGCGGTCCGGGCAGAACCAATTACCAATCAGTGGGGAGAAGATAGGCATGACGGGTTAAAACGGGGACAAAAGTCAGCACTACCTATCTTTTCACTGCTTGCAAAGACTAGATAGAATATCTCTATTCCTCGTTATTTGTAAGCAGAGAATACCTCCAAAGAACAAATATCGAACAACTAGTGTTCGGACAATCAATCAATCAATGGTGAGAAAGAGATAGGCACGACGGGTTAATATGGGGACAAAAGTCTGCGTTACCTACCCTTCACTATTTGCAAAGACTAGACAGAATATTTCTATTCTACGTTATTTGCAAACAGAGAATATCTCAAAGAGCACTATCCTTCAAAACAATCAATATTCGGACAATCAGTGGGGAGATAAAAATAGGCACGACGGGTTACAATGGGGACAAAAGTCTGCGTTACCTACCCTTCACTATCTGCAAAGGGAGAGAGAGTATTTCTACTCCTCCCCGTTTGTAGACAGCGAATATCTCAAAGAGAACAATCAATAAGCAATACTAGTATTTTCAATCAATCAATCAATCGTTTCGCAATTTGTCGTGTTTCACGACCTTACCCGGACCGCATGGACAGTTTCTCGTCTTCCGCCTCCAGCGCCCGATCGTCCTCTACTCTCCGTATTTGCCGCGGCACTCCTGATGGTTCCCAGTCAGGACCGTAGATCACTCGAGAGAGGTCTGCTCGGAACCAGTGAAGTTCGGATGATCGGCTGCCAGACGAGGGTCTATCGGGCAGGAGCTCTCCCGATCGTTGCAGTCGTTCACTCTGTCGTCGGGACCTCTCTCTTTGGATCCACGTGTCGCTGATGGGCCCCACGCTTGGGACGCCAATTGTTAAATGGTAGCGGCAGTCGTAGTCGATAACCTTTCAAGTTTTGCCCGGGGGTAATCGCCTCTTATACCATTCGATGCTAAACCAACAAAGAGGCAGGCGCCGGAGACTGGAAGGCAGGAAACAAAGTTTTATTCTCTCCGGAGGAGAACACATCAGATCAGACAGCGAGGTATCGTCACGAGGTGCTCTAACTGCATCTCTGAGGCCTGGCCTCTTATACACAGGTTTATGACTTTATTGCAGGTTTATCATACATGGCACATTCTTGAGATCGCTTTGATACATGAAAAGAACATCCTCAGAATCCCCACTTCAAGCTCGTTCCCACACATATTTACAGTGGAAGTCCCCACCCCACCCACAGTAGGAGATGGCTATCACACAGCTGGACATTCCGCCAATTCCCGGGGGTGTGTGCGACCGGTCGGGTCTCAGGGGGTGGGGGGCCTTGATCTACTGTAATCCCTTTGATGTGGGGTGTTTCCCTTACAGTAGGGGCAATAAACTGCATCCGCAGGGCTAGGTGATGGCCTGGGATCGGTTCGGACAATTGGGCGCAGAAGAAGGGGGTTATCAAAGAGATGCATGACCATGTATGGGATGTCGGTCAGGCGTGGGATGTGGTTCCATGGCAGGGTCGCGCAGAAGGAGAGGGTTTATGGCCCGTGTATGAGAGAGCGGGGGGTGGCCGGCGCGCGGGGGAATGCTCGCAGCGCCAGGGGGACGCGCTGGCGATCGGCAATGAGCAGGGAGAGAGACCAGGGTGCCTAAAATGGCTGCCGTGCGTATTCCTGTGTGTTGCGCTGGGGAGAGACAAGATGGCGCAGATAATGTTCAGTTACGAACTAAATTTCCACAGTCCTCCCTTTTAACATATCTCGCCAGCTTGTATAGTTCGGATCTATCCCCATAATGCCGCGAGCTTCTACCTTGTATACAGCTTTCATATGTTCCGCTTCAAAGTTCCGAGTTCTAGGGCGGACGGGAATAACCTGACACATTTGTACATAATTACATGTAGTTGATGGGATAGGCGAGGAGGCAGTGCATACAAAATTACATCAGCTGCGCCACATGTCAGACCCAGAGATAGGAGGAGGGAAGCTTGCTCGAGCACAAACATGATACTGTAAAGTAAAAATGTTTCTGGCAAAACAAGGGATATTTCGTATATTACTTAAGGCCTAGACTTCGTGTGGATCAAACTAGACAGCATAGTCATGTGCACGGCTGATGTTATACAATTGTCATTATACAAAGTTAATGTTTCTTAACTATCAGTGTACAGTTGGAGGTGACCGATGTAATATCATGAAAACTCGATTGGAAGATAGTCAATACGAAAGTGGTTGGGAGAGGAATTCAACTCAACATGAGTTATAGTCAGGGAAGGGAGTTCTTCTTTCCAGTGTCTTATTATAGCGAGCCATCACTGGTAAGCTCTCATTGTTCTTCTTCTTTCGTTGGCACTGTTGAGCACCGGCGGTGGAGCTAAGGTCCAGCTCAAATCCAAGTTTTCACGTAGCAGGGTGTGACCATTCGTTGCTCTTGGATCACAGTCCTGTTCCCTAACTCATCTTATCATAGGTACCTTGAGACGGGGTACCCGCATTTCGTTCTTCTGTTGTCAAGTCAAATTCAAAATCCCATATAAAAGAGAGGGGGGGGAATAGGGGCGTGCTTTGGGAGGTCGAGGGAAGAGGGGGTGGAGTGGGATCGGATCAAAAAGCGGACCAAGGAGAGCGGAATCTTTTAGCACAGAGCCCATCAATCGGGCTCGACGGGCTGGGACTTCAGGCACGAGCTGATCAGCGAGCAGGGGGCTTCGGGATAGCCCTTCGTTCTATCGCTTTCCATGCTGAGAATGGTGCCTCGTCTCACGCCCTTTTTGCTTCGTTGCTCCCCCCTTGGTCGATGCCATAGATGTTCCATGGTCCGCAGCCAGGCTGTGCGTCACGTCCGACCCCTCTCTTCCGATGGCCGCAGGTTATCTTTGAATGAGTACAAGAAACAAAATCTTAGAGAGTTGGCAGGGAAGACATTTACACACTTCATCCTCTCTCCCAACCACCGAGTAGTTGGGAAAACGTTTTTATCGGTCGCTGTATGATTGATGTCTATTAACTCTTATGTCGGTGTGTGTTACTAATTTATTAATCATTGCTGTGGTGCAGGTTTCTGTGGGTGTTCCTGTCCATCGTCTGGCCTGCTAGGTGTCGATTCCTGTGCCCTATAATCGTTGTAGGAAGCCTGATATCTGTCAACTTTCTGGTCTATCAAAAAATTCGAACCGGCTTCTCCGGTAGAGACTCGTTCTTCTTAACACAAGTTCTGTTAATACACATTTTCCTCCGAGGACTGCTAAGTTTATGAAAAAAAAAAAGAAAAGTGCAAAGTGCTACTGTCATGGGTTCACAGGTATCTATTTCGGGGAAGGACACAAGCTAAACATTTTTCTTGCTGGAGACAATAGGTAACCCTCATTAGTTTAGGCGATGTACCTTTAGAAAATAAAGTCATCAGCTGTTTTGTTCGGAAAACTCTGGGACGGCTAGTACAGAGCTGGGGTGATTCTGGGAGGACGGGGTGCTTGGACATTCTAGTTTGGAACAATTGGGCGGGGGCAATTCTGGGCGGTGGAGATGGTGTCGTAAAAGCTCTAAAAACGAAAACCACTGACATATAGTCCCCGTGATGAGGGCCAGATTGGGAGACATCAGTCGTCTTACCTGTCCTTTCTTTCTCAGCCAATTAAATTCAACATTTTGCAGAAAGGAGAGGTAGTAACGTGGTAAAGTACGGTTGTTTTTGTTTCTGTCAATTTGTTCGAACACCGCCGTGTTTGAGGCCAATTATACACATACTGAGGAGGTATAGTGTCGTTAATTTATTCAAAAAGAAAGAGGGCAAGAGAGCCTTCAGCGAGGGAGGGAGAGAGAGAGTAAGAGAGAGAGAGAGAGAGAGAGAGAGAGAGAGAGAGAGAGAGAGAGAGAGACGTGCGCATCAGGTAGGCTATTTGGCATACGTACGACACAAAACGAGAGAGACATGTGTACGATAATAGGCTACTTGGTGCACACACAACATGGAGTAGCATGGGTCAGTTCTATGTAAGAAAACACAAGCGGGGGAAAGACATAAATTCGGTGATCACGTACACACAAATACCGGATAGGGCGTGACAGTACATACATCAAGCGCAGAAACTTAAGACGGAGACACAGGGCTACGTTGATTATGGGGACCTCTCCTTTCCTGTCCTCTTTCCTATGCACGCTGCGTATTTTCAGTACTTTTGTAATTTATTTTGGGGGGGGGTGTGTCGGACCTTTTACTCCCCTCCCTTTGATCGATAGACAAGCACTTCAATCATATGATGACGTTCTCTTCATGCGACACAGGCATATGAAATGCATACACATTTATACCGTATAATCGTAGCACACACGCACAGTCATACCATACAGTTTTTCACGTTCCCAATGGTGGTCTGCACTTCGCGCACTATCCCACAACGTTTGTCTATTATTTTTTTTTTTTATACTGAGCACGGTGCGGTCCATGTCCACTCCATTCTTCAGTCGGAACTTCGTTGTGACCTATAGAGAGGGAAAAGAGGGGGGGGGGGGTGCAGTATTCAAAGTACATTAGCGCGCGTAGACACGAAAAAGTTCTACTTACCACGTACCAGGCTAATTGCAGGGGCGGGTAATATCACAGACCTACTATATCCTTCCCTTCGACTATACAAGACGCTCCATTTTATTCGCCTCCTAAATTCGGGTTCCCTTGTCGTGCATTTGTTTCTCAATTGGTTGCATATTATAAGGTAAGGTACCGTACCTTGCATTCAGCAGATACCTTAAGCTATAGTAAACCATTTTCTAACAAGTCTAGACGATCAGTTATGACGCCAATTCCGTAATTCCTTCGAAGAGCCTTTTATTTAAAACAATGTCAGCATACAAATACGGGCCTACAACCGTTACAGGCCGGCCACGGTGTGCGAGGCGTTGGGTATCATGAGCAATTCTACCTTAACATGAAAAAAATTAAAAATGACAATAAAAATGGAAATGCCAGCATTAATAAGGTTGTCTGTATGCTCGATCAGTACCCTCCCCGTCCCTTCGCCCATCATGTGTGAAAACATCGCGTTCATATCCTGTTAACATGAATGTCAAATAACTGAAACGCCATAGGGAGTTGTAGGCCCTTCCTACATCGGCGCCATTTTGGGGCGAGGTCGGGCGGGTCTAGCGTACAGTCTAAGTCCTTCCGCTAACTAGCTGCCAGACCAGAATCCCTTTCGGTAGTTCGAGAACTTTCGTTAGAGCCAATGGAAAGAACAGACAGCATGAATCGTGATTAGGGGGTGGGGAAGCACAGTTTTTGGTCCTACCAGGTCATGTTGAGGTTCCACCGGAACTGATCTGAGCGGCTGGGCTACAGTGTCTCTTGATAATTCAAACAGAAGCTTGCGTCAGCATGGCGTCACCACGGTCTCGCAGCAATGCCATGATCCATTCTCAGGGCGGGACAGCAGGCGGGTCTCGCTGCCGACGCCTTGAATCAGTCTCTCTCAGGGCACCAAAGGGACGTAAGATGGCTGCCGCCCGGGGCAAAGACAAGTTAATGTGGAATGATCGAGCAATAGCGGAGGTTGCCCCCACCGGAAGTCCACGGGATTCGAATGTCAATGACTTCCGCAGAATCTGCAAAGTTGAGAGGGTGTTTTTCGAGGGTGGGGCCCACGCCTGAGCAGACAAGCTTCCGAGTCCAGGGCCGTCTTTCGGTGGGCCAGGCCTGGATCTGAAGAACCGACCGCCAGAGTCCAGAGGCAGCAGCAGCAGCAGCTCTTCGTTACAGCCACCGGGGTGGGTCCCCCGATCACTCGGCTGCGGGGACCCACTTCTCGAGTCAAACGCTAATGGCAATCTTAGTGGACCCGCGCCTGAGTGGTTGCTCGGCGGGTGAGACGTGAATGGCTGTCCTGCTGCAGCTGGCCGGTGAGTGCAGGGGCGCCTACTCATCTGGACGGCGAGTGAAACGGCTGGGTGCAACTCAGCTGGCCGGCGAAAGAAACGGCAGGGTGCAACTCAGCTGGCCGGCGAAAGAAACGGCAGGGGTGCTTTTTCTGCTGGTGAGCCTCCACCTGGGGAGGCGGGGGAGGCCCATCCGTGTCGCTTCCCCCCTGCCAGGGCACCCTTCGCTGCCGGTCGAAGCGGAGAATGGGAAGGCCAGTACAACGTGGTGGACTCCACCTTGGCGCTGCCAGAGCCTCGGCGCTGTGTGTAGCCTCCGGCCTATTCGCACAATCGTCCGCCACTGATGTCGATGGATTTTGCATGGCTTTTATAGCCCAAAGCCGACTAAAAGGACCGCCCAAAGCAGGTCAATGTTGCTATTTCGAAGAAGGAGGGGCGAGGACTGTCATGTAAATAGTTGTTTAAAAAGTGTTTTAATGTGTTTACCCTGTTGGCGTGTTTGTTATACCTATAAGTTATTAAAATGTTATAACTATACTACTTTGTTGGAGTGTTGTACATATTTGCAATCTGGTAACGAGCACAAGGATGTTACTGCGTAATCGGAAAAATGACATAGCCCAATTGTGCGTGATCTAGCCCAGTTCGGTGACGTCGATGGTGGGTATCAGCAGGCTTCCGGTTGTGCAGGATTTTGTCGTGTTTACTGGGCGGGGTGGGTGGTAGGGCAGATATGTTTAGGCAGCGAGAGTGATGGAGCTGAGCTACCTCGTGGCCATCTTGACCGTGAGCTTGGCTCCTTCCCCTAGTTTCATATTTTTCGCAAAGGGCTATTTCCTAGTGTTTCTTATAAGAAAAAGGGTCCCATCAGTGGTCTACTGGTTTTCAGAGTCCTTCTTTGTATATTTATGCCATAGTTTGCTATAAGCTATAGCGACTAGTCTATATTTAGTGAACATGTCCTTATTAGGGGTGCCTTCCAGTGGAGCCGGATGGTTCACCTCTAATAAGCGGTCCGGGCAGAACCAATTACCAATCAGTGGGGAGAAGATAGGCATGACGGGTTAAAACGGGGACAAAAGTCAGCACTACCTATCTTTTCACTGCTTGCAAAGACTAGATAGAATATCTCTATTCCTCGTTATTTGTAAGCAGAGAATACCTCCAAAGAACAAATATCGAACAACTAGTGTTCGGACAATCAATCAATCAATGGTGAGAAAGAGATAGGCACGACGGGTTACAATGGGGACAAAAGTCTGCGTTACCTACCCTTCACTATTTGCAAAGACTAGACAGAATATTTCTATTCTACGGTATTTGCAAACAGAGAATATCTCAAAGAGCACTATCCTTCAAAACAATCAATATTCGGACAATCAGTGGGGAGATAAAAATAGGCACGACGGGTTACAATGGGGACAAATGTCTGCGTTACCTATCCTTCACTATCTGCAAAGGGAGAGAGAGTATTTCTACTCCTCCCCGTTTGTAGACAGCGAATATCTCAAAGAGAACAATCAATAAGCAATACTAGTATTTTCAATCAATCAATCAATCGTTTCGCAATTTGTCGTGTTTCACGACCTTACCCGGACCGCATGGACAGTTTCTCGTCTTCCGCCTCCAGCGCCCGATCGTCCTCTACTCTCCGTATTTGCCGCGGCACTCCTGATGGTTCCCAGTCAGGACCGTAGATCACTCGAGAGAGGTCTGCTCGGAACCAGTGAAGTTCGGATGATCGGCTGCCAGACGAGGGTCTATCGGGCAGGAGCTCTCCCGATCGTTGCAGTCGTTCACTCTGTCGTCGGGACCTCTCTCTTTGGATCCACGTGTCGCTGATGGGCCCCACGCTTGGGACGCCAATTGTTAAATGGTAGCGGCAGTCGTAGTCGATAACCTTTCAAGTTTTGCCCGGGGGTAATCGCCTCTTATACCATTCGATGCTAAACCAACAAAGAGGCAGGCGCCGGAGACTGGAAGGCAGGAAACAAAGTTTTATTCTCTCCGGAGGAGAACACATCAGATCAGACAGCGAGGTATCGTCACGAGGTGCTCTAACTGCATCTCTGAGGCCTGGCCTCTTATACACAGGTTTATGACTTTATTGCAGGTTTATCATACATGGCACATTCTTGAGATCGCTTTGATACATGAAAAGAACATCCTCAGAATCCCCACTTCAAGCTCGTTCCCACACATATTTACAGTGGAAGTCCCCACCCCACCCACAGTAGGAGATGGCTATCACACAGCTGGACATTCCGCCAATTCCCGGGGGTGTGTGCGACCGGTCGGGTCTCAGGGGGTGGGGGGCCTTGATCTACTGTAATCCCTTTGATGTGGGGTGTTTCCCTTACAGTAGGGGCAATAAACTGCATCCGCAGGGCTAGGTGAAGGCCTGGGATCGGTTCGGACAATTGGGCGCAGAGGAAGGGGGTTATCAAAGAGATGCATGACCATGTATGGGATGTCGGTCAGGCGTGGGATGTGGTTCCATGGCAGGGTCGCACAGAAGGAGAGGGTTTATGGCCCGTGTATGAGAGAGCGGGGGGTGGCCGGCGCGTGGGGGAATGCTCGCAACGCCAGGGGGACGCGCTGGCGATCGGCAATGAGCAGGGAGAGAGACCAGGGTGCCTAAAATGGCTGCCGTGCGTATTCCTGTGTGTTGCGCTGGGGTGAGACAAGATGGCGCAGATAATGTTCAGTTACGAACTAAATTTCCACACTGTGTGGATCCACCACAAGAGTATGTCTGAAGAGACAGTAAAACATCAAGAAGACTATAAGCAAAAAAATGTGGTTTGTTGAAACCTAATTGGGAATAGGGTCAAGGGGTATTGGTTAAAAACCCGTAAACGCAAAGTTCAACAAATAATCCAAACCTTTGCAAATCAAACATGTAAAAAAGAATATAGTGATTTCAGAAGACTGACATAGCTGGAGTATGGATAGACTAGTTAATGTTCCAATGTATGCATACCAAAGGACCAATAGTTTGTTTCTTCTGTCTTTGCATCTTATACTCTGGGAAAGAATTGAGATGCATCTTTAAAAAATGTTAAGGGAAGAAATTGTGTTGTACCTTACTTGTCACTTTTTCTTTTCCACTCAAACAAGAAAAATGTATATATATCTTTTGTGTATAAATATTGTAATGGTATCTTTCCCCACCCCTTCCTTTTACATGGTGTGCTCCAACTGTCTTGAAGCTCAGGTTAGAAGTTTGGTGAAAGGGAGTTATCCGACTGGTGCTCTGGAGTTTAGCAGAGCTTGGAAGTATTACCAAATAATGAAAGTTCTTCTGCTTATTTTGGCTACTGATTTCTCTGTAATTTCATCACTGGCAAGTTCCCTTCACAGGGCAAATTCTGGGCAGGTTTTCAGTATTCTGTATATTGACACGTTTCCTACCACCTTGGAAGACCCAGGACAGGGGGTCTTAAAGTTAGCTGAGGAACAATCAGTAAGAAAGGGCTTGTTTTATCGAGAATTTATTTTAGTGGGTTTGGATTAGGAGTTATCAACAATTAATGGATAGTAACTCCTGTAAGAAAAGCTACTCATTACCAGACCACAAACTAACTTGAGAAAAAGAGGAAGAACCTGCTGCTGTATTTACCTGGAAGATTACTTAAACTTAGACCTGCTATGCCTGCTGATTTATCTACCTGGAAAATGGCTTCATCTTTGATCTGCTCTGCCTTGAGCCCAAAGACTGAAGGTGATTCTTAAGAGCCAGACAAAAGAGGGGTTCCTCTGTGGAAGAATCAGCTAAGCAGTTGGGAGGTGCAAAGTCACCTAAGCATTAACAGGACTTTAATGGATTAGGAGTTATCAACAATTAATGGATAGTAACTTCTGTAAGAAAAGCTTTTCATTACCAGACCACAACCTAACTTGAGAAAAAGAGGAAGAACCTGCTGCTGTATTTGCCTGGAAGATTACTTAAGCTTAGACCTGCTATGCCTGCTGATTTATCTAAGGGATTAAGGGAGGTGACTTTGCTGGAGCTCTGGCTAAAGTGAACAGATGAGCTTGCCTTCCACTGGTAAATGGGACCTGGTGCACTGGAAGACTTCCCTAGCAGTCTGAGAGCTTTAGGAGGAACCAGGAGGAAGTTATCCAAGACATGGGAAAATTTGGAACGTAGTCATTTTTCGACCTCTGGAGGGCAGGGTCAAGCTACCAAGGCTTCCTGATAAAGGAAACTCCTTCATCCCCAAGATTGGCTAGTTTGTCCTGATTGGCATATTTTGGCAGGAAGGTGAAGCTACTGCAGGAATGCTTAAAATATGGATCTGAATCTATGGAGCCCTTGTCAGCTAAAGCATTCTGCCTTGACACACTGTAGGATTTCCGTTTCCCAAAAAGTCTGAAGGTAAAACTTTAGGGCAGAAAAAGCAGCAAAGTCACCTAAGCATTAAGAGGACTTTAATGGCAATGTTTGTTAAGTTTGACCAGCTCTGAGACCTCAGCGTCATCCTGAAGCCGTCAGCCGGATCTGGAAAATCGGGTATCTGGCTTTGCGCGAACCTCACCCTTTACAGTAGCCTGCCTTTCCCCTGCTGCAGGATTTGGAACTCACAAAAAATGCTAAAACTCTTCATCAGTGCAACCCTCAAGGCTTACTTAAACACTGATTCCTCACAGTGGCCCTGCTATAACACCTAGATCCCAGTCAACCACGACCGGAAATTTTGAACATTTGTATATAATTTTTCATATATTAAATTTTCCTCTGTTTTACTTAATTGGTTAGAGAATTGTATTAGTTTGTTCTTGTTTAGGTGCTGCTTGAACACTCAACACACATTTCTCTGTGGAAAAGCCAGATGCTCTGTGTCATTGCCACCAGGGGTTAAGCCAAGGCTTTCTCGCTCAAATTGCTTTTGGCCCAGCAGGACACAAGATTACTACTTTTCCAGTTACCTAAATTAATAATCCGGAAGGTCACAGCAACTGAAAATAGTTTGCCATCGCAGCAAAAGTGGATAGCATCACAGACATTTATATTGTGCCCCATCAAAAGCTCTTGCAGGTGTTAGCATATCTCTAAGTTTGGATTGTAGCTACAGTGACACTAATGTTAAATGATTTTATGATGTTACATTTTATATCAATATAAGGGAGAAATCAACAAAAGTCTCAACTGACTTATTGAAAATGGCTTGTGATATTGTATGTAAACTATTGACTCCATTTGCCAGCACATTTGACAATATCCAAAGTAAAGACATCAATCAATAATTTATAAAAATAAAAAAAAAACAATTGTTAAATTAAAAAGGGGAAATGTTACTGGGGATGGGAGTCAGGGCATCAGGCTACATCGGATTTAAGCTTTAAGCGTCAAATTAATTTCTGTACATAGAATTTGTGATAGATCCTGCAAATCAGCAAAGCTCTTAAATGATCACACTCATATAATTCATATAATGTGTACAGAAATTGCATTGTTCTTGTACTGTCTGCATTCTCACAGTGCAAATATAGGTGGAAGGACAATGTTCCGCCATCAACCCTATACGCGATGGGCCTGATTCACAAACTGCACTTTGTAGAATGTTTTGTAGTATTGCAACGTTTTTCCTATACTTGTATGTGTGGAGTTCTCCACCCGACTGTGGAGTCTCTGCACATGTAAGTATAAATTTTTGTAGTAAATGTGGGAGGGACACAGGGGCATGGGTGGGAAAAGGGGCAGATTTACTACTAAAGGGGATTGGATTAGGGAGGAGCAAGAAGGGTTTAGGTAGGGTCAGGGAGAGGTTTAGGAAGGGATCTCGCCCACCCAAACAAGCCAAATGAATGCCTTTGGGGGTGGAGGCATGTAACTTACACTTTTGTAGTAAGTTTTCACTCAGAGCTGTACAGGAACGTATGCCAACACAAAGGTCTGTTAAATAGGCCTCCCTTTCAAGTGAATATCCCAAATGGGGATCCTAGGACTAGAAACCTATTCAGCCCCACAGCCCTCTCTCTGTCCACCTTGGGAAGGAAAAATGGGTTTGGCACAGAGAGAGGGAGTTTTCTCTAATTTCTACAGGGGTGTGTCTGAAAATGAATATCAGGCACCTGGAAGAGTTTGAAGCAATAGCTGTCTTAAATAAGAGACAATGAAAGTGTGTACAGTAGCTTGAGAGGAAGTGCTTCAAAATGAGTTGTTTTGTGTCTGACTGCTGTACAGTGAAGAATCAGGGACTCCTGATCTCTATTGTCATGGAAAGGCTGGAACTCCTATCCAAGGGACATCTGGTTGGCCTCATATTCACTGCTACATGGACACAAAAGGCAGGTGGACTTAATCCTGTAAGAAGGTACAACTAACTAGTTGTGACTGGACTGCAGGAAGGCCTTGAAGGAGCCATGCTTGATGCATAGAAGCCAGCCCTGAGGATCTAGGGATGGAAGGAGAGACCATTAGTGCCATTCCCACCCTCAGGAAACCTTCGGGACTTAGTCATGTTTTTGATCCCCTAAAAGATTGTCTCAAAGTGCTAAGGTAACTCAAGGGGGATACACCTTAAGCAGGGTACATTTCCAGATTAATGCCACATGATCATTTTTGTAGTGAAGAAAAAGGCTTTGGTGGGAACTCAAAGTGAAGACTTGGTGTCTCCTGGATCTGTGCCTGGCTACACAGTTCAGCTTTACCCCATTGTAGGATTTTGAGAACCAAAAATATGAAGGTAGAACCTGGACCTGGGTGCCGTGACAAAGCTACCCAGGAGGCAAAACACTTCTGCTGGCTAGGAAAGCAAGCTTTGTCCTGTTCAGAACTTTTGGTGCTAAAACTGAAGACTTCAGCATGAGCTCGACAATAACAAATTCGACTTCAAGGGGCCTTGACTGGCTTCAACGTTATGGCTTTTCATGCTGAAGATTTTAATGAATGAGAAACGGATCAAAGTTCAAAATTAAAAACTTTTACTTCACCGTGAAATGGAATCTAATTTCCAGTCTACAGCAAATATTGAACACTACTGATGCTTTTTATCTTTTGTCACTTTTTGCCTTGAAATTTGAACGGTCATATTTGCTGGTTACTTGTATGCACTTGTAAACATTTTATTGTCTTTTTGCTCCTTGCATCTGTCATGAGTTTCTTAAATTGATTTGGGAATTCTATTGTGTATTGTACCTAAATTTATTGTTTTTAGGTTTAGCTTGAACTTTGCACATTTCTCTTGGAATTGCCTGCTGATTTTGCCACAGCTACTAGGGATAGACATGTATTCACTTATAACTGTGTCTTCGTTCAGCTCTTGGTGGGCAATACAAAATGGTACAGAAAATGTAAAAAATGGTGAGTTGAGCATTAATTTAGTATATGATCCTCTCACACCGAGCCATTACCATCATTCTGTTCAACCAGTCAGAGTGAGTTGGGAATCCCTGGCAATCTCCAAAGCCATAAGGTACATAGCTTAGCAACAGAGAGCGGTGTGGTGAACCACCTCATTCAATGTACAGATACACCAGTAATTTCTATCATACAGTTTAACATGGCTAATGGTGCTGAGAGGCAGAAGGGATGGTCAGATGATCTTCTTATAGAGGATCCAACTTGTGACAATAAAATGTGTAAGAGGGAATAGGACAAGAAAATATGTATGATGTTGCATCATACGTGTCTGCACCTCCAGTAATTTGAGTTGGAGCTCATTTTGGCTAAGTGTGATCTACTCTATGACCAGTGACACTAGTGGGGTATCTTAATAAATAAATGTAAGCCTGTCCTCCCTAATTCCCCTGTTATGTAGTTTTAGCTTGTCAGAGCAGTCTTTGTCAAAGAACTTTATCAATACCTTCTCTTGCCATTTATGTCTGATGCCATAGCGGTCAGGGTCGAGAAGAGACCAGCAATAATAGTACTATACAGAACAGAGATCATAACCTTAAATTGAGTCCAGATTCTGAAACGTATTCTTAAGGTGTACTTGGGAAAAGGGCAAAGGAGAACTTCAGCCTGGAATTCATACAAAGTAAGAGTGGGGTTTACTTCCATATCTGAGAGGGGTGCCAACCAAATTCCTTATGTTATTCCCTGAAAGACATCCAGCATCCTGTGGTAATCATGTTATCAGCAGTATGGATACCCCCATCTAACCCCCCTCTACACAATTGTGTTTGGGTCCCTATCTTGAAACTCACAGTATTCCACAATGGTGACTCTGAGCGTAATCTGCTGTCAATCCCAAGACTTTCTGAGCAGTGTGCCTCACTTATTTAGTCAAGAGGATAGCATACAAACGATAAGTGCTAATTGGTGAGCCAGATGATGCATTTCATAAAGGGGAGTTGTAAGCCTCTATTTACCATAATTGCAGGCAGTTCAGAAGATTTGAGTCTTGGCCTCATCAGACCTCAGAGAAATTTCTGTTTCCAACAGGATGAAAATTGGTATCTTCAGTGACAGTAATGCGAAGACATGGTTAAACCTTGGGGCTATCATCATTTATGATTTGCATCCTACCACATAGTGAGAGTTGCAAGTCGAATCAGCACACAAAGTCTGTGGATGGCTTCCACAATAAAGGTAATCTATTATCACATGTCATATCTTTGTGACCACTGTTGACTAAAAGGCACATATAAGTTACATAAGATCACCATAACAGCGAATTGGATAGATGGGTCTGTGTAAAGCCAATGGATCTTGTTAATAAATTCAGCACCCAACGCTGCCTGTTCTAGAGTCTTAAAAAGCTTGCTACATTTCCTGCGATGAATCGCTTTCTTGGCGTCAAGAGCTAGGGCTATCTTTTCATCATTATCATCTTTGTCTCGCCATGAAAGAACATAACTTCTTCAGAATATATTTGTAAGGATATTCCTTTTTTGTATGGTGACCTCCAAGTATTTTGACTGATGCTGCTGGCTTTTTGACTCTGAGAGGGCACTGAGGCCTGCTAAGCAATCTCAGTGCGAGTGCCCTGACCCTAAAGTGTATGTCAAATTGGTTGTACCCAATTGGAAATGGCTAACTTACCTGTATCTCCCTAGTAAATGGTGCCCTGGTACCCAGGGCATATAAGTTGGAGGGGTACCCCAGTGCTGGTAGCACTGATTATGCCACCTTGGAGGTCCCCCAAGTAAAACAAAATCCCCCAGCCTGCCACTGCAAACTGGTAGAGTAGTTGTGCACTGCTAGCTCAAGTTTACCATTGAACGCAATGGCCAAGTCATCACATCCCCTGGACATGTGTGGAAGTCCCCCCTCTGGCAGGCCTTATGAGCCCTAAAGGCAGGGTGCAACATATGACACAGGCAGGACATGTGCTTTACATATCCTGGCAGTCGGACACACAAAACGACAGTTTTACTGAACAAAGACTTAGTTTCCCAATTGGCTAGTGCAGGGTTAAATGCTAACCCCTCAGCTGTGCTAACTCCCGAGCGATGTGACCAAAGTGGGCATGCCAAGGTATCAAACAACTCGTTACATTAATCCCAACTTGTACCTCAAGTCATAATTAATGTAACTTGTTGCAGTGTGCAGCTGTAGCAAAGCTGCCACTTTGTTGCCGGTAAAAATCCTGTGCCTTCCCGGGCACACATGGAGCCTGCTCCATAAGACATCTTTCTGCCCTCCTGAACAGACATGCTAATGGCTCCTAGGAAGGAGAACAATGAGGAATTGCATGCCAGGGAGGTGTAACCTCCCTCCTGCAGTAAGTCACTCGGATGTTAGCCCCAAAAGGCAGGCTTCAAAGGTGAGGCTGCCTTTGAAGGGCAGATGTATAAGACCTAGGGGAGATCTGCCCCACTGTTGAGGTAGGCAGGCTGGCACGGGAAGCAGAGAGGGGAAACCAGTTGGCAAACCGGTTCCCACAGGGACGTGTAGCCCTGAGGTAGCCACATTCCAGGGATGGGCTAGTGAGGTCTGTACACCCAGAGAGGGGTCTCACCAATTTGGGAGTGGGCGGAATGGTGCATCCTGGGATAGCCAGATGCCACACTCAACAGGAAGTGGTCATTAGGTGAGAGGCAGGAAGCCCATTGGCTACCAACCACATCCTGAACTAAGGGCAGTTTCTAAGCATAAAGAGGGCACCCCTGGCACCCAGACACCAGAACTTGACCGACTCAGAAGAAGGACTGAAGAAAGTCTGCTCCGCTGCACCAAGGGACCATCAAAGAGAGGCTGCACCAACAAGGACTTAATTTGCTGCGCCTGGTGGTTAGCGCAGAGGGGGACTGTGCCTGCTGAAGGAGAAGCCACCTCCAAGAGCCCAGTCAAGCCATTAGAACTCCAAGGGCACACTGACTGGCCTCCTGTTCGCAGTACAGGAACACAACAGCTTAAGAAGTCTGCTGGGGCTAGTTGGTTGTCCAAAGTATTCAAGCCGCTACCACTACTACCGTGCAGCAATGAGGACCATGACCTGATGTGCAGAGTTGAGCCTGAGTTCGCTGAGTCCGGGAGTGCTGTTGGAGAGTTGCTTGGACCATCAAAGGGAAGTTACTGACCCAGGAAGGATTTGTCTGTGACCGCGACAACTGGTAGTCCAGTGGTGACTAGACTTCGGCCAGTAGGGAGAGGACTTCATGGGATGTCTACCAACCAGGATCCCCTCATTCATCACCTTTGTGGACGGAGGAATCCCTGCAGGAAGATCCCCATCAACTATGTCACATCCAAAGCATCCTTTGAGCATCTTCTGCATTCTCCATCCCTTACATCAGGACCACTCCATAGGAACCCATTGCAATGTGGATAAAGTGCCTGGAACTGTTGAATGCTCCTCCCGGGAAAGTAACTGTTCTTGAGCACCTTGCTAGTCCCTCTGACTAGCTCCCTGCTGTAGCTGGTCGCCCCAAGCACTTCCAACCTCCTGCATTGACACTTACCTAAGTTTTTCTTGAAAATGTGGCTGTGTCCAATTTGTTGACTCTACAAAGGCTTGTTCGTGATTGAGTGAAATTTGCATTAATTTATTATTGCTTGTAAAATCTATATTACCTAAACCCTCTGGTGGATCTTTTTCATTCTAGTGTCTAAATTCTTATAAAAATACAGTCTATTTTTAGAAATTGTGTCAGATTTCTTGAGTGCTGAGTCAGTTTTTTCTTCAATTGTTTTGGTGCTGTTTAATTGCTGAACACTTGTTCCTCTGTGTAAGCCATGCTGATCAGTGCTATAGCTATCGAGGATTGGGCAGAGGGTTTGACAGACGAAACCCAAGGGTCCTAAAAGGATTGATAAGTGTATTACACAGTGGGGTTGCACTACCACACCGTATAATACACCTCATTTCTTCACAATATCTTCCAAAGACCCGCCGGGAGCAAAACACACTCATGTAGGGTGCTATGGCCAGTTTCGAAGAGATAAGCCTGTTGGCAAGAACTTTCCAAGGATCTTAACATCAACACTCAGCAATGATATTGGTCTATAGTTGATACAGACCAATAGGTCCTTGCCATGCTTTTGGATCCCTGAGATTATTGCTTTACTAAATTGGAATGCAAGTGGGCTTGATGTTCTCCCTCACTGAATGCTTTACAAAACAACATTAAGATTTTAGACTTATTTATCTTAGACTACTCCATTCGGAAACCATTATCCCCAAGTGCCTTTCCAGTGCTCTTATGATCGACATCTTTCATGATTTTATCCTCAGAGATAGTCCCAGCGGAAAACAGATGCTGGGCCTTGTTCAATAACAGTAATAGACACCTGTCATAAAGTCTTCTTCTGAACGGGGAGTGGGTCTAGCCTTGGAAATTCCTAAATATATGGGCAATTCTGTTAGGGTGTCAAGAGGGCAGGTAAACAGGTCTTCTTGTGTATTACAAATTGACTGAATAGTACACGTTCACTCCCTCTGTATGAGCTAAATTGTCAGCAGTCTTCCCGCCTTCCCATCATGTTCATACTGCTTTCCATTTATTCTTTGTGGGACAAACTCAACTTGAGATGTATATAGCATTTTCCTTTTTTTTGTGTTCTCATATGCCATCTTTATTCCAGTGTACCAACAATGTGGCTGGCAGTATGGCAGAAACTTAGCAAATCATACATGACACCAATTATCTGTGCCAGTAATCACATTTTGAGTTGTAGACCTTAGCAACATGGAAGGACGGGATACATCATACAATTTCCTTTTTTTTTTAACCCAGAGATACAAGCTGACAATTAAATTCATTATAATAACATCGATATGAATACACAACAACATACCTAAAGAATAAATAAATTACAAACATACCATTGAATACATTATAGTAGCACGATGATCAATAGATAGCACCATAGACTAAATACAATACTTCAGCCATAGAATTCATATAAAAATTCATAATATAGCAATTGCCTAAAAAAGGGTCAGCATGAATATAATTATATGTATAAATACGGAAAGTGATTTAGATAAAAAAAGGCCCATATTTCGTAACCTCCCTGTTTGATTAAATGTGTAGGCATTTAAGAACTAGTAAGGGCCTAGTAAGAGCTAGAGACAAAACAGCCTCTACTATCAAGGTCGCCACTCATTCAATCCTGTAAAGGGGACCAGATCTTTTGCCCCCACTTCTCCCCCACTGTCTCCCTTACTATTATATAACGGTCTTTCTTGATTATATATAGATATCAGTCACCTGAGCCACTCCTGAAATGAGGGAGTATTCTGAATCCTTCCATCTTGCAGCAATTAGCAGCCTATCGACTGCGACTGATATAAAGACAAAATTAATCTGGGTCATGTCTAGTTTGCTGCTATTATCATACCCCAATACCGTCATAGATGGGCTGAGACAAATCTTTCTCCCAAATAGTTTCTCCCATGTCTCCAAGCCATTTTTCAAGGGTGATAGCTTTTCACAGCTGTAAAACATATAGACCAGCTCAGCCAGACTGTCACCGCACCTGGGTCATTTATCATGTTCCCTTTTCCCCCATCCAAACAACTTTGCTGAGGTGAAGTATAAAATAAATATTGTATTATAATGCTGAGCTTTCATACTGGTTGAGATGAAGATCTTTGAGGCCAATCCTAATGACATATCTAAATCAGTATTAACAAACAAGGGGGACTAGTGGGCTTTTAAGGGAGGTCCAGCATACAGGCCCAGTTAATCATTAAGAAGAATTGAGTATGCAGTTCCTCAGAACAAAGGGACAGTGAGAGTGTGAGGAAGAGACCGTGTATGGAGGAAGGGGAATTCCTCTAGTCGGAACTAGGGTCCTCACACACCCAGCAAGCTAGGTGTCATGCTTCATCATATGGACCTGCTCCTCGTCGGGACGGCGCTGCAATCCCCGACGGGCACCCTTAAAGGGGCTCTTTAGCGGAGATCTTTTGTTCCTGGCCGTATGATGTAGTGTGTGTGAGGGGTCTAGTGGTGTAGATGTGGGCGTGTGTATGTGATTAAAACAAGTTGGATAGTCCACGAACAGGACTTTATTAAGAATGGCTATCCACTTGATTAAAAAACAGGAAACAGAGTGGCAGCTGACTGACGTTAGGGTTCAGCTTAGCTATGCTCTTCTGTGATGGTCAACATGTTTCATGCCTAGTGGTCTAATGATCCATGGCAATTCTTCAGGACCTAATTATCTAATAACTATCTACAGACTGTGGGAAGTACAATAGTTACCTGCCACGTGTATTATGGGACAACGGTCTCGCCATATGTAAGGGGGAACCTCTGTGGGTGTATATCCCTGCTTCTGTCCGTATTCGTTGCGCCACCCGTGACACCAGACTTCTGGTGTCGTGAAGGTTGCTGCCGGGATGGGCTGTTAACCTACCCTGGCGCCACACGAACCGGGAAGGTAGATAGTTATTAGATAATTAGGTCCTGAAGAATTGCCATGGAGCAGGTCCATATGATGAAGCATGACACCTAGCTTGCTGGGTGTGTGAGGACCCTAGTTCCGACTAGAGGACTTCCCCTTCCTCCATACACGGTCTCTTCCTCACACTCTCACTCTCCCTTTGTTCTGAGGAACTGCATACTCAATTCTTCTTAATATCTAAATCAGTATCTGGGTCCTCTGGTTTCCTGGCCCAATTTGTTTTAGTCTTCTCCGGATCATCAGGAATACTATCCAATAATATGTTGTAAATATTCCTTATCTTATAATCAGCATGGGTGAATGCCTCTAAAAGGGGGATTTTATCCCAAAACACACCCCCCTGCGTTGGTTGAAGAATTATTTTAGTTGTAGGTACTTAAAAAATCAGCTATCAGGTATACCACAATCCTGCTGTAAATCTGAAAAAGTGCACAATTGCACTGATGAAAACATGTTCCCGATCCTAGTGAGACCATGTTGCTCCCATTGTCTTCCCATTAGATTTTAAAAAAAGGGAGGCAAGAGCGAAGATCGCCACTAAGGAGTATATCTATTATAGTTTGGGATCTTCATTTATTTTTTAGTCTTAATCCAAATTTTCCAAGCATTAATTATAATCTTAAACCATACTTTCTTAAAATAACTTGGTTCCAAGTGTCTAAGCAACATGCTACCTGCTGCCTTCCCAACTGCTGGTTTATAAATAGTGGGGGAAACCGTGGGGCCTTCTATATGGTCCCTATCCTTACTTGTTTCAACTGAAAATATTATACACATTTGCTGCAAAAGAGCTGACCAGTAGTAAAATAACAGACTGGGAGCAGCCCAACCCCCGCGTTTCTGAGGGAGGGTAAAAAATTTCAAGGAGCGCCTAACCTTCCCATATTGCCATATGAAATTTATAAAGATGGAATCCAATGTCTACAGTATAGATCCTTCGATCTCTAAAGGGAGAGATCTAAATAAATAAAATAACTTTGGTAACATTAACATCTTGAGAATTTTGGTCCTACCAAATATTGTGAAATGTAATCCATTCATGCTTCTTAGATCAGTGGATATCTGGCTAACCAAAGGTTTAAAGTTAGTCTGACTAATTGTATCTACCTTAGGACTAATCCTGACGCCCAGGTATGTAGCTTGCTTACTCACCGAATATTAAAGTAATCACTATTCTCAGAACAAATTATCTGAGTCTTCCCCTTATTTAATAAGTATCCCGACCCTCAACCATAGTCCCCTGCCATCTCTTCAATCTCCTTCATTGCGCTTGCTGGATCACTAGTTACTATGGCGATGTTGTTTGCATATGTCCATACTTTCGTTTCGTAGCCCTTTGTGATAACCGGCTTTATTTTCTGATTGTGTAAAATGTGCTCAATGAATGGGTTAATGTAGAGATCAAATAAAATTGGGTAACAGGGGCATCCTGTCTTGTTCCTCTGGTCACTTTTATTTTTTCAGACTCTTCGCCCTTTAAATGGAGTCTAGCATACGGATCTACATTAATTGCCTTAATGGCAGTATTCATTCGCGGGCCAAAATCCTTTGCATCTAATATGTCACATAGATATTGCCATGCCACCTGATCAAATGCTTTATTGGCATCGAGGAGGATCATAGCCATCTGATTCCTGGCCTCTTCAGCAATATCAAATAGCGATATAGCTCACCTTATATGGTCCATTGTATCCCTTCCTGGTATAAAACCATGCTGCCATGGTGTGATCAGATGGGCTATTATCCTCCTTAGACCACCAGAATTTTTTAATACATTTTGGCATCCGTAGTTATAAGAGATATTGGAGGATATATACATGGGATTATCCAGGGAGTTGTCTTTTTTAGAAAATACGACATTGTCCATACCCTTCCATGACTCCAGGGGGAGCCCATTCAGTTGCACTCCTAAAAAAATACATCTAATAGAAGAGGAGCTAACTCTGTTTGAAGTGCCTTATATAGCTCCAATGGTATTTTATCAGGACCCGATGCTTTCCTTTAGGAGAGTTGGTGTAATGCATTTAATACCTCTTCAATTGAGATGTCGGCTTCTAATTCCTGCCTAACAGCTTGGTCTACTTTCTCACCCTGGTCCACCCCTGAGCTAATCCTGGAGGAACCTCCCGGCAGTCGTCCTTATAAAGAGCTTGATAAAATTCTTGGAAAACACGTATTTATCCTCAACACTGGTTAGGGTTGCCCCATGCTTTTTGACTGAGGTGGTCTTTTCTCTAATTGCTTTCTGTCTTGTATGTAAAGCTATGAGTTTTCCGACTGATTCACCATATTCATAGCTGTCCTTCCTGTGAGTTTGATATCCTTCCGCAATTTTCTGGGTAAGATAGCTATTTATTTCTGCTTTAACAATTGTGATTTTAAGCTGTGTTTGCACTACATCTAACCCCTGGCTAATCTTTACCACATGCTCTTTCTCCACTTCAGCTAACTTTCCTAACAATCTCTTATTCTCAGCTTCTTGCTGTTTCCTAGTTTAAGAAACAAAGCTGATGATCTCTCCCCTTAATCCTGCTTTAAAAGCATTCCATACAATACCCAGTGGGCACTGTATCTATTGATATCACATGTGATCTGACATTAGCTTTAGGAGTTTCCTAATTGCAGCTTTCTCCAACATTCTGCTCGAAACTAGAAAATAATCCAACCTAACATATTTTTTGTGTGGACACGAGAAATACGTATAGCTGGAGTCCAAGGGCTGTTTAATGGTCTAAACATCATTTAAACCATGGCTGACCAAAAGAGAGGTCAGAGCCCTATGTACAC
Source organism: Triturus cristatus (assembly GCF_964204655.1). Classification (NCBI taxonomy): domain Eukaryota; kingdom Metazoa; phylum Chordata; class Amphibia; order Caudata; family Salamandridae; genus Triturus; species Triturus cristatus. The sequence continues at coordinate 590,110,405 of NC_140591.1, read as the reverse complement.
GTGGTTTTCCCCCTGATATTTACTTGTGTGGATTCTATCCACAGCCTGATGTATGTTCAAGTCCCCATAAACTATCAATAAATCTGACTAGGAAGCTAATTCCACCTCCAAATCTTCCAAAACTTTTGGATCATCCTGATTTGAACCATAGATAGTACATATTGTTAATTCCATATCCAGCTCCACCAATGCCCATCTACCACAGATGTCCACCAATTTACGCCTCACCAGCCCCATTTTTTTCCTAGCTAAGATAGCTACCCCTCTGATATTAGATCTTTAGGAGGAGCAAGCCAATAAGATATACCCATTAATCATTAACAAGTCCTACCCCATGGGATGTGTGAATCTCCTGTACACATATCATGTTGGGGGCTTCTGATCTTATGATTTCTGCAACCCTTAGCCACTTAGCCTTATCCTTTATCCCACCCACATTGACAGAGCATATTACCATTTGGTAACAAAAAGGTTGGTAATGTGCTCAGACTCTCTATCATATATAGCCAACGCTTAGTAAAATAATGTTTGCTCCTTCTCTGGATTTTTTTATATTTATTCCCCCCACCCCTACTACCACCCACCCTACCTACCCCCACCACCCTCGCCCATACCCTTCCCATAAACGTCCCTCCCCCAGCCTTCTGAAGACCCAGACTCCACTCATGTCCCCTCGCCTTCGCCCCCCCAGCCCTGAGAAGTATACAGACTGCACATTGGTCTGCAGGGGATATGGAGGCAGGCTCTTCAAACTGTGGTGGTTCATTACCAACGATCAATGACCAAATAACTAACAGTTCTACATCACCCACCACCTACTCAATCAGCGTCAAGGTTCTATTCAATCAACTATTGTACACCACAACTCCCTTTGTCAATTCTTCAGTACAGCCCATGGAGAGTAGTGAGATGGAATTAAAAAAAACAAAAGGAAAAAAGAGAAAAAACAATCCCAGAATAGAGAGTGAATTCAAAGGGAGGGTAAACACACCACCTCCAATTGCACTAATGATCCTAACCCTATACTCTTATCTCTCCCAAAATTTCCTTTGCCCTCATTTCTGAAGGGAAGAACTATGTTTATACCCCCAGATCACTTTTTATGCGTGCGCGGTTAACCAGTATGCCTGAGCACCCTAATCTTGAAAGAGCCTGATTACTTGCAGCATGCAACCGTTATATGACAAAAGGCAGGTCTGACAAAAAATTAGACTTTGCCACCAATCGGCTTCACTTCAGGCTTGGCTGTCTCAGGAGAAAGTCACCAAAGTCAACCAAGATGGCTTGAGGCTTTCAGTCCTTTTGACTGGCTGTCTCAAGACAAAGGGCACCCTATGAGCTCGTTGCACCTCTTGAGACCAGTTACATCCATCTAACTCTGGGAAAGCTGTGCGTAGTAGTTCTATCATATATCAAGGATGTATGTTCCCTCCTTGCCTTCCGGCACACCAAGGATCTGCAAGTTGTTACATCGTTGGCTATTCTCTTGATCCTCATGATATCGATGAGTTGCGATTCATGCACCTCTGTCTGCACGTGGGTGTCTGCCAGATGCGTTTCAAAGGCAGTAACTCTTGTTTCATGGTCAAACAAGCATTCCTCTATGGCGCTGAATGCCTTAGTCAATTTTCTAATGGCATCTTGCACTTTTGTTACTGCAGCTTGAGACTTACGACCATCCTGTCGTGTTTCCTCTCGATGTAAAAATATAGATTGAAAGATAGTGTCAAGTGTGGGAGGATTTGAGCGAGAGGTGTTTTCTTGTGCCGGTATATGCTGAGTCCCAACTAGTTGTTCTGTTGGTGAGTAATTCATTTCAGATCCTTAGCACCTAATATTTAGCGACACATTTGTTTAACAGTCTTACGCGCTGTCATAGCAGGAGCCCCTCCACCAACATCTGGATCACTATCATTATTGCTACACCCTGTAAGGGAGCCAGACTCATCCGCTGACTATTCCGGACAGTCAGAAAGCGAAAGGAAACAATCATTATGCTCCAATTCGAAATCATTCCCCCCCCCCACCTTCGGCCCCCATAGGATAGGCAGCCAGTTGCTGAAGTACTTGTGATGTTTGGGCACTGACTAAGTGGAGTTGCTCTGAAGAATCTAGATGGGTCGAACTGTTGGCGGGGATTACAGTTCTCTGCTGTATCGCTAACCAGAGGGGTCTTAAACAAATTGACCGATCCTGGTAGGGATAAACCCCCCTTTTTTCATCTGGACCCTCACACACCACACTCCGAATGCTCTCTGTACTTGCATCACTATCAGGGTTTGTTTTTCCTGATAGAGGTAAGCCAGTACTATCTTTGCTTTTTTAACTGGAAAATGAGGAATTAAAACAGTCATACCTCTGTCCTATGGAAACGGAGTCCTGGTTTCTGCTGAAATCTTATCCACTTTGGACGGAATTGCCTTACCGCCTGGATTTCTGAGATCTGCTGCGTCTGCTGTTAGTTTCTCAGAGAACGGAAGTGCTGATATATCATTTGGTCAGATGATTCCAGGTGTCTCCTGTGATACTGACTCGCCCCACGCCCTGGTTGAATCTCATATCATCTCCAGTACTGTTGAGCCGGTCAGGCACTGACTCGACACAGCCGCCATTCCCCCTCCTTTCCCAGGCGTTCTCCACCCTAGACGCCGGCACTGCACATCTCCCACTCTGCTGCCATATTGGGACACCTGTGGCCCGACCCCAGCTCCGGAATCCCCCGAGCCCGGTGGGGTTACCAAAGGAGAGGGGACAACCTTCCCCTTCTGTATCACTCCTGCAACTTTGGGACCTAGCTTTGCTGCCATCGGATGACAAACACCGCAGTTGGCGTGGTCCAATACCGCCGCGATCATTCGCTTGAGAGCAAGAAGGCTCTCTTGGATCCTCACAGCCCTAGAGCAACCGCCAAGTGCCGTATGAGCCACAACCAAACCGCCCAGGGTCATAGCCAAGTTGCTGGAAGAATTGGAATCTTTATCCATTCATTTCACCATGATTCGAAGTGCTGCCTAACGCACACTGCAGGCGGTCGCCATCTTGCTTCTCCTCCCCACCCTTCCTATTTCCTATTAGCTCCACATCATACAGTATGTAGTGTTTTAGTGCATAATTAGTTCTGGGTAAATCCTGATGGAGTAAAGGGTCGGGTGACCTGTCATAGTTGACATGAGATCCCTCATCTTTTTGTTTAAATCTGTTTTTTATTTAAATGTTTTAAAGTTACAGATACATGAAAGGCATCATAAGCTGTGTACACTCCATGCATGGTGGCACTTAACAGCGATAGATACAAGTTTTCATCGCACACAGGTTGAGCCTCGTAACTATCCATGGCTCGTCTGCCGCACCAGATTAGATGCAAGAATAACATTCAGTTTGACAGTGAGATCCCTCATGGCGTATTCTAAAACCTTTTACCATCTTAGGCTTTCTTTTTTTGCTCTGAGCAGAGTACCTCATTTTGCGGCCTCTCTTATACGTTTAATGGGCACCCAGAAAATGAAGTCGAAAAGCACTTGCAACAGCAGTTTCTTCTTTCCCTGGGTTAGCTTGTATTTATAGGTGTTTATTTGCCAGCTACAAGTAGGAGACATCATTAACCTTAAGTCTAATTGTAGTTATGCTAGATCAAGGTTAGAGATGCCACCTTCAAGGATAATACTTTATCCTTGAAATTGGACAATATAGAGGTAGATATAAAGAAAGAATTATATATGAGCAACTACTTTTTATATGTGTTACAAAAATATAATCCCTAGCATATGGAATTGCAAGACTCCATATGCTGAGTAGATAGGCAGATAACAGGTCTATCAATAGTCCACAGTCCTAAGAATTATTCAAGTCTGGTGTGCCATGTCTATCCAGGATGTTATCTACTGTCATTTTTCAATCACCCTTATCACAGTTTTACATTAGTTAGGAGATCCTGGACAGTCTGAACAGTCTGGAGAAGAACGGTCACTTGCACCCATTAGGTGCATAAACAAAGTCCACCATCAATACTGATGCCTGAATTTATACTTTTACAAAGGCATAACAGCTTTCAGGATCTTCCATATCTTCAGGATTGAGACAAGCATTTTTTAAATAAAACACCTATATCCTCTCATTTGTAGGCAGTGATGTTCTGCTTCACAAATCCAGTAGTTGACAAGCATAGATAACTCTGCCTGCCTAGTCCCTTTTCAGATGTGTGGCTTCAGGTGGGGGGAGATGGATCTCATGAAGTCGTACATTATCAGGAGACTTACTGGCAAGGAATGTGAGTTTTTTTTTTCAGATTTATATAGTGGGTGACCCATTGAGATTTCATGAGAGAATGTTAAGTGGTCTACAAGAGGCTTGAGCTGCTATCAAGCTCTCGCTCTTACTCTATGAGAGGTAGCACTTGTGTAAGAGGACACTAAACTAATGTTCAGGGTACAGGGGTGGGTATAGTACACCAGTAGAGTCTTTACCAGGAAGGCTTTAACTCAATAGTCCAGGTGGTTGGAAGAGCAATGTGCTCGCAGACACAGAGATCCTGGTTATTTGCGCTATGGGGAAGGGTAAAGAGGGGATCATGAGCCACATGAGGCAGTTGGTAAATTGGATGTGAGACAGTGTATTGAAATAAGTTGTCAAGTAGGTTAAGACACATAATAAGTAGAGGAGTTTACAGCCAGGGTAAGTTCTATGTTAGGATACTTCAATGGAAAAATTGAAGCCTAAACTTTAAACAGGCATGGTATGCAAACAGATCCCTCCACCCCATTCCCCGTCTAAACGAGAATATAGAATGTTCTACCCTGAATGATTACAATTGGTAAGTGCTTATTGCAAGCAATCCTCCCATCATCTTTTGTTTGTTTGATTTTATGCCCTAAGTGGCCAAGGGTATACCCAGACGTGCATCCCATGCTCACTGTGCCATTGTAACCAAACTACACTTGACTGAAGAGGCCCAATAAGGACAAAACCTGTCTTGGGTTGCTTTTGTTTTGATTCTGTGAGGACCTGGCTTGTAGGTTCTGGCTGGACTGTTCTTATTGGATCTGGACCAAGACTGATTTGCATATGGCTAGGTCAAATTGCGGTGGCTTGGTGGGCAAAAGATTGATGGGTTGGAGTGCTACTACAAGCGATTGCCAGTGGTTAGACTTATTGCAAGCATTCCTCCCATCACCTTTTTTCTGTTTGATAAGTGATAAAGGTGAAAGATAACAACAATAGTCCTGAAGAAGAGGAAGGAGGTCCACCTCAAGATCCTTCATATCTATAGATCTTGGTTGTGGGCCGGGCAGGAGTGAGCCAGCAATCCCCAGGATGTGGCTAGTTCTATCCAAAGCATCTCAGCATCCATTGTTACAGAGGAAATGGCTCAGCTGTGTAGACACAAAGCTTCTGTTGGATATTCCTGGAATAACGGGGTGTAATAACACAAGACTCTAAAGGTGTTGTCCACCATTAATGCAAGGGTCAGTGACGTCAAAGCTAACATGAAAATCTCTCGATGGTTCAAGGCTTGTATATTGACAAGGACTTATCCACGTTTCTTTCCTTCAATGTTGCCATCTCAGCCAATCATTATTTAGCAGCCCATCTCCTCTTGACTAATTCCAGCCTGTTTCTTTCATCAGTTGAGGCAAGGGGGCCTTCTCCTGTCCTGGCTGCATGAGAGGTTGTGAAATCACTGATTTGATAGTGAGGCCCTTTGGAAACTTCTTTAGATCTTACTCCCACAGTTTATCACAAGCAAGATAGCTGGTTTCAGCAACCCCTAAGGGGTTTCACATTTTCAACGCTGTTGTCATGAATATTATGTATTATTTGTTATTGATTTCGGAAGAGTTTCTAGAAATTTGATAACTATGTTTCTCATTTATTGTTATCATTTATTGTTGTTATCCAAAAGAACACTGTCCCGCAGAGTGAAGTTAGCTGAAAGGGCATCACACCACTTTGCTAATTGTTTTTTTCTGGGAGTTTTTGTAATAATCAAGTAATATTATAAAAGTTGAGCACAATGAGAGAAGGGTTAGAAAGGAGACCTTCACACCTAGTAACACTGTGACAGGCTTTGCAGGATAATGTCACCAATTCTAATTGACGGCTACTGGGGAGGCACTTAGCCTTCACTCCTCCACTAGCTAAACAAAATTATTGCCGCTTTTCGTCCGAAAACGGACGCAAAAGCGGCAATAATTTTGTATCGCCTCGTTGATAATATGCCCCTATGATCGTTTTACTATTTACTTATGTCTTCACTTATGTCTCGTAATGAAGTACAATTTCATTTACCAGGGAGCGACTAACTGTAGTTCAGTCAATTCCGCCCCCACATTCTCTTTTAATATTTAACATGAAAATGCATAGCAAGAATCACATAATACATTACTACTAAACAATCTGGTAACATGTACATGAAGAGGAACTAATGTATACAATATTGAAAATAAGTGAATAGCGAAGACCGAACTAGTGAGACATGAAAAATATACATTTTTCCAACAGGAATGGGAGATCTACGAATGTCTACCAATTAAAATGTGCATTTTCTATGTACTGGTCGACTTTGCATTCCCTCATTTTGCCGTGTGTCCTAAGCATACTGGCTTCTTTGCATATATTTAAATCAACAGTGAATGTTCAGAAGCCACATTTAATCAGAGATTCTCCCGTGACTGTTGGTGTGCAGCAGAGAATGTTTGATAACGTTTGCTAATTAATTAGGTAACGACACAGGAGCTTTTTTCAGAACCCGATCTGGCGATCAGGTTTAGGTCGCTCTCAGGTCACTTAATTATTAACGAGTTAAATGCTTCCGCCGGAGAAAGTTTCAGACAATGGTCAATGTACAAGAGCGATAACTGCACAGGTACCTCTTCAGAATGTCACAGTGATAGCACGTGGGTCGCCATATTTAATCTCATTGCTTAGTCCATTTTTAACCCTTTATCGTCATCATTTACCTGATATGCAACGCAGTTCAGTGTACAAAAATACAACATATATATGGCCCATCAAAAAGTGCACTTAAAGCAATTGCTGGTGTTGGAGTAGAAGAGTGAATATGAACAGCGGTGTTTTTAATCTACAACTGTGCGGTAACTCGAGTTCAGATGTAATGTATACTTTTCATGTATTGTAAGTGTAAAATAGGACTGTAATCATGAATAGCAAAATTATAAAGATGATATTTGTCATGCAGCTTTTTCTTTTAAGCTATAATTTTAGAGGATGCTTTCTGTCTCGCTGCCCTTGTTATTGACTTCAAGCTTAATGTCTATAATACAGCTGGTTTTGAAAATGAAGATATTGTTAATTTGGCGACCAGGTTAAAGGAGATGTCACTCACCGTCTTGGTGTGAGATCTGACTGAGCTGCAAAGTCTAAACTTGGCTCGCCATTACATAGCAATGTATATGTCAAACGCATATTTTGCCGGCGGCGTTTTTTTATGCTGTATAAGTGATGTTTAGTACAGTCTAACTAAATGGTATTCATTTTATTTACCTCAATCAATCAATAGTTGTAAAGCGCGGCCACTCAAGTGAGGGTCTCAAGGCGCTGGGGAGGGGGGGGGGAGGGGGGGGGAAGGGGGCTCAAAAGGATGAAATGCTGAATGGACCAGTGGAACGCAGACCTCTGTGTTGCATGCATCAGTCCCCTAAACAATTAGGCATTATTACCATTGATAGCTTAGACTTAGCATCAAGGAAGGCCTCAGACGAGGTGTTGTGGGTAACAAACCCACAAAACGTTACAATTAATGAATGACATATTTAAAGGGTCCGCTCCAAGTTTAATTAACTTAACAAGAAAAACATTTAACAGGAGAAAAGCAACAAAATTCAAAAAAAAAGAATACAAGTTATGAAACAAACAATGTCTCTTGCAATCAAATGTAAAAAATGTGCTAAATATCAATGGGAAAAGGAATGATGTCACAAATTCTTTTTGTTCTCCGGAGCTCTGACTGAGTCCTGGGCACATCAAGTTTCCATACCTCTGGGGCACAAGATAGTTTTCCTAGCTGGCTGCAGTCAAGATGTCTATCTTCTCAGTTAAACCAATGTTGACAAAATACTCAGGGGGATAGTCTCAAGAACGTGTGATAACCATCGCAAATTTAGCTTAACGCAACTCTTCACATCTCAGTCTATCGCGGGAAAATAACTCCGTGTTAACGTGATATTCTCAACACAGCGGTATCATGCTATAGACCCACGACAACGCGTCAAATGAACGTGCTAAAATCAACGCGACGTCGCAAAAACGCGAAAATAGTAGCGATGACGCCAATCGCGATACAAAAATCAGCAAAAGCCAGCCACAGGCCTGCAAATCCCACGCGTCATGTGGGAAAATGCACCATAAATGTTGAAAAAAAACTACAAACAAAAGCCAAACAACAGCGAAGCACAATGGAGGTAGTCAGAGCAAAGTGCAGAGGGCAACCAGAACCCCAAAAGCCCCCCGGAGGACCAGCCTGGGACCTCGGTGTCAGGGAAGTGCAAGGACAAGAGTAGGAAGAAGCGGTTCAGTCCGCAGGAAAACAGGATCCTGATAACGGAGGTGATAGAACACCTCAACTACTGTTCGTCACCTCCACTGTGCCACTGGCAACTAAAAATGGAATATGGCAGACCATCGTGGACAAGGTGAATGCAGTCGGAGTGCTGAAGAGGACAATGGAATAGGTCAAGAGGCGCTGGAATGATGTGAAGCGCAAAACAAAGCAGAAACTCGCAAACAACCAGAAGGCAGCAATGCAGTCTGGAGGTGGCAGTCCAGCGCCATAGTAGAAGCTGGACGAGATGGAGGAAATGGTGTCCACAGTCATCAGTGGGGAGACGGTGGCAGGAGTTGGGGGACCGGATACTGCTCAACATGACCGAACACAACAGCAACAGGGTGAGTAACGACCAGGGACTGGGGGTACGGGGGAAGATGGGCACAATTGCACACATGCACAAATAAGCATAGCACATCTGCGGACAAAGCATGCCCCAGACCCCCAAATTCCACCAAGAGGCCAATGCACCCAATTATGTAACATTTCAGCACTACAGAAGCACAGAAGCCAGAGGCACACCTCATGTAAGGGCCAAGGGGCAGCCAAATCAGAGCTGCAGGAGCGACTCCCCCAAAATGCGGCACTCACACATTACATGCAGAGCACATCAACATTGACAACGATGTGGTACAAACCGCAACACGTCCACAACAGAACAGAGGACACATTGGTGCCGCATGTGCGTAGAAACTGGCCAATCACATTTGGCATTGCAGGGAACTGTGAGTTCACAATGTACAGGTACAAACACACATCCGTGCTGGAAGCGGAATGTCCACTGTCCCGCATCAAATAGGCAGCGCCCCCAAACAGTCACAATGTACACTGTCATGCAGTCTGAATGTAAACATGTACATACATTTGAACACAATGGGAAACTGCAACTCCCCTTCACATTGCAGGGGAAAATCCAACACCTCCTGCAGAGCAGTCCGAACCTCTCTTCTCTGATGATGAAGAGGACCACCACACCTTCGACTCCGATGCCCTCCAACAGCTCATGGAGAGCCTTCGCAGCCCACTTCCAGGAGCAGGGCAGCCCAGCTGCAACAAGGAGTACCCACCCCATGCACAGAACACACAGCAGGCAGCACCTACCATCACAGCTGCCTCCCAGGACCCCCACGGCGAACACATGGCCTTCCAACGCCGTGTGTTGGGGTGCCAGGAGAAGCTGGCTGAACAGGTGCAGGTGGGGTTCGACCGCATGGCATACAAACTAGATGCCATACGTGGGTGTCTAAGTCCCATCAGGGACCACTCACAGTCCCTAACGGACACCCACAGTCCCCTCCATGCTCTCCAACGAACCATGGCTGACATCCCTAGAGTCCTGACTGCGACAAGAATGACTGGCTAGTCAGAGTGCCTCCAGCGATCTCGCCTTGGAGCTATGACTCATGCGGAAGCTCATTGAGAACATGGAGCGGACGCGGGCGGAAAGAGCGGTTGCCACGGCTGCACACCAGCGAGAGGTAGCTGGGTCCCTCAATGCCATAAAAACCCTCCTCATGACATTGCTGCCACAAGGCATGCTGCTGCTACCACTCCATCCACATCTCCGGCCCCTGATGTATCAGTCCCACACAGTGCGGCAGACATTCCAACTTCGGCCCCTGAGGTGTCACTACCACACAGTGCTGGAGACAGAACACCACCACCCACACGTGAGGCACATGAAACAGCAGTGGACGAAGATGCAGATGAATCTGCCCTCATGGTCAGAAGGAAGCCGTAGCATTCATCTCCGCCATATGGCCTGTTTCTGCTTGGTTCTGCCCTCTGCATCATCACCTTTCACTGTTCCCCGATGCACTCTGTGACATTCACCTTGGACCTCGACATGGACTGCCATATTCTGTTTGGTCACCAATGACACAGCTATCAGACTGTGGACTGAACTCCTCCTCTACTGATATACTTGTCATTCCATGAAGGACTATGGCTGGCCCTCCACGGGCCAACAATGTGTAACGGGGTTTGCATGGCCCTGTACTGCTCCAGCTGCAACACTCCACTGAATGTGCAATAAACATTCATGTTAACACAGATGTTTTCATGTCCATGATCCTTCAAGTGTGGAAGTATGGATGAATGTAGGGTCAGTGATTCCCCCTTGCGTCCATGTTGCTCATGTTGTGGGACTTGGGTCACAGGGTGACACATTGCCGATCGTGGTCCGGGTGGCGCCGACACGACAACAGGGACACATCCATTAGTCACTTCCTTGTCCAGCCCAGGACGGAACCATGCCAATAGCCCCAGGGTCATTGTTCACACCCTTACACTGGACTGGCATACGCCAGGACAGCCCATTCCGCATACGCTCACGGGGGGACGACAACGCTACATGTCCCAGGTCTTCGCTGTAGAAATCTGCTGCTCACAGGTCTAGTTGTTAGCATGCCACAGCCACTCCCTCATGGCTGGTTTACACCCACACCACACCCATCCAGCACAGGCATCACAGGACATGTGACCCTGCCAATAAAAAGGCACGGGCGCACGTGCTGGACGCCATTTCCACTCTATAAATGGGTGTCTCCGTGTGGTTCTCATTTATGCATGAGGGTCTAGGGCCGTGCCACCTTACATTGACCAGGGCCGGGGGTGACATGATGCCATCTGCCCCACGGGACTCAATCATGAAGGGTCCATGGCTAGCGGTGCACAGACTTGGTGGCACCAGATACACGGCGGCAGGCACAGGTACACCGCCACGGGACGGTGTCTTGCGGTGCAGTGAGATGGGGCACCTGAACTGCTGAGCAGGTGTGCTGCCTGCGATGATGCGCCATCTTGGCGGTACGGACTGGTGAGAATTAGTGTGCGTCCTGCTGGACCGCAGTGTAGGCCTGAGCCAGCGGGCAGTGCGGGCTTCCCGCCACGTGGCGTTGCCTCGTGGTTCACAGAGCTAGTGGCACCTATAGGGCTGAGCGGGTGTGCATCCTGCGATGATGCCATGTGCACTGATATGGTCTCTGCCATTGCGTAATCAAGACCCAGAATTAAGTGTGTGACCTGGTGGGCCGCGGTGTGGGGCTGCATGATGTGGAGGGTGCCATGGTCGTGGGCCCCGGGCTTGGAGCTCCCACCGGCACGTGGTGTGCCCTCTTGGAGACACGACGGTGTCAGAAGGTGAGCGGTGAGGCCTGGTTGAGCAGGGGTGGGCAATCACCGCTGGGCGGCGAGAGGGGCTGGGGTGCGGCAGCCTGTGTGTGCAGGGGCAGGCAAGCGATGATGGCGTGTGCAACTGTATGGACTCTGCCTTTCATGTCTCTGCAAACTGTTTCAGATAGGGACCTGGGGGACTGCAGTTTATACTGGCACGTGGTTGGAGACACACCAGTGGCAGCAGGTGAGCAGTGAGGCCTGGGTCCGCAGTGTCGGTACTCTCTCTCCCTCTATTTTTCTCTCCCTCTCTTTCTCACTCTCTCTATCTCTTTCTCTCCCTCTCTCTCTCTCTTTCTTTCTCCCTCTCTCTCCCTCTCTTTCTCTCCCCCCCTCTTTCGTTCTCTCTTTCGCTCTCTCTCTCTGTACTTTGATGGGCGCATGACACACCTTCTTATCTGTATTTCTGTCTTGCAGGCTGTGACTTACAGAATGCCCTGAGAAGACCCACCGTGCCTCTTCAGAATTGTTGTTTTTGGTTTTATCTGTAATTAACGTTTTGTTTGGATTATATGATATGAATGTATGATTTCCCTTTTTCTGGCCACACCTGTATGTTAGGTGTTGTGATTGTGCGACCTCAGGGGATTTGTTTGGTTCATGGTTTAGTGGAGTTGATGTTCATTATCTTTGTCCAAAGGAGGTGCGGGGTGGGATCCTGGGGGTGGTGGCGGTGGGTGTTGTTGCCCTATTGGGGCTCCGGGCTGCATGTTCAGTTGCTCGGGACATCTGTTGTTCTTCATGTTTGGCTATGGGCTGTGCTCCCTTGGCTGGTGCCGGTTGTCGTCCGACTTTACACCAGGTCAGAGCAGGTGTTAAAATCCTGCTGCTAACGCGCCTTATAGCATGTTTTGTGATCTTATCAGCAATTTGGCTGGTCGTTGAGAATGTTGTGTAGTGGTGTTGTCATGGCATTTTGCACGGGAACACCTACTCTGCATATCATTAGCGTTAGTTGCCGGGGTCATCTGTGGCGATTATTTTTGCGAGTGCTATCGCAGGTAAACTGGTGACAGGGGCTGTTAGCACCAGCTTGTGAATGGAGCGATGAATTTATCGTGACTTTGGCTGCGATAAAGTGCCGATAACTCGGCGATAGATCCTTGAGAATATGCCCTATTTGAGTGGAGTTCTGAGGGATTGGATACACAATCTGGGGTGTCTTTGATCAATTACTAAAAGCTCTGATTGGCCAAGTGTCCCAATGGAGGGCAACGAGTAAGACTCCCATGGCTAGACCTGATATAGCGGTTTGACTGAGTGAAGAATTTTACATTTAACTTGGACACATTTTTGGAACATAAAACAATCTAGCAGGGTAAAAGTTAAAAGTGATATCCAGAAAGGCTCTTTGAAGAACTTGGTGAAGACCTTCTGCATGATTTTTTTAATGTGTTTTCATTTGCGAAATATAAAATGCTGTACAATGTACATCAATACTTACAATATATTGACCCATCAAAAAATAATTAATAAATCAATCCCCAAAAATTTGCAAGAAAATAAATAACATATCTAACAAATAAATAAGGCAATAACAATAAAACTGTAAAAATAAGTGAACAAATACGCTTTTTTTAAACTAAAGGAAGCTCATATTTCTAAAATGTTAACGATTTACTAGATGACTAAGAAATTTGAACCTGTTGACCCAGGAAATGGTCGTTACAATGCAGGCTTAGCCACGCGAGTCCGAGCAACGCAAGCGCAACCACGCGTGCCTTAACAACGCATATGCCTTAACCACACATATGTGCGCGGTCTAGCTGCTGGAATGGGCGGGCACAGGAAAAGGGAGGATCAGGAGAGGACGCGGTGAGGTATGTGGGCCTGGGGCTGGGTTTTAGGGGGTTAGAGGGTAGTTTTCAGGGCTGGGGGGTCGGGGTTATTTTGAGGACTCTGGGGGTCAGGGTAGTTTTTAGGGCTCGGGGGAGTCGGTAGTTTTTAGGGCTAAGGGGGGTCGGGGACATTTTTAAGGCTGGGGGTGTTGGGGATGCTTTTAGGGCTCAGGTGGTTTTGATAGTTTTTAGGGCTCAGGGTCATTTTTAGGGCCTAGGAGAGGGCGGGTAGTTTTTACGGCTCGGAGGGAGGAGTTGGTTTTCAGGAAGGAAGGGGTCAATTTAGGTCTCAGGGCAGAGGCTTGGGGGACACTTTAGGGCTTAAGGTGGGGAGCAGAGATTGGGGTACTTTTTAGGGCTGGGGGTAAGGAAGTTTTTAGTGCTCAGGGAGAAATGGGGTTTTAGGTCTCAGGGATGGGACATGGGGACTGTTTTAGGGTTCAAGGAGGGGGGCAGGGTTCGGGGAACTTTTTGGGGCTTTCAGAGATGCTTTAGGGTTCAGGGCGGAGGGCTTGGGTCAGGGTAGAATTCTGGCCTGAGGGTGTTTTAGGGCTCAGGGAAGAGAGCAGGGGTCGGGGAGTTACACTTACCTGATAAGTCTTAAACACGCATATGTCTTTGTCATACATGCCTTAACAGCGTATATTTTGATGTTAAGGCATGTGTAGTAAAGGCATATGCGTGGTTAAGACGTGCATGGTTAAGACCATGTGGAGCCGTCATGCGTGGTAATCGCATGCTGGGTTCTGTCACACAACCGTTGACTCTGTAGAATTAAAGGAATGAATCTAAGCTATCCTCAGATGCACTATGCTTCCCTTTGAACATAAATTTTACCAAGACTTAGTAGATCCAGCATTTCCTGAATTTATGTATATAAAGACAGATTTGACGTCCAGTTTATAAGAATACATAGTTTGCCCACTATCAATCCCCTCAGAAACTATCAGATCAATGTATATGTTGGCAGGTGGATTGTGCTCTGTCAGGGCAACAGATTAAATTACTCTGTCACTCTAACGGAGTACCTGCCTGCCAAATTTAGAAATATCTGTCAGTCCAACTGGCATTTCTACCATTCACAGGAGCCTCCGTCCAGGCAGTTTATGTGAATGTATTGGAACTTTGCCGTACGGCTCAGTGAAACATGACCGAACCGTACTGTAAAGTTTCAATACTTTCATACTTCATCTCTGTTGTGAAAGAGTATGCCTACCGGGACTATATAAACCAGACCCTATGTACTTTGTTCAAGTTTTTCATTTTCATTTTGCTGCAATTTATTCAACAATGTGTTGGTAAACTTTTGGTCATTTCTAGATCTTGACATTTGTAATGCATACTTACAAATGCGTTTTCCATTTGGTAAAATGTCAATGAATTGGGAGTACAGTAATGTATTTTGAGCCAACCTAATGATAACTGCAGAATTCCAGCTGGTTTTTAGTTTTGGATCCTAATCCCAACATCTCTGGAAATGAAAGTCTTTCTGCCGATTTATATTTTTTTACAATGTGGGTTAACTGCATGACTTATTAGACAATGGGTTAAATCATAACAGATGTTTGGGTGGTAAATATTGACCTTTTACCAGTGTTAGGAAAGTTGTTTTGAGAAAGCAGTATCATGTAACAAGAGTGTTTGTGCAAATTTAAGCAGATGGACTTCAGTGTAGGTACTGCAGCTACAAAATAATCACACCGTATCACCACATTACAACAACAAAACACCACATTAACACAACAATAATGCAATGTAGCGTAACTCAACAACCTAACAGTCCATTACGCAAAACAGAAAACAAGTGCTCAATGCAACTACACAGCACACCAACACAGCAACATCAAGTACACCAACACAAAACAATACAATATACCAAAACAGCACAACTAAATCCCCACAATGAAGAACACTGCAACAAAATAAAACAACAGCACAACAACTCCATGAAACAAACAATACCCCAACGTAATACTACACCACAACAAGAAAACAGCAAAACACAGCACCAAAATACACTAATACAAAAAAAGGATACATCAAAACTAGAAAACAACACAACACAACAAGATGTCATAACATAATACAGCTGCATATTAACAGAACTGCATGCCAACAGGCCAACACAATAAACCAATAATTGCCCCCACTCAGACACAACACACCAAAACAGCAACACACCAGCACACAACAACATCATAATAACAACATAACTACACACAGCATTAAAAATGAAACAATTATACAACTTTTGTGTTGTTGTGTTAGGTCTCTTGTTGCTCTCTCTATTTGTGCAGTGGTGTGGTGTATGCTGGTACTGTATTTTCTGTGATCTCGATTTGTGATGAGTAGCAGTATTGCTGTTGTATTGTGTTAGTGTTTCTTTGTGGTGACAGTTTCATTCTGTTATTTTTGTGTTAAATGAGTGTGTTGTG
Organism: Triturus cristatus; assembly: GCF_964204655.1. Lineage (NCBI taxonomy): Eukaryota > Metazoa > Chordata > Amphibia > Caudata > Salamandridae > Triturus > Triturus cristatus. The sequence goes on along the minus strand of NC_140591.1, from coordinate 590,094,398 downwards.
TTTCTTTGTTGTAGTGTATTGTGTTAGTATTGTTTTGTTGTTATGCTCTGCAAGGTTCTGTTATTGTGTTGTCTTTTTGTGTAATTTCGCTGTTCAATTGTGTTGTTGAGTTGCTTTACTGTGCATTTGTACTTATACTATTGTTCAGTTCTGTTATGAAGCTTCCTTTACTGATGTCAACAAATGTTTCTACATTTCCGGTCAAATGCAGCACATTCCATTGAAGTTACATTGAAGGGGGCAGAGTCAAGGTGCAGACAAATTGAGTTGTGCCGGTTTCTCCTCTGCCCAGGACTGCTGAATATATGATGCTTTTGGACCAGACACAGTGACTAGAAATAGCCAGATTTGTGTCACCCCTACCATCCTCCTGGTTATAGACTCCTTCAAAGTGGCTGACCCATTGCAGTTCAAAGATATGATGGCATATGACTGGGAAATAACTGTCAGAGAAACAGGGCTTCTTAACCACTTACGAAAAAAGAGAACTATTCCTAAGTTCGCACCCTTGACATAGCTCCTCACAGGCTAAGTCTGGCAGGTATACTTGCAGGCAGATTGGGCTTACTTATAAGCCTGCCTAAAGTCTGTGATCAGAAACCTATCCCTTGGTGTCTGCTTCAAAGCAGCCTTCAGCTGGCACAGTGTTCTCCAACAGTCTGTGTCAAACCATTTGGGGTTTTGTGAGCCTGGTCTATAAGTGGAAGTTGTGGACATTAATTTAAGGAAGCCTGCGGCGATACCATCAAAGGCTTCCAAAATCTCCCCCGTCTCCTGCTTCTATGTCCAGGCAAATTTAAATCCCTTGCATATTAATTGTGAAAAGAGAGGCTTTAAGGGACTGAGGGTCCACCGGTGACCATTTCAACCTTCTGCCTTGGTCAGCCATGGAGAGCCTCATTAGAGTCCCCCTCTGCTGTAACCGAGGGAGCATGGGAACATCCAAGGTTAAGGATAAGAGGTTATGGTCACTAAAAGGACTAAAAATAATATTAAAATGGACGATCAGCAAATATAACTGGGCAGAAACAAATATAAAATAGATAAATGACCTAGTGTACCTTCCCTTAAAAATTGGGCAATTTGTAGGGTTTGGGGAGTTCACCAGTTTCTCTAAAGCAAAAACCAGATTGTGAGATTCCAATATCTCCTGAATCTCCTGACCCTTCTTTGAATGTGCAAAATGTAGCCCCTCCTTGAGCAAGCATCTAGGATTTAAAACATCAAGGGCCTCATGTAGGTAAATTACATTTACCACTTCATAAATACCGAATCATACCGATTCGGTATTTATGAAGTGGTAAATGCAATGTAGGTAAAAAGTCGGTAAATATTACCGAATCGGAAAAATTCGGTAATTACCGAATCGGTATTTACCGATTCGGTAATGAGGCATACCTTCCCATTGATTCCTCAATGGGAAGGTATGCCTCATTACCGAATCGGTAAATACCGATTCGGTAATGGGGGGAGCACAGTCAAGGGTGGCAGGGTGTCACATTGACACCCTGTTGCACCCCTGATTCCTGCATGTGTACACATGTGGCACACATACATGCCCTGAGGGCATGTATGTCTGCCACATTGCACACTTAAACGTGCACAAAAATGCTTTTTTTCACCTATTCGTCATTTACCACCAACCTTTAGTTGGTGGTAAATAACGAATCCCCACACCCACGACACACTCCCCCTACATCTCATTTCATGATTCGGTATTTACCGATTCGGTAAAATTACCGATTCGGTAATTTTACCGATTCGGTAAATTACCGAATCCTGTAATGTGCCCCCTACATTGCAAAAGCCTATATACCGGTCGGTAACGGTATAATTACCGAAAATCGGCCGTTACCGACCGGTATTGGGCTACCTACATGAGGCCCCAAGTCCCTGGAGTGGGTCACATAAATGACAGATGAAATCCCCCGCAAGCACAATTTCGTCTCGCGCAGAGCCACTCTCAAACAACTAATTTAGGGCCCGATCAAGGCAAAAGACACAACAGTCCTTGTTGCTACCCCCCTTGTTATTACAGAAGTTGATTAATACTATCGGTAGGAAGCCCGGCAGTGACAGCCGCAACCCCTGCATAGTCTGCGCCTGCCAATGAAGTTCACAAATATTACCCCTTAGTTGCACTGCAATGAACATAATCAAGCTCCCCCTGGCCCTCCCTGCCACAGAAGGCACATCTGGTTCAAAATAAGTAGTATAACCATCCTGAAAAAAGCAATTTTTAGTTTCCCATGTTTCTTGGAGGCAAATTATATGAAAGGATTTAATGAATTGCAACCATCTAGGATCAATGAACTTGGTGGAAAGACCTGCAATGTTCCGCAACAGGAGGGTATAGCCTTTGGAAGACTGGGGAAGGGCAACTACAGAAGCAGGGGGACACAGGCAGCTGGCAGGGCTCACAGGGGCACAGTTTATCACATGATTCCAAACCAGTCAAGGGGACGAACCTATAAGAAGTGGGCTGGGGCAGCCTAAGTGCCAGACCTTCACCTGAGAGGGAGAGCCCCCCTTGTGGGACCCTGAGATTCTAAGGAGCAGGCTGTTCTACCCGGCCTATAGAAAAAACCCAGAGGGAGGGTGACTATCCCAGGTGGGTCATATAACCTGAAAGAGAAATAAGTTCTGCCATGTACCGGGAGTTACTAAAATTGACCACCACACAATCGCCTGCACAGGGTTTCCTATTCAGATGAGGCCACGCAGGGCATTATGGCTTTGTTGGGTAAAAAGGCTCTGGGGCCTGAAGCTATTCTGCCTGACTTGTTCAAGGCTGATGTGGAGGTTAGGGCTCTGCTTCTGACTCGGGTGATAAATGAGGCTGCCCGGGAGGGGATGTTGCCCTCCTGGTCCACAGCTGTGACTGTCCCGATTTTTAAGAAGGGCGATATGGACAATCAAAAATGCAATTACCCAATATCCCTAATAGATGCAGTGCTAAAGGTCCTGGGTAGGGTAATTCTAAGTGGACTGTGGGAATGGTCAGAGGAGAATGACATCATAAGCGACGTCCAATACGGTTTTAGGTCAGAGAGATTCACTTCAGATCAGTGCCTGAACCTTCACCTAATAATAAACAAGTATACGGTTGCCCGGTCTTAACCTTGCATTTAGCCTTCATGGACTTAACATCCACATTTGATAGGGTCAATCAGGTGAAACTTTGGGCTCTGCTTAGCGAGTTGGGGGTTGACCCGAGCTTTGTGCCACTTTTAGCCAATCTGCATGTAAAGGCATCTGCCTCGGTGCATTTTTTGCCAGGGTGCTACTTGCTCTCACTCATTCCCTACTAGCTGTGGTGCCCACCAACGGTGCATTCTTACCCCTTTTCTGTTTACTATATATGTGTATTGGCTACACTATTATTAGTCTTGGTTGACTGCCTTAGGGTGGGAGCTAGATCCCTCCCAATCATATTATACATTGATGACGTGGTACTTATGGCCCGCACAGCTCAGAGTTTGGACTTACTTTTGGCCAGGTTTGTCTAATTTATGGGGAATCTAAATTTGTCAGTCAGCCTTTCTAAGTCCTATGTGCTGGTAGTGGGCCTAAAATCTACAAGTAGTAAGGCCTTTAAGGTGGGCAATTTTACTTGAGGTAAAGTCACGGTGTTCCCATACCTGGGTATTTTATTTGATGGCAAAAACTGCTGGAAGCCACTAATCGAGGCTAAAAGATCTGACTTTATCAAAACCATGGGTACAGTTTCCAGCTTTCCACATAGAATAGGATCGGGGGACCTAAGGGATCTTTTAAAAATTTACCAGGCTAAATGTATTTCCCAACTACGGTATGGAAGTGAGTTTTGGTGATATGTAAACGATAATGGATTCAACCCAGATCTGTGACTGAGGGTGAGTGTCTGAAAAGTTTCAACGCTCTGGTCATCATCTCCTTGTGTTTGCTTTGTTCACCCTAAGTTGGCAGGGTATTCCCAGATGTAGGTACCTTGATCACTTTGCCACTGGATTCAAGCTAGCCTGGCTGATGAGGGCTGTTAGCCCGAAACCAGTCCCAGGATGCTTGTTTCCAGTCCAGGAAAGAAATGGCTTGGCAGTTCGGTCTAGACTGTTCCCATGAGGCACAGGGTCAAGACTGATTTGCATATAGCTGTGCCTTAACTGGGGTGGCGAAGTGAGCTAAAGAATGATGATGGATTCAACCCAGATCTGTGACTGGGGTTGAGTGTCTGAAATGTTTCAGCGCCCCGTTCATCATCTCCTTGTGTTTGCTTTGTTCGCCCTAAGTTGGCAGGGTATGCCCAGACGTGGGTCCCTTGCTCACGTTGCCACTGGATTCAAGCTAGACTGGCTGATGAGGGCTGTTAGCTCAAAACTGGTCCCAGGATGCTTGTTTCCAGTCCAGGGAAGACATGGCTTGGCAGTTCTGTCTGCGATGTTCCCATGAGGCACAGGGTCAAGACTGATTTTCATATAGCTGTGTCTGAACTGGGATGCAGAAGTGAGCTAAAGAACGATGTTTGATTCAACCCAGATCTGTGACTGGGGGTGAGTGTCTGAAAAGTTTCAGCTCTCCATCCATCATCTCCTTGTGTTTGCTTTGTTCGCCCTATGTTGGCAGGGTATGCCCAGACGTGGGTCCCTTGCTTACTTTGCCACTGGATTCAAGCTAGCCTGGCTGATGAGGGCTGTTAGCCTGAAACCAGTGACAAATCTATCCTGCATGCGCCTAATAGCACAAAAGCGCTCTTTAATATTATAAGGGATCTCTCCAGGCCAGCTTGTACGGGCAATAAAGTGGTCACATCGCAAAAACTTAGCGATGAGATTGCCACCCACTTTAATGAAAAGATCACTAAAATTGTTGGAGGTTTCTATTCAGGTGACACTAGTTACCAGGATGAATTACCTCAGATGCTAGCTGAGGAACCTTGGCTAGAAACATCTTTGGATCATTTTCATCCCCTTACTGAGGATCTCTTTTACAGCCTCGCTCAAAGTGTTTCCTCGGGTTCTCCTCTAGACCCTCTTCCACATAGGATCTGGAAGGAGTTTAGGCAAGAACTATTTCCCTGGATGTGGCAGATCTGCTGTCAGTCTTTAGAAGAAGGAGTGGTTCCAGAGGTGTGGAAGCAGGCAGTGGTGACACCCCTGCTTAAGAAATCTTCTCTGGACCCAACAAACCCAGTAACTTTCAGGCCCATCTCTCTCTTGCCATACCCAGTAAAAATTCTGGAAAAGGCTGTCAGCAAATCTCTGTCTTACTATCTTGAGGATAACCATTTGCTGGACAGGGATTAGTTTGGTTTTCGCCCAGGCCATGGAACTGAAACAGCTTTGGCAACCGTATTGGACAATCTGCGAATGCGAGCCGACAATGGTAATCCATCTGTACTAGTGTTACTGGACATGTTGGCCGCGTTCGATACGGTGAGCCATGCAGTGCTGGTGGAAAGACTGGAAAATATAGGTGTGAAAGGACGGGCTCTGAAGTGGCTGCAATCATATCTATCAGAGAGACAACAGGTCGTGACCATGACACCGTTCACCTCCATTAAGTCTCCGGTGCGCCACGGGGTGCCGCAGGGCTCTGCCATTAGCCCCATTCTTTTTAACATTTACCTGCATCCTTTGATCCCTATTTTCAAGTCTTTCGGAATTGACCTGGTCAATTACGCTGATGGCACCCAATTGGTGTTTTCCTTGGAAGGGAGACAAGCGGTGACCATGGACACATTCCAGGAATGTATGCGCCAGACTTCTAGCTGGCTCAGAAAAAATAATTTGCAGTTTAAAGGGGGGAAAACAGAGGTGGTATATTGCTCTACTGCTAAAATGTCCCAGCACCTGCCGCTAGAGTTTAAACTTACCCCTGGGGATGAACCTTTGGTTCCAGTTAAAACCGTGCGTAATTTGGGGGTCCTGGTGGATGACAACCTTCAAATGGAGTCACAGACTAACAAAACGATTAGTGTCTGTTTTTCCTTGCTAAGAGTGCTCCGGCAGATTCTCCCACTGCTGCATAATGATGCTAGACCTCTTGTAGTGAGGAGCATAATTTTGAGTAGACTGGACTATTGCATCTCCCTGTATTTGGGAGCACCACAATTCATTCTGCAGGGGTTGCAGAGAGTCCAGTCTATGGCAACAAAGCTGGTGCTAAATAGGCAGCGCAGGTCCTCTACGGCACTGGCCTTGGGGGATCTTCATTGGCTGCCCATTAAGGAAAGAGTCTGTTTTAAGTCTCGATGTATTGGGTTTAGAGCAGTACATGGCATGGGCCCAGAACCCTTGCAGGAGAAATTTACTTGGTACAAGCCCATGAGACATCTTCGCTCTTCCAGCACGAATCTGGTAACGACCACCAGATTCAAGAAATTCAGGATGGGAGGCAGAGCATTCGGTATTGCGGCTTCACGCCTATGGAATGAGCTGCCCCAGAGCATTAGACAAGCTAACTCCCTGCTTTGTTTTAGAAAGAGCCTGAAAATCTGGCTGTTCCCAAAGAACGAGCGTAATGCTTCCCACTGGTGATCAGGTTTAATGTTGCTGATGACATCTGTTTAAGTCACAGCGCCAGGATACCTGTAGGGTGACAGTTCACGCTATATACGTTTTTTATACAATACAATACAATATAGCTGTGTCTGAACTGGGGTGGCGGAGAGAGCTAAAGAACGATGATGAATTCAACCCAGATCTGTGACTGGGGTTGAGTGTCTGAAATGTTTCAGCGCTACGTCCATCATCTACTTGTGTTTGCTTTGATATGTAAACCTGGACATTGTCCAAGCTGCATAAAATACATGTCTACATCAGATGGTACAGGTTCCACACTCAACCATAGCATTCTTCATGCAGGTGGAGGTAGGTCTTGGACAAGTGATGGATTTAGTTTCCTTAAGCCCTTTATTGTGCTGGATCAATATATGGTGCAGATCTAAAGCCAAACCCGTTGATCCTTGCGGCCTGCCTGGCCCGTGATCGGGCACATAAAATACTGTGGATAGCTTATGTGAATGCAGCTTTCAACTCCCTAGGTAGGATCAACATTTTTGAGGATCCTACTTCTCAATCTATGTGTGAGCTGGGACGTGTTGAAAGACTGTTCTAGGATTGAACACGCATTGAGGGAGAGCAGCGTGAGCTGCAGAAACCATCAGTGTGGAGGAACATGCTGTTGATAGCAGTGTAGGGGATGGAGACTTATTTAGCCATGGTCCATTCACAGAAAGATAGGTTTGTATTGGCCAGGTTCAGATTCAACCAACTCTTGGTGTCTCCATGTGGCTGGGTGCGGCCTGAGGCAAGGTTGCCCTGTGGCTGCGACAAGAAGTCTCCGTAGGACACTCTTCATTTTGTAATGTTTTGCTCCTATTTTAGCTGGCCCAGGAAGCGTTTTTTAATTCCTTTGTTGAAGTCTTTAAATTTTAGCCAAGTAAGGCCAGACTTGCTTTATTTTCAAATGCTTCCTAATGAATGTGTTACTTTTACTGTTCTGCAGCTGCTTTGGCATCCAGGAGATCGAGACTGGACTAACTGATGTTCTGTTCCAGATGGTTGAGTTATTCATGCATTATTGATTACCATGCAATGTAAATTTTTAGAGATGATGATGGTTTTTGTATTCTTTTCAGTTTTTGATGATGATGACTAGAAATAGCCACGGGCGAAAAGGGCACAATTCCCCGACAGCGGACTCAAAAATAAACAGAGGAGTTTGGCAAGTGCAAGGTGGTGCGACCTTGAGATCAGATGTAAATAGAGACCCAATATGTCCCGCACATGTCATTGAGGTGGACATTAAAGAGCAACACCTGGAGAAGAATGGCTGGCCCATTTGGGTCATGACTATGGGTGCAAACTGTCCTGGTAACATGCTGTCTTAAAGAACACAATGAATCTCGTGGAGCAGAGGGAGCGGTGTCGACATCAGTGTAACAGAGGTAGGTCCGAAACGCAGGGTGACAGCAACCATGGCATAAGTTGGCCCCAGTGTGATGACATCTACAAGTGCAGGAACCATCGCACAGATTTATGATACTTGTAAATTCCAAAACAATGCAATATAAATGTATTCTACTTTTGACTTACCTTACCAACATTGTACCTAACCATCTTAAATTAGTAAATTAAAAAATAAAATTGTGAGAAAGTTCATGGAGCTGCCCAGTAGCAAATTGCAATGGCTTTGCCCTCTGGAAAAAAGTAATACAATGAAACAGGGATGGACAGGAGGGCAAGAGAGCACTCTGAGCGTCATGGAGGAATAGACAGTGGGAGAAGCCACATAGGAACTGTGGGGTGAAATAGAAAGAAAACAATAAAAACAGCCAAGTTAGACAGGAGAGATTGGGTAAACAACAGACAAACTTGAGGTGGAGGGAAGCAACACAGTGTGTGGGATGTGAGTTGTGAGTGTGTATGCAGAGAGAGAGAGAGCAAGAATACAAATGCCCTTCTTTGAAGTGCAGAAAGTATAAGAAAAAAAAGTAGTTCCATGAATGTAAGCAGTGGAAGTATACAAGTCATTCAATAGAGAGGATGTTAAAGAAGCTATGCTCCACTGAGGGGCAAACACAAGAACAGGAAGGCAAGCTGGTGAACAAGAATCACTTGAGAATAAGAAGAAAGCTATCCAACTGCAAACAATGAGCTGACCTAAACCCACATTAAGCATCAGTGTTGAACACAAAAGGTCTTTAGGTGAGACATAAATATGACTGGTGAGTCTTAAAGATTCCTGTAAATTCAAAAATAAAATTCCAAACCTTAAATCAAAATGAAACCGCCAAGAAGATATCTCCCTATACTGCTGTTTTTTTTTATTGATTCTTTACAGTTATGTAACATTTATTCAAAGCAATTTCCACATTGGTAATTCTACATAGTTTTCTATTATGCCCATGACCGTGGTTTTGGATTGAAACAATTGCACTTGTTTTTCTTTATTTAAATTGTTTTACCCATGGGAAAGTTATAGCTTAAACCCTGATTTATGATTGTAGCATTTGCTGCTCATGGAAAAGGTCGACAAAATCGCTTTTTGATTTCTCAAAAATGAATGAGTTTGTGGTTGTGCATAAACTTCAAGGTTCATCGCCTACACAGAACATCTACTTCCCATCAATATGAGCAGAGGTACATATATGTAATTTTGTAACTTATATTTTTAAAGTGTATGTATCTAAATCGATGTATGGTCGCACATTTTCTTTTGTGAATGTCAAAAATCTTGCATATCAAGTCTCATCAATGAAATTGCTTTTTGATTGAAATCCATTTTATTAAGGCTGGAAATTCTTTAAAAATTTGACAACGATTGATCAAGTAATTTTACAAGCGTAGTGCTGACAACGATATGATAGATACTAGGTATAAAACTGACATGCCACTTAGATTATGGTAGGAGAGTAAAGAAATTATGGATATTGTGATTATCGATGATGATTGCATGCAAGGCTCTGGTGGCTATTAGCACTTTAAACTTTCTTTTGGGTTATTGACACAGCACACTACTCATGGTAAAGAATCAAGATATCACCAACATCTTTAATACCAAACTCATGAGCATACAGTGATATAAAAAATGTAATACACATGAATATGTGGAACATTCTGTTAATGAGTTTACTACTTAGGATAGTGATGAACATTATAACTGTTATGAACTCTGTTTAGGCGTAAGATAAATGCTATATGATAGTGGAAATAAAAAACATAATAAGGAATGCTGAGGCGGAAAAGACCTACGTTGCTGCAACAAAAACCCCAGCAATTAAGATAACATCCCATTAAGACAACTGGAGACTCACAGAGGAAGAGATTATCTTATTGTGGCAACTGGCTATCCTGACCAGAAAAGATGTTGAACATTAAATTTACATGACCCATGACAATTGAGTTTTGTTGCTTTTCACAAAAAGTAATTGTTCGAAGCACATCCCAGAATTTTACTGGAATGCGTTTTGTTACATGAAGCCACGGCCCATGCAGGTAAGAGCAGTGGCGCCGGGTGGGGGGGGGGGGGGGGGAATTTCGACAGATGACAACGAGGGAAAATTAATCATTTATTTAATTTCCTCTCGTGGTCGTCTGTTGAAACCCCCCAACCTGGCCCCACTGCTCCGTCGTTCTTACCTGCACGGGCCGCGGCTGATGAATTCTGATTTCTTTTAGGATTTGATTTACTTCCTCTCAAGACGATCACTCAGCATCCTACATTGAGTCAGTGTAATTACTTTTGCCTTTATCATATTGTTTAGTTGTGTTATTTGAGGAATATATTTGTAACTCCATAAGGCAAATGTCTGCCTAAAGCATGCCTTGCCTACTGTCACATAGAAAGTACAAGGAACAAAAACAATTATTTCCCTTCTTTTCCCCATTTTCCTTAAAAGAATGCTAAGAACACATTGGTAATTGTAGCTGAATTTCCTATGATTTACTCAAAAGCTAGCATGCAATAAGAGAAATAGAGATAATTGATATGAGAACATCTGCATAGATACTGACTTCGACTACCGATTGCACCACAAACCTACCTGCACATTATATGTGATTGTTAGGAGGAACACCTTGGTGATAGAGAGTTACAAATACACATTGAATCATTCTTGATGAAGGAAGGGTAGGTTAGTTGGTGATGATTTTTACAGTACAGGCTGCAGTCCTGAGAAGAGGATGGTAATTCTGATATTGGAATGTAAAGTTATTATCATATGAAACCCACAGTCATAAAGTGGTTCACTAAAGTCTTCTCCATCTCCTTGAACACTAAGGGGCCTTTCCACGGCCTTTCAACGGCAGCTATGCCGCCATGGAAAGGCTGGCGGAAATTGCTTTGGGGGTCCGTTACGGGCCCCCTGGAGGGTGGGGGGCTACACTTGGGGGGTACCTCCCTACATTGCCATACACAAGGTGGCAGGCACCGCGCGGTGCCTGTCACGTTGTGCATGGCAATGCAAACAATGCACTTTGAACATTGCGAATGGAGCTGCACCCAGCAGCACCGTCCACAATGTTAAAGGCCAGAATGCACCCGCCAGTGTGGCGAGGGCATCCTAATTGGCCTCGTGGGACCGCCGCACCTCTGGCAGTCAGTCCCATTTTCCGTTACGGTGGTCATCGTAATGGGGCCCTAACTCTTTGTGTGTCTTTTTTCTATGATCCACTTTAATGTGGAGAAACATTAGTGGTCATACTGATGTTTACTCGGAAATTAATATGGACTATACAGACAAACAACTATATATGTTTATGTTTATGGGATTTGTAAAGCGCGTGACTACCCTTGGGCGTCTCAGCGCTGGAGTGAATTAAAGGTAAAAGCAGTCGGCACCTAGTCCTACGGGAAGAGCCATGTATTGAGTCTTTTCCTAAAGGAAGTTTGATTTTCAGTGAGTCGAAGCTCTGGGTCTAGGCTGTTCCAGAGCGTGGGTACCAGATGGGTGAAAGATCTTCCACCCCATCTGGCTCTTTTGATTATGGTCGCTTTCATCAGGAATTTTGAACTTGATCTAAGATGTCGGTGGGGCGAATAGTGGGCGACCAGGTATTGGATGGGGCAGGGCCCCTCCCATACATGGCTTGATGGGCCAGACTTAGGGACTTAAATTTGATTCTGGCTTGGATCGGGAGCCAATGCAGTTCCCTCAATCCTAATTTGACCGGTTGATGTCTGGGTATGTTCAGAAGCAGTCAGGCAGCTGCATTCTGAACAATTTGTAGTCTGTTTGTTACATATTTGGGGGAACCCAGAAAGAGAGAGTTGCCGTAGTATATCATCACTGATAAAAACAATAATTGCTGAAAAATGGATTTCTGAACAGGACTGATCATTAATTACTTGTCTCAATAACGCCTTTTTAAGACACATTTAACAGATAACTAATTACTTAGGACCTAATCCATCAAGGTATATATGCAAATTTGTCATTCATAAATTGTGAATTTGCACTTAGAAAAAGACTTACCTGCACTTAAAATGATGCCTATTTCAGTACCGTTAAGCTTGAGTTAACCAATGAAACGTTAGAGCACATCCACAAACGTGCATAGGCCCAGAAACATTTGCAGGTAGTTCCCCAAGGGCAGGGTGGGAAAGAGAGATTGCACCTTCAATTGTAAGGGCTGTAGGTAAAGGGATACTTCAAGGAAAATATTTTCCCATACAGTACAAAAAAAGTTGTTACATGCTCTGTGGAAATGCCCTAATGCATTACATTTAGACATGCGGGAATGCAGACTTGCTAGAACCCTGTATGCATAAATGTTTTGGCTTGTGAGCACTCTTTGGAAACTGTCAGTCACAGCCTCTCAGGAGGTATTCTTTGATTTATTTGTGAATTACAAGTAGGTCAGAACTGTACTCAAGACATAATAGTGATCTAAATGGTACAGCAGCATCTTTAATCCTAATAGTAAGCCCTACCAAATTTAGCGCAGTTAACTTTCCTGGGGTAAATTTTGGGACACATTCTTATTATTTAGTGACCTGATGACACATATCAGTTAGAATGCATGTTGTAGCTATCGTATTTTCGTTACACAGGGATCTAACACTGAAACGTTTATTCTTTTAAAATAAAATCTGCAGCATCCACCAATACAATTCCTTTAATTTTACTTTATTTGTAAAAGAAAATCTGCAGCTGCTGCCAAAAGTAGAAGATAAGACAGAGCATTTCTTCTACAGAGTGAAACAGAATTACGTTTTTCTGTTGCGCATTGAAATATGTAGTGTTCAACTTTTATTCAAACACCCTTCTACCCTGTAATGTGCTTTCATCTTTTAATCACTCCAAAAAACCCAATTAGTTTTCAATAAAAGCTCCATCTCAACCTTGAAGCATTCAATGACGACTTCACTTTTTCAAATTTCATAGCCCATAAAAATCACTCTATAAAACAGCCGATCCTCTGCAGAATTGGTTCTAACTACAGAATTGTTTATATGCCGTCCAATTATCTATACATTTGAGTAAAAATTAACAGAACTACACCCTTAGTTTATGTAGTATGTATGGAGTCTCCAACTCACCATCACTCTTGACAAATAGGGCCAGATGTACAAAGCAATTTAGCAGTCGCAAAACCTGCGTTATGCTAAATCAAAGTGTTTGTGAGATCCTAAATGTCAAGTGTAATTGCACAATATTTGATAACTGTTAAATAAATTTGTACAATGGGTTTAGAAATACAGTATGGATTCCAATTTGTAAGGGGCGTACTTATGGCATCCCTTTCAAATTCTGATTCCCAAAGCTATGTAGCAATGTTTTGCAACCCTTTTTTTGGTTGTAAACCATTGATAGGTTGCCTACTCGTCAAAGGGGTTAGTAACCCATTTGCAAGGGGAAAGATTTCAAATGGGACCCCTTTCCCTCTGTGAACTGGAAAAAAACGATGATTTCGGAGTAGGCAGTGGTCCAGGGCACCACTGCCAACTCATACATCGATTTTTAAAAAGAATACTTTTTTTCTTAAATATAGACCTGTTTCCTTTAAGTAAAATGGGCTGTATTTTAAAAAAAGTTCACTTTATTTAAGTTTTATCACAGACAAAGTTGAAGTGAGTCTCAATTTGCCACCGAGCTCATGAATATTGAAGAGGTAGGTCGAATTGCGACCCACATTGAATGTTGATTTTCCGAACCAAATGTTTAGTACATAAGGTGGTTCGCAAATTCTGATCTAATTAGCAAAAAATTGGTGCACAATATGCAACTGTTTTGTTTGCAAATGAAATCTTAGTACAACTGGCCCCTAATCTCTTGGCTAAAGTTTGCAACGTTAGCCTCAGTAATGGGCAAAGCCTTTGAAAACAGCCTTTTATTTCTTCATTCAAATGATATGGAAATTAATACTGTTGACAGTACAGAACCTCCATCTTTTTCAATTTTGCAAATCGGAAGATACCTGTAGAATTTGCTTGGTTGCGTGAAAACCAGATTTTTTTGTACATTGGCTGCAAAAGACTATTGTGTGTCATGTTGTTATTCAGTTCCGTTTGCCTCTATCCCAGCACATTGTGACATCATCACAAATCTCCACAGTCTAGGATGCGTCCCTATCCTGATGACACAGAAATGTAGCAGGAGCCTGACTTTCGTCCTGACCTTGGGGTCACTACCGGTCCTCGCAGACACAGCTGTTTTTAACCAGAGAACTACTGGATGTGCTGTGTAAGGAGACTCATTAAAATGAGGCCTTTCTTAATCCTGGAGTTATGAGTCACTTCCGGAGGGAGAAAACCAGAGTTTAAAGGAGCCAAGAACTGGGCTGTGGCTGGACCGCTCATGCTCCCCTCAGCATGATTCTGCTTTGCACAATGAGCAACAGGGGTCTGGTAGAAGGGATAGCTCTACTGTGTGATCTCTCCTCAGCACCAGCTTCTTCCTGTGTTTTGCTGCTGCATACTGATGCAGTCTGTGCTCCGGCTTTTGCTCGGTGTCAGTGCAGCTTTTCAGGTTGGGCTGATACTGGGCGAGAAGTTCAAATCAACGAGTGGTAACATTGGAGAACAGGGCCCAGGAGTGATACAAATTGAGATCTGCCTGGTGAACTCTACCCCCGAGAGCCTATGTCATCCCAGGACTGAAGTATACTGATGGAGCGGGTAGTACAACATTTTGTATACACCCCTATTCTGCATGTTTATACTAATTAGAATAATCTATTAATTATAATATTATTAATGTTTTTGCATGAAGTCTAATCAACATTACTAATGTACGAAAATACACGTGGGATTTGCATTTTGCATGGCTAAATAATTTGTAATTAACATATGTACGCATACTAACACTAGAAAAAGAGAATATCGCATGATACATGTTGCTTTGTGACGTTTTCGTAATGTTGCACCAGATTACATCATTGGGTGAATATGAACGCTTTAAATGTTGCTATACGCTAGATAATTACAAGCACATAGGGGAATTAGTGAAGGTTTAACATTTTATTCATTATTTCTATGTATTAATTACTCTTTTGTGTTTGTTTCGCTTAAGTTGTCCTTTGGCCTAAACCAAATATGGCCGCCGACTAACTCGACGCTAAGGCCTCCATTCCACGAGTTTTCGGACGAAGTGCCCATGTGCTACAATTTGTACCAGTGGCCTCTTCCTGACCCTAGTCGTACTGTGCTCAAGCAAGGTCACCCGGGGAAGCCCGCCAAGTGCACTAACAAAGAGATGATACAAGGAACCGGAAAGATCATGAACAATGACCTAAACCCCTAACCTGTGAGAAACCTCACCGGACGATCACAACTGACCAATGGGATAAGCTCAAATTCTGTAAAATGTATCTACTCAACATTAATTTTATTATAAAAATGACGGCAGAATTGAGAGGGTGCTGATGCTATGTTCTTCTTTCTGATGCGTGTTTTCCTGGCTGACGGAGATGACGGTGACGCGACAAGACGGCTGCGTTCCTGAATCTTTGACAGACTGAATTGCTGCCCATTTCTTTGATGAACTGAGGACTTCCTAAACTCTATGGGCACTGACTGATGCTTGCACGTCTCTGGTCCTTGTCCGTTCTTGGGACTGTAGCGTGCTGCATGAAGAACTGTCGAATTCCGACTGATTGACGACTAAATTTGATGACTTAGAGGACGACAATTAGCCAGATTAGGTAAATATGGTGTTTTGTGATTTGCGTGAATTCTAATAAATTTTACTAGACGGAACTAAATTTCTGCAATAATTAGATAAACAAATATTGATTAACAAGAAAAAGCGTTTTGTCATTTATTGAGAGAGGTAATGATCAAGATGATGAATGTGTTTTTAGCTGGTCTAAATCACTCAATCAATCCAACTAAATGATCCATCGATCACGTGGGAGGAGTATCTTGATGTTCAGGATTTGAGATCTGTAGGGGAAGGATATTAGTATATAAATATGTAAATACATTTTCTCTCTATAGGTTATAAGGTATTCCTTTCATGTCAGCGCTTGGAACAGTCATCTCTTCTATAAGTGCAGGCCAGTGAGAAGTGAAGTGTGAATGTTGGTGTTATGGGCCCGCCAATGAATGCATGTGCGAATGTGTTAATGTGATATTAGGCCTGTGACGAAGGGAGGAGATTTGGTTCGGGTTTGACTTGATTCCCGTTACCCAGGTTCCGCGCTCTAGCAGTTTTTTCTGGTAGCTGAGGATGGTTTTTATTGTTTCAGTCGGTGATTATTGCTTGTAAATAGCTTATTGATTATCGGAAAGTATTGGTATATTAATTAACACTCTATGTTGGGTCGCGTTGAGTTCTATGTTGTTTGCACTGCTTCTGGGATGTAGGAAGTCGGAAGTTTGTAACAGTTCAGTAGTAGAGCAGAGGTAAGCGCTGCTCTCGGGAAAGACGTAATTGTTGTTGCCCTGTAGGTACGCAGGGGAAGCGTGTAACGAGTGAAGTTGCACGACGCATTGTCTGGGTTCGATTCGGTGACATCGTCGCGTGTTGCCATTAGAAATATTTCTTGTATGAGAAGAGTGTATGGTAGCGAAGGTCACCTGTGAAATTTTGGTCTTAGGTACCAGGGGTCCAGAAGGCACTCCGATAACGCTTATCACTGGAAAGGTAATATGTGCTCCCTAGGCTTTCTAGAAGGATAAAGTAGAGAGAAGTGCTACTTTATTAACGTATGTCGTAATTCTGTAGTAGGACAGACTGTTCGCTGTTCTCAGGAAAGACAGAATTCTGTGTGAATGTACTACATTTTCTGTGTGAAAGTGTGTGAATGAAAAGGCATTCGGGTTAATTGCGAAACTCCGGTTTTATTTCTCAGGAGCATTGGGTCTCCAACCAGGTGTCTTAATTCTGGAGAAACAGTTAGCTAATGCTTGTTAAAAGGGTAAGGTAGAGGGATGTGCTACCTTATCAACGGAAGTAACGATTCCGTAGTAGGGCAGAGGTAAGCGCTGCTCTCGGGAAAGACGGAATTCTTGTGAGAAAGGTCATTAACTATTCCTTGGTTAGCGAAGCGGACAATGGTGGCGTTTTTATGTCGTTACTAACAGATTTATAAGTAAAAAGAACGTAAGAAAAGTTACTGATAACATTTTGTAAAGGAGGGGTCAACAGGAGCAGGAGCAGGAGCTGCGACAGTGAGAAAAGCTGACGTCAGGAAAGCCGCGCTGGGATTGGCTAGTCAGTAAGAAGCGTAGACGCCCCTGATTGATGTAGTAGTGCATGCCGCGCTAGGAGTGGAGAATTACAGGGTGAAGTAGACGTTGCTGATTGGTGTGCAAGTGCGAGACATGCTGGGTTTGGAGAATTGTAGAAGCAACGTAGACGCTTCGGATTGGTGCGTTAGTGTGAGTCGCGTTACGATTGGTTAAAATAACAGAACCTTTGTAAAGAAAAGACTAGCGATACACGGAAGACAACATGATGTATTATGATCCACCTGAAAAGGAGAAAAAGTCGTGGTTTGGAAAAATCAAGAGGTGGTTTAAAAAGGACAACCCGATTGTGAGTAGGGAAGGACAGTTGCTTCCCCCACCGAAAACACCCGCATCCTTTATGGTTGCGAAATACGGATATCATACTTGTATTTGGTTGGACAATTGGGTGAAATACACTAAAAATGACGGAGTCTTAGCATTTCCAGAGCATGGCTCGTTTAATTTGGCGGTTTTGAGAAAATTGAGAGATAAAATGATGAATCTAGAACCAAGACCTAGACCAACACAGTTTGAAGCACTGACAGAATGGGAAGATGAGATGCATGACAGAGAAAGACAGAGGAGTGGCGGAAAGTATAAGTACATGTTTGGTAGATATGGGCATGACACTCATGATGAAAGAATGAGAAGGTGGCGAAATGCAAGTATGACTGGAGGTCTGTTTCCCATAAGAACTGTTGAAGAAGGTGGAGGTAGAAAATGTACGGAAAAGAGACATAATATAGAAGCAAGAGGGTATGGAGTGCATGAATCGGAGGATGATGTTCTTGATGACATGTTTTATAAAAATCCACCTCTGTATCAACCAGAATCTGAAATATTGACACCAAGTGCCCCAATGAGAGAAACTTTGCGAAAGATTAAGACCAAACCAGTACCCCAAGAAATAGGGAAAAATAACTCTATAAGTGAGTTAGAGAGAAAACCCGATAATAAAGTGAGTGGTGAAAATTCGGCAGAATTAGCCAAAACAACTTTAGAATTAACTGAAAAGATAAGAGAATTGACCAAAAATTTGGAAGCTGTAACTGTTCCAGTAACTATTGGCCCTGTTATGCCTATTTTTGATAAACAGAAAGATAGTGAACATTGTTTAACTGTACCCTATAATAGTAATAAACAGACCAAAAAACCAAAGCAGAGCCTGAATGAAAATCCATGGAGACAGACAATGACCACGATCGAGCCAAATGTTTTGAATAACCCATTTTTAGGTTCAAATACAACAGTGAAACATACAATGACAATGGAATCAGTAGTAGAGACTCATAGGGATGAAGAACGAAGTAATGTAGAAAAACCACTAGGCATAACTTCAGAAGAATTGAGCGAATGGTTGAGAAGTTTGCAGAGAAAAGACAAAGAATCCCAATCAATAGATGTGGTCAAACTACGAATGGTACTGGAAGAATTAATAGTAGGAACTAAGCCCACAGAGAAGTAAAAAAATTATCAGGATGAAGAGTTACTGTTTCTGTGCAAAAGTGTAACATGGAGAGCAAAAAATCTGCATGAAAGATTAGAAGAAGTAGCAAATTAAATGGGTATAGGTATTGACAAAGTGAAGGCTTTACAAAAACCATATTGAATAGATTTTTCTGAAAAGGATATCGAAAACATGAATACAGCAGGACGAATAGGTCAGATTAAGGAAATAATTATCCTGTTGAGAAAATGGGGAGATGTGGATAAATGGAGAAGCAGATGGTATCGAAAACGAGATGATGCATCAGATAAAACTTTTGCAGCTTTCCCCGTAAGGGAAAAAGAAAAGGTTGTAACAGAATGCCCCATGAGATAAATTCCAGGAGGAGGATATGTACATGTTCCATGGACTAGGCAAGATATTTTGTCTTTTACCAATGATTTCCTTCAACTACGTGAGAAGCCTGTCGAGTGGTATGGGCAAGTGGACAGATTTGTGAAACTATCTAAAGTATTATGGATTGACCTAAACAGCCTGTTTGACATAATAGTACCAGCAGATTTATGGACAGAGTGCAAGCTGATGATAAATTGGCCCACACAAGAATACCCTAGAGATCCAAAGACAGGAGCTCCTGACCCAGAGGTCATGAAGAAATATGAACAGGTTATTGTCTTTCTGAAAAATAAAGTACCTCCCAAAGAAACTGATTGCGTAAAAATTGACAGGACTCATCAGGAAAGTAAGGAGTCGGTACATGCATATTACGAAAGATTGATTCTGACCTTTAAACAGTTCAGTGGTGATGAGAACTTAAGTGAAAAGGATTTGAGCCATTTTGTATACAGATTTGTATATGGTTTACGTCCAGAAATTAGTGAAATGATTAAGCAACATACTGTAGATTGGCAAAACAAGAAAATAGATGAAGTGTTGAGACATGCAAAACATTTTAGTGATGAGATTGAAGCCAAACAGCGTAAATTAAAAGAGAAAGCTATGTGGGCAAAGGTAAAGGTGGCAGAAAGACAGGAAGCTCGGTTAGCGGAACAAGCAAATATTACAGGACCCAGACCAAAATTAATTCCTGGGAAAGGTAAGGGAAATTTTAATATAGAAGAAGCTAAAAAGAAATTCCCATGTCATAATTGCGGTAGGATAGGGCATTGGAAATCCGAGTGTAAATTTCCCCCAAGTACTAATAATTAAAATGCATAATTGAATCCACAGGTGCAGAGTGAGGTGCGTGGTCAACCGCAGCGACAGCAGCAGGTTGTTACCCAACAGAATCGGGTGCCAAAGCCGCCTTTTCCACAAAGCAAAAATTCACAGAAATAGAGTAATGAAATAGGATTCTACAACGAAGAACAGGTAAATAAACTGCCGCGCGCTAGCGCTGTTTTGCAGTATTGGCTACAACGCGATGAGAGTGATTCAGAAGAAGGTTATTGACGGTGCCGAGGAGAGGAAGAAGAGTGCGTACTTGGCGCAACTCTAGAAGTAGACCAGACAGTCCCATTTGTGGATGGGAAAATAAATAGTGAAAATATTACTTTCTTAGTTGATACTGGTGCTACTCGATCAACTGTTAGGTCAGCTGATGTTAAGAATCTTCCTCTCTCGGATGAAACAATCCAAGTAGTTGGTGTATCCAACAGACGGATTAAAACTTATCTTACGAAACCAGTGAACGTTAGCATAGGGAAATTCTCTGAAATGCACCGCTTTGTTGTGTGCGATACAAATCCTGTGAATTTGTTAGGTAGGGATTTGCTGTGCAAAATGAATTGCACTATTTTCTGTACCCCTGATAGTATAGCATTTGAGACCCCTGATGAAGATGTGCTGTATAAGATGACTATGGCAAATAGAGAAACTGAGGTTACTGAAGCCAATGCTGTATTTAACCCTGATGAATTACCTAATGAATTGAAACAGACTGTAAAGGCAGAAGTCTGGGATTTTACGGGTGAAGATGTGGGACTAATGAGAAATGTAGACCCAGTAAAAATAACAGTGAAAGAAGGAATAAGCTATCCGAATGTCCCTCAATATAAATTGACACCTGAAATAATTGAAGGAATTACTCCAATAATTGAGAAAATGATAAAACAAGGCATTTTGAGAGACATAATGAGTATTCCATGTAATTCCCCGATTATGGGACTGAAAAAGCCTAATGGAAAGTTCAGGATAGTACAAGATTTGAGAAAGATAAACAAAATTGTTGTGTCCTGTTGTCATATTGTACCGAATCCATCTGTGATTTTGGATCAGATTCCCCATGATGCAGAATGGTACACTGTGATTGACTTATGCCATGCTTTCTTTTCCATTCCATTGCACCATGACAGCCAGCAAATTTTTGCGTTTAGTTTTGCCGAGAGTATTTTGGCTTGGTGCCGAATTCCACAGGGATACACAGAAAGCCCCTCAATATTTAATCAGATATTGAAAAAGTCCCTAGAGAACCTAGAAATGCCAGAGAATTCAGTGTTGGTACAGTATATCGACCATCTTCTTGTGGCGTCGAAGACTCAAGAAGCTTGTGTAACGGATAACATAGTCTTGCTAAATCATTTTGCTGATGGAGGACTTAAAGTGTCACCATCAAAGTTGCAATTTTGCAAAAAGGAAGTACATTATTTAGGCCACAATATCGAAAAGGGACTGAGAAAAATAACAATAGACAGAATCAGGATCGTAAAAGGAATGAGAGCCCCGATTAAGCAAAGAGAGGTGAGAATGTTTCTTGGAATGGTTGGATACTGCCGACAGTGGATAAGCAATTTCTCCCTGATTGCAAAGCCTTTGGTACGCTTGACAAGAAGTGATGTGAGAGATCCCATTGAACTGAACAAAGAGGAATTGGCAGCATTTAAACGATTGAGAGATGGTTTGTGTGAAGCTCCAGCATTAGGAATGCCTGATTATGATAAAAAGTTCGAGTTGTATTGCAGTGAGAGAAATGGATGTGCACTTTCTGTATTAATACAGAAGCATGGAAAACTGAGGAGACCAATTGCATATTTTTCATCAATGCTAGACCCAGTAGCTCTAGCCTTACCTGGGTGCTTGAAAGCAGTGGCTGCTAACTGTCGGAGTTTGGAACAGAGTGAGGGAATTGTGATGGGATATCCTGTGAAAGTGTTTGTACCTCATGATGTGGCAATCATTTAGAAAAGGAGTCGCACTCAATACATGACACATAGTCGGCTGACTAAGTATGAGAAAGTCATATTAGGTGCAACAAATGTGAGCCTGGAGAGATGTGTGAATGTGAATCCTTCAACATTGCTGCCTGATGCTGAAAATGTGGAAGTCAAAGATGAAGCAGATCATGATTGTCTGGATGTACTTGACTTCTGTACCAAACCACATCCGGATATAAAAGATGTACCATTGCCAGAGAGTGATTTTGTGATGTTTGTAGATGGTTCTTGCCTGAGAGCAGATGATGGAATGTTGAGTGCAGCATATGCAGTATGTACGGTTGCAGCAGTAATGGAAGCGTCCTATCTGAAAGGAGCAAAATCAGCCCAAGTAGCTGAGCTTGTTGCTTTGACTAGAGCATGCAAGATTGGGAAGAGTGTGAGAGTGACTGTAATAACTGATAGTCAGTACGGAGTAGGATTTTCGATATCAAGTGGAACTCCCATTAAAAATGCTGAAGTGGTTAGGAAGTTGTTTGAGGCGATACAGCTGCCTAAGCAATTGGCTGTTGTGAAATGTGCTGCACATAGTCAGTCTGGTGATTATATTGCCATTGGTAACAAATAGGCCAATGATATGGCCCAGTATTGTGCACGTAATCAGAATTCAATCAATAGAGCCAAGGAGAAGGAAGTGACTTCTTGCACCTTAATGTTTACTAACATTGTGGGTACCTGGGAGGAAGTGAGACAGTTGCAGGAAGACGCAGGAGATGAAGAAGTGAAGCAATGGGTAAAAGCAGGATGTGCACCAAGAGAAATGGACCATGTTTGGGTCTATCAGGATGGAAGACCAGTTATGCCTGATAGCACGATGTCTGCCATGGCACGGATGTATCATGGTCAGGGACACATAGGGCGAGATGCTATGATCAGGTCATTTAAGCAGACCTGGTACAATGCAAAATGTAGACTTGTAGCAGAAAGTCTTTGTCAGAGATGCCTAACATGTCAGCAATACAACCCTGGAAGGAAGACAGTGGTGAGTCTAGGAACAATAGGTCGAGAAGGAGGGCCTTTTACCAGAATGCAAGTAGATTTCATTGAAATGCCTCCCTGTAACAGGTTGAGATATATTCTAGTTATGGTCTGTTTGTTTTCTAGATGGGTGGAAGCCTACCCAACAAGAAGAAATGATGGAATCACAGTGGCAAAATTGCTTTTGAGGGAATTTATTCCTAGATTCGGGTTCCCAGTAACAATTGAATCAGACAGAGGAAGACATTTTCATAACGAAATCATAAAATTGATTTGTGAAGCATTGAATGTACGACAAAAACTACATTGTGCCTATCGCCCAGAGGCTTCTGTTGTGGTAGAATAAATGAATGATACTATCAAAAACAGAATAGGGAAAATGTGTTTAGCCACAGGTTTGAAATGGCCAGATGTCTTGCCTCTAGTACTCATGACTATTAGATCAATTCCAGACAGAACTACAGACTTGAGTCCTCATGAAATTGTCATGGGCAGAGCAATGCGTCATGTGTTCACACCAGTCAACAAGCTGTTGCCTATAACTGATGACATGGTGTTGGATTACTGTAAAAGCCTGGCTGACGCAGTTCATTCTGTGTTTCATCAGGTTGGAGCGAATGCCACCACTCTTGAAAAGAAGCAAGCTCATGATCTGAGCCCAGGAGACTGGGTAAGAATCAAAGTACACAGAAGGAGAAATTGTCTGGTTCCAAGGTGGGGAAAACCACGACAAGTGATTTTGACTACAACAACAGCTGTGAAGTGTGCTGGAATCAAGAGCTAAATTCATGCAAGTCACACATTGAGAATCCCAAATCCCGTGGATAGCACAGAAAAATAATATTTTGCTGAATCAGAATCTAGTACTGAATGAGATGAAGAAGAGACAAGAACAAAAGAAAACCCTGAAAGGGGGGAATCAGAGTCAGATCTAACTTTTGCCCCAAGAAGTATTCCCCTGAGGAGAAGGTTACAGATTTCTGATACCAGTTCAGGCTCGTAGACTGAACAAGAAACTCTACGTTCAAGGAAAGAAAAAGACAGTGAAAAGACAATTAAAGAAATTGTTGATAAAGAAATTCCAGATGAGAAACTGAGAGAAATTTCACCTGAGATAA
The DNA here is from genome assembly GCF_964204655.1 of Triturus cristatus. Classification (NCBI taxonomy): domain Eukaryota; kingdom Metazoa; phylum Chordata; class Amphibia; order Caudata; family Salamandridae; genus Triturus; species Triturus cristatus. Next base: position 590,070,486 of record NC_140591.1, on the reverse strand, counting down.
CAAATTTAGATGGACAGGTGCCAGATACAGAGAGAGAGGGAAAGATTCTTGCGGAAGACCCCCGAGGAGGAGTAGGGAACTCCAACATCCAGTTAGAGAAAGGGCCAAATAGTCAGCAGGAAGATTGTGCGCAAGAAACCCGAGGAGGGACAGAAGTAGGGGAATCAAAAGAAGTGGTGGAAAGAAAAGCGATTGAAAGCACAAAGCAAGTTGAAACAGAGTCAGAGGAAAGCGAAGATGAAGTACCAGAAGGTCGAGTCTTAAGAAAGAGAGCTTGGAGAACGGAAAAGAATGATAAAGGAAGTAAACTGAAAAGATCAGCAAAAGACGAAGTTTGGCCGTACAAATTAAAGAGACTGAGATATCGACTGACACAAGTGAATTCACCAAGAGCTGAACAGGTGAATGAAGTAACAAGTCAAGAAAAATCAAAAGACGAAGAAATAGTTGTAATTGGAGAAAGCAAAAGAACGAGAAAACCTAGCCAGAAGTATAAGTCGCCAAAATGGACGTATGTGGCCCTGCCTGAAGTAGAAGAGGCGGATAGCCAAGGAAACCCAGAGGTGACTGTACCGAAAGTGGTTGAGGAGGACGAGGAATCGGAAATCCTGAGAGTTATCTTGTCCGATATTGGAGAAGAAGCGGATGATCAGGAAATTCTGTATTCAGATCACGAAGGAAAGGTGAAGGATGATGAAATGCCAAACTGAATGAGACAAGAAAGCTGCTAATGGAAAGACAATAAAATACGGGAAAAAGACCAAAACTGGTAGAACCAAGTAGGTGCTTAGAGCCTTGGGTTAGACAAACTAGTTGTGAAGTAGAAGAGGCTAAGTCAAAAGACACTGCTCATTTAAAAAAAAAATGGCAAACACAGATAGTAGAAAAGGTAGATGTACAGTTTTGAAACAATGGTGTAAAATGTGTTGTTGTTGTACAGAATTACTAATGCTTCTGTGGAGTATACTAGCTTTGATGATTTCAATTTAAAGTTAGCATTGACACAATAGAAGGACATAGTGAAAACAAAACAAATATAGAAAAGATTCAAAAGGTAGTTTCGACTAAAATAGATAGTAATTATTTGCATAAAGACAGGTCTATTAATGATTTTTCTAACAATGTATTTTCAAAATTGTTGTATGACTATGTAAAAACGATGGACGTAAGGGACTGCTATGTTTGCATGCAGTTACCTGCATTTGTATCGGAGGGAGTGACTTATCACCACCTTCCAGTAACTTATGGAATAACATGTAGTGTACTAGCTAGTTTATTTTACAAAACAGGGAAGTTAGAGTATTATTTCTTGGATGTAGATAACATATTTTCACAAGTACCAGCAATTAACAAAGTTAAACAAGGTAAAACCAGCAAAGGTATGAGGTGAATTTTTCTTAGAGACTAAAGAACTAACATTAAAATATATATTTAGAAATAATTTGACTTGCAGTTTAAAGAAAGAAGAAAAGACGTTTCTAGATATGGTTGAAGAAAGGAGATTGAAAATGCAAAGAAAGGCATCTGAAGTAAAAATGGAAAAGACAGTCTGGGATGTAGAAATGGAAAAACACTTGAAGGGAGAAGCTAGTCCAATATAGCTTTAGATCGGCCTCAGAAAGGGAAATTGTGTATTAGAAGGAATCAAACTGCATATGATAATTACTTTGTAGGTAATAGTGAGTGCCATGATACATACCAAATCATGGGTGGATGGGGATTTAAAATAGGAAATGATCCAGTTTTTCCTGAATTATATTTTATCTGTGGGAGCAGGGCATATTATCGTTTGCCAGACCATTGGTATGGCACATGTTATGTTGGCTTGGTTTTCCCAAAGATTTTTCACATGGAAAGAAGAGAAGATGGTGTACATACATTAGGTAGTTATTTAGCACGTAGAAAGAGAGAATCTTGATCAGAAATTGTAGGTGATATCTTTGGAGCATTGATACCAGAAGTGGGAATATCTCTGAATGCGAACAAGATTAGAAAACTATCAACAGTAGTGGATCGCTTGTCAACAAGCACCGCTGGAGGATTTTTATTGGTAAACACTGAAATGGTTGCCATGCGTGCCATGGTAATGCAAAATCGACTTGCCCTTGATATATTATTGGCAATAGAGGGTGGAGTCTGTGGAATGCTGAAAGTTCAACATTGTTGTACTTACATTCCAGACGAAAGTAAAGATTTGAAAATTTATATTAAAAATATAACTGATCTGCTTGATGAAATTGCACCACTGGAGGTTGAAAGTGTCTGGGAAAAGATTGGAAAGAAAATTTCTTCCATTCAAAATTTCTTAGTAAACATAGGTAGTACTTTCTTAGGTAAGATCTTATTTCCATTAACGTGTGTGATTTTCTTAGAATTCATAATAAGATTAGGATGTCTCTGTAATAGAAAGAAGAAAATTCAGAAAAAGTTAAAAAGAGAAAATTTAAGAAGACAGAATAAGAAACAGGAGAGGGAATTTGAAGAAATAGAATTAGAAGAAGTTAAGGACAATATGTATAAGACAGCCATAAGAGACGAAATTGGGGAAACTGAAATGTAAAAACAAAAGCAAGAACTCATTTCCTATTACACAAAAAGTAATACAAAATTTTGATAATGTGGTGATAAAATCACCAAAGGGGGGATTGATGGAGCGGGTAGTACAACATTTTGTATACACCCCCAATTCTGCATGTTTATACTAATTAGAATAACCTATTGATTATAATAATATTAATGTTTTTGTATGATGTCTAATCAACATTACTAATGTACGAAAATACACGTGGGATTTGCATTTTGCATGGCTAAATAATTTGTAATTAACGTATGTACGCATACTAACACTAGAAAAATAGAATATCGCATGATATATGTTGCTTTGTGACGTTTTCGTAATGTTGCACCAGATGACATCATTGGGTGAATATGAACGCTTAAAATGTTGCTATACGCCAGATAATTACAAGCACATAGGGGAATTAGTGAAGGTTTAACATTGTATTCATTATTTCTATGTATTAATTACTCCTTTGTGTTTGTTTCGCTTAAGTTGTCCTTTGGCCTAAACCAAATATGGCCGCAACTAACTCAACGCTAAGGCCTCCATTCCATGAGGTTTTGGACGAAGTGCGCATGTGCTACAATTTGTACCAGTGGCCTCTTCCTGACCCTAGTTGTACTGTGCTCAAGCAAGGTCGCCCTGGGAAGCCCGCCAAGTGCACTAACAAAGAGATGATACAAGGAACCGGAAAGATCATGAACAATGACCTAAACCCCTAAACTGTGAGAAGCCTCACCGGACGATCTCAACTGACCAATGGGATAAGCTCAAATTCTGTAAAAGGTATCTACTCAACATTAATGAAGGTAGAATAGAGAGGGTGCTGCTGCTATGTTCTTCTTCCTGATGCGTGTTTTCCTTGCTGACAGAGACGACGGTGAAGCGACAAGACGGCTGCGTTCCTGAATCTTTGACAGACTGAATTGCTGCCCATTTCTTTGATGAACTGAGGACTTCCTAAACTCTATGGGCACTGACTGATGCTTGTATGTCTCTGGTCCTTGTCCGTTCTTGGGACTGTAGCGTGCTGCATGAAGAACTTTCGAATTCCGACTGATTGACGACTAAATTTGATGACTTAGAGGACGACAATTAGCCAGATTAGGTAAATATGGTGTTTTGTGATTTACATGTATTCTAATAAATTATACTAGACTGAACTACATTTCTACAATAATTAGATAAACAAATGTTGATTAACAAGAAAATGCATTTTGTCATTTATTGAGAGAGGTAATGATCAAGTTGATGAATGTGTTTTTAGCTGGTCTAAATCACTCAATTAATCCAACTAAATGATCCATCGATCACGTGAGAGGAGTATCTTGATGTTCAGGATTTGAGATCTGTAGGGGAAGGATATTAGTATATAAATATGTAAATACATTTTCTCTCTATAGGTTATAAGGTATTCCTTTCATATCAGCGCTTGGAACAGTCATCTCTCCTATAAGAAGTGCATGCCAGTGAGAAGTGAGGTGTGAATTTTGGTGTTATGGGCCCCACAAATGAATGCATGTGCGAATGTGTTAATGTGATATTAGGCCTGTGACGAAGGGAGGAGATTTGGTTCGGGTTTGACTTGATTCCCGTTACCCAGGTTCCGCGCTCCAGCAATACAAAACATTTAGTGATGGATGGGATGCTTGAATTAATCTCAGTCACTAATTATTACTTGGTTGCATCCAAGTCCATCGTTATTTTGCAAACCACGCAACCTCAGTTTGGACCCAGCCAAATGCAAATCAGTTTTGACCCTGCTCCAGTGGGAGCAGTCCATTCTGAACTACCAGGCCCTCCTTGAACCGAACACAAGTAACATAGAACTAGTTTCACCCTGGTTATGGGCTCATCAGCTAGGTATAGCTTTGTTCCACTGGCACAGTGTGTATGTGATAGCCCTAGAGCATAAATGCCAGCTGGAAAAGTAGAGAACAATTTATGCTGGCTTACTTATCTTCTGCCACTTAAATTCTAGGCTGCAAAAATCTGTCGAAGAATGCAATTTGGTGCTGAAAAACCTCTCTGTGTTATACTGCAAAATGTAGTACCTGATGCCTCAAAATTCTTGGTGCTCTGACAAAAGAGAGCTTCACTGAAACGTTTTAAGCTGCAAAGATTTGCTCTGATTTGAGATTTTTGTACAATTTACACCTTTTACACTCACACAACAATAAGGTAGTTAACCTCAACAAATTGTTGTGAATATTTTCTTCTACTACTCAAATACCGATGATATATTCAAATATTTTATTCATGCATAGTTACTTAAAACATTGCTTTTAGGTACAAACGTTAAAACAAGTATAAGGTGGCAATGCTTATTCCGTAAGTTTAAAAACAATAAAACACGTATCCCCAATAGTTTTCTTAAATAACGAGAGTTCCTCAAATATATTTTGAAGGAAATTGGGTTACTAGTTGTGTGGCCTGCACACGTAATAGGTCCACAATCCCCTTACTGGGAACCAAGCACTCACTCAGGGTAGCGCAGCAGAGCAGTCCAAGGCCTACTCAGGGGAGGTAATGTAATCTAGTAATCAGCAATCACTGGCACACAATAATAACACTCAATAAACGACTGCCCAGTCAGTACTTTTTCTTTAGATAAAGAAGTAGTTCATTTATTACACACATACACACTACTATATACTATGCAGTAATTTACAAATATGTACATTGGCAGATGGAAAATACCATATATGACATGTATAATCATCTTTGACCCCTTAAAGAGCTCACACACACATCTCAAGTGAGTCTATGGTTTTGTCAAACGTTCAAGAGAAGCAAACCACATATTAAAATCATAATTTCTTACTTAAAGGAAATTATCAAAAAGAATAATCCTGCATGAATGCACTTAATATTGCTAATAAACCATATATACTATGAGGAGTAATCATTGTCATCGTTATGAGGAACCAAAAAAATACTTAGAATAAATAAAACCTGTGCTTCTGCATTTTTTGTATATTTTCGACCATCATACTGCAATTATAAAAGCAGTCCCTAGAGAGCATCACATTATAATGACATTACATTGCAAACGTACACTTGGCCCCTAGAGGGCACTACAAGACATGCGCTACATTTAACCACCTTCAGGACTTTAGGCCATAACAAGTGCAACCACAGACATTACCCAATAAGGGTGCAACATTCCCAGCTATAAAGCTATAAAGCAAAAGCTTCAGCCTTGGGAGTGTTTGAAAATATGAGGAGAATCCTAAAGAGGTTAATCTTTCCCACCCAATCAGGGGAGGGACTCCTCAAGTCCATTTTGGGGGAAAGCTGCACACTTCCTAACATTGTTGGTGGTGACCCCGCTGTCCTGTTGCCACCACAAGGAATCTGGGGCCATATGTATCAAAATGTTCTTTTGCGATTCTCAAATAGCGATTTTTTACGAATCACTATTTGAGAACCGCAAAACGCTATGTATGTACGATTTGCAAATAAAATTGCGAATCCTACATATTCCTTAATTGCGAATCGCAAATTGCAATTCGCAATTAAGGAATACCTCCCCATTCATTCCTATGGGCCTAGAGGCCCATAGGAATGAATAGGAAGACATTCTCAATTTGCGATTCTCAATTAGAGAATCGCAAATTGAGAATGCAATTTCAAGGGTGCCAGGGTGTCAAAAGGGCACCTTGTTGCACCCCTGAAATGTGCATGTGGCACACATGCGCCACATGTCACTTTGAAAAATGCAAAAAAGTGCATTTTTCAAAAAAATCTCAAATTACCACTAACTTAAAGTTGGTGGTAATTTGCGATTCCTTAAGGCCAAATTGCACTTTTTCCGTGCTTCTTACATTGCATCCTTAAATGCAATCGCAAAATAGGGAATCTCAAATTTTGCGATTCCTTATTTTGCGAGGCAGTTTTTCATTCCTACATACCACTAAGCCCAATTGCGATCGCAAACGCTGAAATTCTGCAAATTTCGGCATTTGCAATCACAATTTCAAATGATACATATGGCCCTAAATGTCAAAAACATAGGGCTAACACAGTTTATCCCCCACAGTGTTCCCTGTGTAAATTATGGCTGTGATTGGTTATCCATGATTAGCATATTTGATAAATGTGTAAGTCCCTAGTAAAGTGCACTGCGTGTGCCCAGGGACTGTAATTCAAATGCCAGCAGCGCTGATGGTGCTTTTTCCTCCAATGGCCACCCGCTCGCCCCAGACAATGGCACAGGGAGCAGAGGCAAGGCCAGTGTCAAAGGGGGGCGTGACAGTGCTTCCCCATCTGTTCCTGCTTTGGGGGGGCATGGATGGAGTTTTGGCTCCCATTTTGAGTAAAATATGGCAGGGGATGGATTCCCTGCGCCAGTGGAATATCCGAGGAGGGGGCCTCACACGCACCTCCTCCCTCAGAGGAATAAACCTTGTGCCAACCCCAGTGTTGAAGTTTGACACAGTGGTGGATCCCCAAGTGCTTCATCGCAGATAAAATGTTAAAGGGCAACAAACTTTAAAATGCCATAACTCGGGCCCATTGGGCTGATATTGATGATCTTGGGCTCATTTTACTGCTGGTGGCGAGCTCTAACCAACAGGGGCAGTTGCAGCAACCCTCCTCACCTCCAAAGTGGAGCAATCCTCAAGGAGGTAGTTCTCCTGGCTCCCTGTGCTAGCTCTCCTCTTGATCTTGGTTTCTGCACACAAATGTCCAGGGCTTTCCCCCAACTGGTTGTGAAGATCAACTGGGAAGAGTCTTCAGTCCCTTGTGGGAATCAGGGGGTTCCCTTCTTCCAGTTCTCCATGGTAGTCCAGGGGTTCAGCAGTGAAGAACAGAGAATTCACCTGGCAAGAGAAAGTAGGGTGCCCATCACCTCTCCACCCCTGTCCCAGCCCTCCGGCACAGTATTCTGGGACAGTCCAAAATGGTGTCATCTAGGAGTCATAGGTCACATCTGCTCCTGGGATCTCAGCTCCACCCCTCACTGACATCACTACCAGGGCCTTGCACACCAAACGTTCAAAGCAAGCCACCCTCCTGGTTTGGCTTCAGTTGTGAGGAAATATTAATTTTGTGATCAGTTATGTCCCCTATCGTAGACCCCAACGGCTCCATGTACATGCTACACGTACATGTATGTTCCCTTTTGCTCCAGTTTTGAAGACGCAAATATATGTACGTCCACCGTCAACATGTCCTCTTTCAGATCCACTATGAATGGGTCAGATATTCCATTCCTAAGTATGAAAGGCCAACGGCTTTATATGGTTCATTCATGCCATTTTACAGTCCAGGCGAGTAGGCCCTGATTCTGCCATTAAGCCTTTTCCTGCCTTCTGCCTCTGAAAGCTCCAGTCTGAGCTCGCATCTGTATCCATGAACTTTGTCCTACTCCCTGCGCGGCTAACGGTGCCTGACGCCAGCCTGTTGCCTGCCAAAAACTGTATTTCACCTTCGAAATTATCTGCTCCGCTCCGCAACCAATGCATTCCTGTCTAGTAGTTTAAGTAAACATTCTTCCAGCTATCAAGCAAAGGGCCCGGCTTCTCTGTCTTTATGCAAGTAATTCATAGCCCTGTTACCATGGAATATTCCTACCCCCTCGCATCTAGTATAGACACTTAGACGCTTGTACACGCACTAGTCAGTATAGTCAGTATAGAATAAGATTCTATCCTAAGAGACCTCTCTTTTTGGATAACACAGTTCTTTAAACATAGGATATTAGATATGATTTGGGATTAGGTTGACATAACCCCAGACTTTTGTCTCCACATGTAGAGCTAAATGTCAAGTCCCTTTCTCCCTCTAGTTGCACGTCAATCACACGTCATGCAGCTGCGCACGCATCTCTGCCAAATATTTCTGCTGACATTACAGGATTCTCTTATGGATCCACCCACGTATGACCTCATGTATGATGACGTTGTCTAGTTACGCCTATTCTAGTTACGCATGCATAGTTTATTTTTTCTTATCAGTTGATACGCCTACTGCATTTGTTTCATTGTAATGTATTTTCTATAAAACTGCTTACCTGTCAATAATATATGTCCCTTCCTTCCTGAACTTTCGTGGTGATGGAATAGAAGGCCCACAATTCGAATTGTGTTCCTTTGTATAGGAATAAAGCCTTTTTAAACCCTCTAATACCACGGATTCTGCCTCTCATTTTACTGAGTTATTTTTAATAGACTTTACCGCATAAAAAATAGTACCGGTAACGAAATATTTACCACATAAATTGGCGCCCGAACAGGGACACTTTCTCATCTCACGCGCCGGCGGTGCGTTGCAGGCCCGGTCTCCTGCCACAGCTGAACGGACAACAAAAACGCGTACCCGCAGGATTTCCTGTATCTCCCTCCGGCCAAGCGGGGACGACTGAGGCTGCGATCAACACCCAGACGAGGCGGTGAGAAGTGCGAAGTATCCCGACCAGAGCCTAGCTGAGAGAGCAAGATCCGAGGTATCCAGAGACCCGCCAGGTTCCGAAGTTCCGAAGCCAGTCCGGTCCAGTCCAGTTTCAGTTCCGTTCCGAGGCCTTCTGTTCCGAGCTACCCGGTGAGTACCATTACCGGGGAGGCATTTAACGTGCACATAGTCTGTGCCGGTCAAGACGGGTTTGGGTACACAAATCCGGTCTGCACTGTTTTAGCAGTGTATCTGTACTGTTTAGCAGTATATATAGTATGTTGTGCATATAAATAAATATAAATAAGTATTATCTGGTATCAGTATAATGTCAGTAACTAGTTTTCTATTAGTTATCATTGTTCGTAAAACTGTTAAGTGTTAAATGTTTTAAATACGTTCTATATACTGTGGTGCGAATGACTGTTCATTATTGTGTTTTTGTAAAGTGTGTTCTAGTAATAAGGTCTAAAAATGCCACTCTTTTCAAAACTAAGACAGATCAAAACTAGAAAAGGTGTACTCGAAGAAGCCGTTCCTATCCCACCTAGGGACACTCCAGGGTACTTTATGTATCATAAGCATGGCCTAGATGCCGTATTATTTCTTGATTTATGGGTGGACTACACCAAAGAATTACCAGAGAGTCAGAGATGGCCCGCAGCGGGGACCTGGGATGCAGATTGCATCATGAGAGTAGAAGAAGAATTATGGAAAAAGAAAGCCAGACAGTCGCAGAAAGATGCCATTGAATTATGGCGTAAAGAATCCTATAGACGCACGGAAAAAGCACTCAGACAGGAAGATAAGAGTAAGGAGAATTCAAATAAAGTCCGAGAAAATTTATTACTTGAGGAAGGTACCCGAGTAAAATCAGAACAAGTAGACAGACAAAGAAACGCTCTTATGAATGGTATGTATCCACTTCTGGCCGAAGGGTTACCTAAGGCTACTCCGGAAATACCAAAAGACTTGCCACCTCCATTGTTTCCGATAAAAACACATCCCAAGGGGCATCCTAGAACCGCAGAAGATGTTTTCCTTTCCTCCTATTTAGATGACGCAGCTCCCGAGTATGCTAATACCGCACCACATAGACCGCTTGTCGATGATGCTCATCGCCAAGATTCTCCGTCTGTACCTCCACAACAACAAGCTCTGACACGCATTCCGACAAACACATCTGTTTCTACAGTTTTTCCCGCAACGACGGTTGCTGTCTCACCCTCAACAAATCCTTTCACGTCCAGCACCCCAGACGGTGCTATAGGAGGTACAACGGACATTTTCTCTACGCCACCCAGAGGAGATAAATTTTCCCTTAGAGAATTAGCACACCAACGTACGCCCAAACTAGCAACTCCCGACATGCTCAAGGAACTTCTAGTAGATTGTAGATATGATCCTGTGCCCGGTAAACGGGACGAAATGCTGCTGTCGTCATTACGTATTCGACGAGCTGCAATATATTTAACGAAGCTACCAGGAATGGCTACACATTTAGAAAATATATATCACTTTGTCCAGTCAGGACGAGGTCCTGAAAGTATTAGCAGAGCCATGGAGTACCAGAAAGTGGAGGTACAGGGACAACTGTTACGTTTTCTCATAAACTGTCTAATCAGAAATCAAGACCGACCAGGGGTAAATCCGGAAGAAATGCAAAAACTTGTCACTTGGGGTAAGAATATATCAGAAGGGAGACATGATAAACTGTTATGTATAATAGCTATGTACCGAAAGATCCGCAAGGAAGTAGAAAGAATACACGAAGAAAGATTAGAGGTAGACCCCACTGACCTAAACAGAGAGGAGGAGGAGCAAGAATCAGACCAAGTAGATACAATAGCTTATGTAGGTAGAGGAAGATCCCATAATAATACCAGAGGTTTTAACGACCCAATACGTCCAATACGTCCAGAATGTAATAGACATCTTCCAAACCCCATGCTAAATACGAAATCTCCTGAACACTTATTCCAAGCCGCTGATAAATTACTCAGAGATCGAAGGGGATACCACGTGCTCGATTCCATGGACGAACAAGAATTAGCCAGGTCAGCAGTACAATGGGCAGACAGTCCCGGCGAATACAATGATGATGTACTTGCACACACATTTCTGAATCTAGACCCATATGAACAGCGTTTAGCTAGTATATACATGATTCAACACCTCCTTATATTATATAAAAATCAACACTCCGATCCAGGACCCTTACCTGACATATTGACAGAACTGCTCACGAATATATGGAGAGGGTCAGGTACTGATTTGATTAAGGAAATTCTAGAATCTCGAAATCAATATTTAAATTTCGTATGCCCAGAACACGTTCCAGTTCCCATCATGGGAAGAAAAATGTATCACATAGATAGACAGAATCCGTTACGCGAAGTGCACCCAATTAGAGGTGCCGATGACAATTTTACACGCGTGTTTGTATACACGCCTATAACTAAACTAGAATTATTAGAAATGAAGAAAGTAGTACCCAGCCATGACAAGGACCCAGCAGGTTTCCACCGTGAGATAAAAGACATGTTACTCATGGGAGAGTATACCTACCCCGATATTATGAAAATATTAAAAGTCCTATTACCCGCCGGTGTTTATGAGAAACTCAAAGAAAAGGAATGGGAGGTGGGAGACCAAAAGATAGATTGGACAGCATTAGAAAATGAAGAAAAGGCCCGAGCTGCAGGAGCAGGGCTTGGGGATAAGACTACAGCATTAGCAGGATTACTAATACAGGTACTGCCACGTTTATTAACTACGAAAAAGGAAGACTGGGGTGCAATCTCAGCCTGTAAACAAAAACCAGATGAAGACACTAGTGATTTCTATTCCCGATTTGAAAAATGTTTTAGTATAAATAGTGGCATAAAAGCCAGTAGTGAGTCATATCCACATCTGTTTGTGACAAAATTAGTTGAAAATTCTCTGCTACAAGTCAAGAATAGAGTATTGAAATTCGAAAGCACCTGGCAAGGTAATACCCCATCACAGATGCTACAGATGTTACAATATCACCACAATAGAATTAGAGAAGAACAAGAACACGAACAAAGACGTATGAAAGATACAAAGATGAAAATGCTTGTTGCACAGTCAGTTACAGCCGATAATCATCAAAAGGGTGATTCCGCAGGTCCTGCGAAGGGGACATGCAACTATTGTAAACAACCAGGTCATTATATACACGATTGTCCAGTCCTGAAACATAATATTGCCACAGGTAGAACACATGAGAGACCACGTCCACCTAGACAGGATCAGAATCAACAGCAACTGCCTCAGCAGGCACAACTTAGGTTGGCTCCGCAACAAATAGCTCCGCAACAGGCAGCTCCGCAACAGATCGTAGCATCACCACAAGCGCAGCCTGTTGCTGCAACACAAGCAACAACACAACAGATGTATCAGTACGCACAAACAGATTATCCCGATTATCAACGATACTCATGAGATAGCCTAGAGAGGGAAGTTGGCTTACCCCTTATAGAGGTTCCTGTAGACCAAGAGGGACCTTATGTACATAGTGAACTATTAGGGGAAGACAGAACATTTTTACTTGATACAGGGGCAAGCAGAACAACTATAAGACGCAGTGAAGTTCCAGGGGCACCCCTCTCAGGCTCACAAAATATTTCCCTTGGATTCTCAGGAAAACCTATAATTAATGACGTAACACAACCTCTTCCACTTACAGTCGGTCCATTAACACGTACTACAGATTTATTGCTTACTAAATCATGTCCAGAAAACTTGTTAGGTATAAAAACATTGAAAGCTCTAGGAGCCATAATATGTTGTTCTCCGGAAGGAGTGCGACTATTTTTACGTGACTTTAAAGGTCACTACGTATCCAGAGACATGGATCACCGACTGCAGAATTTACCTATACATTTATGGGCACAAGGCCCCACTGATGTTGGTTGCATGAACATTACACCATATCGAGTTACACTAAAGGCAGGAGTGGTACTACCACGAATGCGACAATACAAGTTACCACCAGATGCTGTAGTGGCTTTACTGCAAATCATTGACGAACTCATTACACAAGGAGTGGTTGTCGAAACTGACTCCAATGTATGTAATTCCCCGATAATTCAGATTCTTAAAAGAACGGATCCAAAAGCACCACCAGTATATCGATTGGTTATTGATCTGCGCGAATTAAATAAATGCATTGTACCACAATACCCTGTGGTCCCAGATATCTCCTCATTACTCACAGCTATTGACTCAGAAGCAACGTTTTTCACTGTAATCGATCTCAAGAATGCTTTCTTTAGTGTCCCAATTGATCCAGAAAGTCAATACTTATTTGGTTTTAGTTTAAATGGACGAAGTTTTAAATTCACACGCGCACCTCAAGGATTTACAGAAAGCCCCAGCATCTATAGCCAAGCACTGAAACGAGAACTTGACAGTATCCACATGCCAGTTAACACTGCCTTGCTTCAATATGTCGATGATCTGCTGATCACCGCCCGAAGCGAACATGAATGTGAAACAGCGTCACTGACGGTTTTGAAATTTCTGGCTGACAAGGGGCACAAGGTGTCCCCTTCCAAGCTGCAATTCTGTGTCCAGCGAGTTGTTTATCTTGGGCACTCGCTGTCCAAGGAGGGATGGCAGCTTACACCCGATCGCATTCAGTTAATTGCTAACATGCCACCACCCAAGACACAAAAGGAGGTGCGGGCTTTTATAGGCCTCACTTCGTACTGTAGGCAGTGGATCCCTCAATATGCATTCCTAGCAAAACCACTCATCCAGTTGACAACACAGGAGGCAGCCACATCGACTGTCCTCCCTTGGACTCCAGAACATACACATGCCTTTGAAAGCTTAAAGAAAGCTTTATGTCAAGCACCTGTCCTAGCAACACCATGTTACAGTAAACAGTTTACACTCTTTGTTACAGAACGCGAAGGTACTGCTTTGTCAGTACTCACTCAGGAACAAGCAGGATCACACAAACCATGTGCTTATTTCTCTAGTACATTAGATCCAGTAGCGCAGGCACTTCCAGCGTGCCTAAAATCAGTGGCAGCAACAGCTTTAGCAATCCGACAAAGCGATGCCATAGTGTTAGGACATCAATTGACAGTACAAGTACCACATGCAGTAGAGATTCTCCTGAACCGCACACAAACACAACACTTGACTATAGCAAGACTCACCGGTTACGAATTGACATTGTTTCAGCCACACATAGAAATCAGACGTTGTAATACGTTAAATCCTGCCACACTGTTACCAGTAGGCGGAACAGATCCATTGGCACATGATTGTGTCGAAGTCATTACTATCACGACGAAACCCAGACAAGACTTGACAGACATCCCTTTGACAGATCCAGACTTGACATTATATGTAGACGGGTCATGTATGAGAACAAGTACAGGAGAGTTGGTGGCCGCTTACGCAGTCACAACAGACACTGAAGTCATTGAAACAAATTGTATTAACACTTTGTCAGCTCAAGCAGCAGAGCTCACCGCTCTGACACAAGCCTGTATTCAAGCCACAAATAAAAAAGTCAACATATACACAGATTCACGTTATGCATTCGGAGTCGTCCATGACTTCGGCGTACTGTGGCGAGAGAGAGGTTATTTAACTTCTCACGGTGCCCACATCCAACACGGACCCCTCATTCAAGCCCTATTAGACGCGATTCATCTACCTACTGCAATATTGATTATGAAATGCAAAGCCCATACAAAGGTTACCGATATCATTTCTCAGGGTAATGACCTAGCTGACAGAACAGCTAAACAGACTGCTCAGAATCAGACTCACACAACTGACATGACAAAGACAATAGTCCTGACACCAACACATTGCATGACAGTTAAGGATCCCGCCCTTGATGTAATTGACATACAGACACATGCTACACCAGAAGAAATAAAGAAATGGACTGAATTAGGAGGGATCCAAACAGATCAAGGATGGATGACGAAGGAAAAATCTATATGGTTTCTTCCCGACTCAATGGTCCAAGTCATCATTAACACTATACATAGTCCAGCGCACCTAGGAGAAAAAGCTATGCTAGACAGCATTCAACACATTTGGTTCAACAAACATTTACGAGCCGCAGCTAAACAAAAGGTTCGTACCTGTATGATATGTTGTCAGTTTAATCCAGGTAAAAGCATCCCCGTAGAACAGGGTGGATTTCAAACTCCCGATCACCCTTTAGAAGTCCTCCAGATGGATTATATCCAGATGGAACGATGTCGAGGATTCAAATATGTTCTCGTAGTTGTCTGTGCTCTTTCCCGTTGGACAGAAGCATACCCGGTTTCAGATTACACTGCCCCGACTACGGCCAAACAGTTAGTTCGAGAATTCTTCCCACGGTACGGTTTACCACGTGTTGTCTACTCAGATAACGGCCAGCCGTTCTCATCCGAACTAATGAAACACGTTTCCCTTCTATTAGGATATCAATGGAAATTTCACTGTGTCCGACATCCCGAGGCAGCAGGTCTCGTGGAACGTCATAATCAAACTCTGAAAATCAGATTGTCCAAAATATGTAGAGAGAAAGGAGTCGATTGGATAATAGCCTTACCAGTTGCGCTCTTTTACATGAGAATGGTAGCACATTCTCGAACAGGGCTATCCCCGTATGAGGTGATCTTCGGTAGACCACCAAATATGTGGGGGACGCCTATACCTCGTAAAATAACTGACGTTGACTGTAATATGCTGACAGATTACCTGGCTTCCTTGATGTCTGCACTACAATCTTGTCGTTCACAGGTATCCGCAGCTTTTCCCGACAATACTGAGGCGAAGCCCCATGACGTGGTTCCCGGTGACCTGGTGCTGGTCAGGAACTTTGACCGGAAGACCCAACTGGATCCTAGGTGGAAGTCACCGAAGTTAGTTTTGCTCACCACAAGGACAGCCGTGAAAATCGAAGGAAGAAAAGGGTGGTTGCACTCGAGTCATATCAAGAAATTTTATGGACTACCATCCAATGTAGAGACTCAACCCTGTATTCCCTCACAGACAGACTCAAAGCTCCCCTTTGTTGAGCAATCGAACTCAGAATTATATAAACTAAAATTGAGGTCCAGTAAGTCAGACAATTTGATTGTTTAAGTCCTCTCCAAGGTGAATCGGTTGAATTTGTCTCTGACATGTATCCTCTGGACCGGAATAGAGAAAGAAATAATCAAATGCTGCTCAAGAAGCATGCGTATTGTAAATCATTTCGTAGTCATTGTACAGTAACATTAATAATTTTGTTTTTTCTAAGTCTTTTGATCATCATTGTCAGCATCCTATTGCATATGTATTACCCTATTCCTAAGCATGCTTATAATATAACTGCAGAACATTCTTTTAGTGAATTACCTCCACATGAATTGTCCTATAGATTTGCGCTGCGCAATAACACTTTCATTAGTATGCTACATCATTCTCATCAAACCAGCAATGCCACAAATTGTTGGATATGTGGCCGACTCCCTCCCTATCAGAACTATAAGGGAGTTTTGCCCCTCTTTCCCTATCCGTTCACACACAATGGCTCCTGTGGAGCATGGTTTAGTTTGATCAATTCCCTAGATTCAAATTCCGCAGTTTATCAAGACAACTGGGTATGGGGAAACCTGAACTTAGTTTTGCTTAAAGTCTGCTACCCTAACAAGGAGGGACTTCCCAAAAGAACAGGAACTGATCTAGAAAATGAAGTATATGGATTAGGTAATTTTACGCTTAACCTCATGATCCTGAACGTTGAATCTGAAGCTACACCAATCTTGCCCGCCATGTCAGTATTCCCAGTAAAAGGGGAACTATGTATAAGAAAGAATGGCTCCATACACATGGGCCATAGTAAATGCACCACTGTAATAAAATTCAGTGATCAAGGCAAGTCTACATTTAGAGCTTCTCGTCATTCCTACTTTATATGTGGCCAGACCGCATATATACGCCTACCTTTAGATTGGGATGGTACCTGTTTCATAGCATTCCTCCTACCACCTGTTTTCCTAGCTCCTCCTGATTATCACAGAAATACCCATTTAGTACACAATAGACAGCAGAGAGATCTCCCAATTGTTGATTACACTGAAACAACATGGGAAAAATACACAGATTTCAATAAAGGTTTCTTTCCCTATATAGGTACAGTCACTAATAGTAAGCTGATACGTAGATTAACCAGAACCCTTGAAGCAGTAGTGAACGAAACTATTTCCGCCTTAGGCAATTTAACAGAAGAGCAGTCTGCTATGCGGATTGTTGTGCTTCAAAATCGTCTTGTCCTTGACGTCATCCTAGCTGATAGGGGCGGAGCTTGTAGGGTCATCGGATCAAGTTGTTGTATTTTCATACCAGAAAATTCGCCGTCAGTATATAAAGCTATAACCCGCCTTCATAAGATTGTAAGCCAGATACACCAGAGTCCAGGCACCTGGACTTGGTCCGATTGGTTCTGGGGCGTGTTGTCAGCCTGGGGATGGAGAATGCTCTCCTTCCTAGGTATTGGCTTTCTCATACTATTCAGTTGCTGCTTATGTTTACAATGTGGGCCAGCGATTTGTGGTCTGTGTGCCACCTCGTGTATCCCACATTCAAGTTTTCGTTCGAGGTCCCGGAAGAAGAAAGAAGAACAAATGATGCTATATGAACAGATCGATGGATTGATGAAGATCGATATCTCCTAAGGGTCCGAAGGGGACAAGGAGGGAATGAGGAAATATGAATTTTGTGATCAGTTATGTCCCCTATCGTAGACCCCAACGGCTCCATGTACATGCTACACGTACATGTATGTTCCCTTTTGCTCCAGTTTTGAAGACGCAAATATATGTACGTCCACCGTCAACATGTCCTCTTTCAGATCCACTATGAATGGGTCAGATATTCCATTCCTAAGTATGAAAGGCCAACGGCTTTATATGGTTCATTCATGCCATTTTACAGTCCAGGCGAGTAGGCCCTGATTCTGCCATTAAGCCTTTTCCTGCCTTCTGCCTCTGAAAGCTCCAGTCTGAGCTCGCATCTGTATCCATGAACTTTGTCCTACTCCCTGCGCGGCTAACGGTGCCTGACGCCAGCCTGTTGCCTGCCAAAAACTGTATTTCACCTTCGAAATTATCTGCTCCGCTCCGCAACCAATGCATTCCTGTCTAGTAGTTTAAGTAAACATTCTTCCAGCTATCAAGCAAAGGGCCCGGCTTCTCTGTCTTTATGCAAGTAATTCATAGCCCTGTTACCATGGAATATTCCTACCCCCTCGCATCTAGTATAGACACTTAGACGCTTGTACACGCACTAGTCAGTATAGTCAGTATAGAATAAGATTCTATCCTAAGAGACCTCTCTTTTTGGATAACACAGTTCTTTAAACATAGGATATTAGATATGATTTGGGATTAGGTTGACATAACCCCAGACTTTTGTCTCCACATGTAGAGCTAAATGTCAAGTCCCTTTCTCCCTCTAGTTGCACGTCAATCACACGTCATGCAGCTGCGCACGCATCTCTGCCAAATATTTCTGCTGACATTACAGGATTCTCTTATGGATCCACCCACGTATGACCTCATGTATGATGACGTTGTCTAGTTACGCCTATTCTAGTTACGCATGCATAGTTTATTTTTTCTTATCAGTTGATACGCCTACTGCATTTGTTTCATTGTAATGTATTTTCTATAAAACTGCTTACCTGTCAATAATATATGTCCCTTCCTTCCTGAACTTTCGTGGTGATGGAATAGAAGGCCCACAATTCGAATTGTGTTCCTTTGTATAGGAATAAAGCCTTTTTAAACCCTCTAATACCACGGATTCTGCCTCTCATTTTACTGAGTTATTTTTAATAGACTTTACCGCATAAAAAATAGTACCGGTAACGAAATATTTACCACAGTTGTCCGGGCACTCTACTTTGTTCAGTGGGCTTGGGCAGGCCCATGCCTGGTACAATGTGACAGCTGAATGATTGATGCAGATCAGTCTGTCCCACCCCTTTTCTCCTTAGGAGATGGGAGAAGTCTGTTGGTTGCTCCCTTTGTGTGGGAAGGCCTTTGTTCCTGTTGCTGGAGAGAACTGTAATTAACTGGGCACAGCAGGGTGATAAAAGACCTGGGCTCTGATCTTGAGCTTAGCCAGAGAAATATGAAAACTTTGGATGACCCATAAAGTGTACAGATGCCATCTTTCCCACAATTCAAGATGTCAATGGTCTCTGTAAGCCAAAGGGAAGCAAAATTGCACTCTAAGGCAGTTCTCTCCCTGTGTGTATAATACGGTGTCACTATAGACAAAACAGTAATTCACACTGATTTTCCCTAGTAGTGTACACCAACAGTAAGGCCTACCCCAGATGAATATCCAATCCTGCAGAGTTCCCATTGTGCATGGCTACCTGTACGCAGTTACCAGGCGGCACACAACAGAAGTCTCCCATGTGGAACACACACACATGTGTACATGCATGTGCACACATGTTCACATGTAACAAGCCAAGTGCCCCTTACCCTTGCTGCATCACAGCAGCCTTATCTTAAAAGACAGACACTGGCAGTAAACACGTGCAGTCTGTTTGCCATGTGATTACTGTGGGTGAGACACAGGTAGTAAGACTCACCCACAGTAAAACATCCACAGCCAGGTGATCCAAAAAGCAACAAATCCGGGCGTACTGAATGGGCGGAACCCAATTGCAACATCTTTCCTTTCAATAACTAGGGCTTATTAGAGCCGCTGATACACAATAATTATACCATAAATTTATTTTCAACATGTATCAGAAATTTCACTGCTTAAAATGGGATAATTTGGATTTATTGCACATATAATTGTTTATTGAGAAGATCAAATATGTATTTTATTGAACAAATGTCGTAGAAAACTCTGTCTTTCCCTCAAAAGGGCCTGGGCAGATACAAATCAATAGACTAATGAAATGTCTGTTTTTATACATAAACTACATAAATTATTTTCCCTTTCCGAGGTCCTTCTTGTGGAGTAGAAGTTTGGCAGGTAACCTAATATGTATTGCATGAATTTGTGTTAATATATATTTTCATTTGCCAAGCTTTGGGATTCACAGAAGCTCTTTGCAGTAAAAGATGCTTTTTCCAACACTTTTCCTTCTGAACTCTTCTGACGATAAATTGATTTGTCAGAACCCCCTGAGCACCAACCCGTTTTTATTCCATGTCTGAGCTTCTTAGGGTCGAACATTTGGCTGGAAACAGACATTCACATAGGTTCTTGGTTCTACAGCACAATAATGACAGCAAACATATTTCTGAATTCAACTTAAACCAGGTAAAATTAGTGAAGACTCCATAATTGAAAATTTCCTTGAACCGAAACTGTTCATCGTCTAATGACTTTGCATGTTTTGAAACCATAGGTTAAAATATTGAGGGAGACCTTGTTCAAATAGGAACATTTGTCTGAAAGGCATTTAGGGAAAGGCTCGCTGGGCAGTAATTTTTTATCTAAGAGGATTTTCTATGATCAAAATAGTGCTTAGAGATTAAAACAATTTAAACAGCATTAGACAGGTCCATTACCAGCAACAGTTATTCTGCTAATTATATGATTCTTTTTTGCAGTAAGTGAGTGCTCAGTCCATACACCACCTCCTATTTGAAACATGCATTAGTGGCTGTCTGCATTCCGTTACATTTCAGAAGAATGTTTTGCACTTTCACTTCATTACAGCAAAGGAACTTTAGTCATTTTCTGCTTCCATTTAATAACACCCTGGAAAAATGTACTTGATGCTCTCCATTTTAATAAACGAAAGAAAAAAATCCTTTCAACACTGCTCGCTTTCTACATTATGCCATCCAATTTAACACATTCTAGAAACATTTCTAAAGTACACCACTGAATTTACTACTCAATGGAAATATTTCTCATTTACAATAATATTTTGCATTCAAAAGCGCTCCCTTTATTTTTATATTTATTTTATATTTGAAACATTCCTATCTTATATCATTCCCTCTACTCCCCATTGAAATGCTTTTACTATATATCATTTATCCCATTATGGGTCTAATTATGATGTTGGTTGAACAAGCGTCCGACTGACACTGTTGCGGAATGGAACCGTCCGACCATAGGTCGGCGGTTCGGACCGCTGTATTTGGATGCGACCGCCCTATGGGTGGTTGGAAACATACATTTTTCAATTGCAGCTTGTGCAGCAGGCGGAAAAGGGCCACAGTACAAGTTACAATTGAAATGGGATGGGAAGGGGTAGTCGGGGTAGTTTTAAGGACTGGCGGGTTTGAGGTAGGTTTCAGGGCAGTGTAAGGGACTTGGGTAGTTTAAAGGACACTGGAGGGGTGGAGCGGTAGTGTAAGCAAAGGGACAGGGTTCTTGGCCTTAGGGCAGTGGGTGGGGAATGGGTATTCGGGGCAGTTTTTAGGGATGGGGTCGGGGTACGTTTCAGGGCAGTGGAAGTGGTTGAGGTATTTTAAGGGACAGCGCAGGGTGGGGTGGTTGAGGTAGTGTAAGTAAAGGGACAGGATTTTAGGCGTTAGGGCAGTGTGAGGGGAATAGATAGTCGGGGTAGTTTTTAGGACTGGTGGGGTCGAGGTAGGTTTCAGGGCAGTGTAAGGGGTTGAGGTAGTTTAGAGGACAGTGGAGGGGTGGAGCGGTAGTGTAAGTAAAGAGACAGGGTTTTTAGCCTTAGGGCAATGGGAGCGGAATGGGTACTTGGGGAAGTTTTAAGGGCTGGGAGGTTCGGGGTAGGTTTCAGGGCAGTGGAAGGGGTTGGGGTAGTTTAAGGCACAGTGTGAGGGGTGGGGGGTAGTGCAAGTAAAGGAGCAGGGTTTTAGGCCATAGGGCAGGGGGAAGGGAATGGGTAGAGTCAGCAAGGTGGGTAGAGGGGGTCTGGGTAGTGTTAATAAAGGGGCAGGGTTTTCGGAACAGCGCGGGGTGGGGGATCAGTCAGGGTGGGAGTTGGGGGGGTAGGGGCGACCTTAGCCACACATACCCCTTTACCATTCATGCCTATATCAAGAAATTGCATGGTAAAGGCATGCATGGTAAAGGAATGCGTGGTTAAGACACATTTGTGGTTTGGGCTGTGTGGTAGAGGCACAAGTGGTTAAACCATGCATGCTTCTATCATACAACGCCTTCATATATTAATTTCTTACTTTCCCCTCCCTTGAACCCTTCCTTGCCCTATTCAAGCTTCTGCTTTATGTGTTGGAGCAATTTTATTTGAAGTGGTATGTTATCCTTGAGAATAGGTAGGTGTGATAAAAGTATATTATATAAATAAATTAATCAACAAATACTGTATCAATAGTCAAGCATTTTGAGGGACTTTCCTAAACAATACTTCAATAAATGCAGTGTGTGTGTTTTTATTTAAATAGCTGAGTTAATGCCATATTAATTTATTGTTGTAGGATTCGAATTTTGTGTGAGAAATTGGGTTATTGGTTGACTGGGGTGTGAGCCCTGGTCAAGCAACAACCACAATCCTTTGCAGGGTGAACCAAAAAAATCACTAACTTACCTTGTGCTTAACCCTGGGTAGCTTGCCACGAAAAGCAGTCAGGCTTAGTTTTGACACAATGTGTAAGGTATGTATGCAACACAGAAACACTAATAAAGTGCAAACACAACACAAGAAAAATTCCAAACCAATTTAGATAAATAGAGTAAATTTTAATAAATTATTTGACATCAAAACAACAAAAACCCAAGCAATGAACCCAGAGTTATGAATTTTTAAAGTTTTTAGTAAAAACTAGCACCTAAAAGATCAAAGCGGCAACCGCGGACATCTAGTTGTGCGAGACTGGGTCAAAGTTGAAAAAAATGGCTGACCACGATAGAACACAGTTCAAATACAAGAAGTGGATTGGGTCTGGTCAGCGCTTGCCTTCAGACTTAGAAGAAATTTTTAGAAAAATATTCTGAGAAGGTACATTTCAGCAGGGAAAGGCTGGAGGAGGTGTCCGAGGAGCGAGAATCATCATCAGGGAGCCTTGGGTTGAATATATAGAACACATTAACCCTAGGGAAGCCTGGGGGAGGGAACTAGAGGCACAGGGCACTAGGAGAAGGCAGCCTCCAACATCAAATGTTTACCACACACGAGCCTCTCCCAGTAAGGTGACTACAGTGTTTAAGCCCAGTGGGGGCATCTCACTAAAAAGTACGGACTGGTCTCACACACCACCTGGTGTCATGCTTCATCATCGGCCAGTCCTCGCCCTCCAAAAACTTGGTTTGATGGAGGGCGGGCATACACCCGACAACAGGGATGCACTTCTAAACTAAGTGGGGTTCCGTGAGAAAAGTAAGTGAGTGATTAAAAGGCCATTATGGTTGCCTATTACATTTTAATATGGTTGGCAGGCTAATAGTGTTAAAAACAGGTGCACGGTGTAAATATGGATATAATTGTCCTTACACCATTACAAAAGTGATGGTCAACATGTTTCTGCCTTGTGGCCCGGTCGGGTCCTTGCCATTCATCAGGACCTAATACAAATCGGGGCTCTGTTCTTACCCTACTTTAAAGGGTGAAATACCACTTTGTGGCATGACGCTTGTCACTATCCACACAGTATCTGTGTTGTGGCTCCTCTAAGCCTGAAAGAGATAAATTGGAAAAGTACAAAACCTAAGTCATTCAAAACAGCGTCATTTAAAACCCCATGCACAACATTAAGTATGTGCCTAGAGTGTGACACGTGTGAATTTGTCTACACTCTTAAACCATCCAAAATGTTCTTACCACGGGGTAGACAATACTAAGCCCCATAGGAGGTAGTGAGGGGAAGACACCTGTTCCTAAGCTGTGTTGAGGGAGGAAACAAAAAAGCAAGATAAGCAAATGGTCGCCAGTAAAGTTTAAATAAGCCACATAGCATTCTGCCCACACTTTGTAGTATAGTTCCTATATTCCTGATAGGCTCTGCGCATTGGAATAACATACACTATAGATTTGACATAGAACTAAGGTCAGTATGTCTCTATCGAGTATATTAAACTTAATTACTTGTGTGTGCCAGCTAACAGAGAGGTCACTAGAAACTTCTCGAATATACAAGAAGGGATTAGTCTCTGACAACCGCATAAACATGACAACTTTGTTTCCCTTTAGAATCGGAACAGTCTCAGAATCGTGGAAACAATAGATAACAGTTTCACTCAGTCAATCGTGCATGCTTCGTTTCTGCAGAGTTGCACAGAAATAGAGACAGGTGTTTCAATAAAAGGATTTATTGAACAGTTTTATTTCTCATTCATGAGATTTGAATTACTACAATCGTAAGACAGACTGCAAAGTACAATAAGTATGAGGTTAGCAGTAAGATAAAATAATACTGCAATAGCATGGTTTGTAGCTATGACATATATTAATCAAAATACATACATAAATAGCATAATGCTAAAATGTGATACTCATCTGATGCTTCTAAATTGTTCTACCCCAGTGTACCTAACCTAAGTGCAGTACGAGGTTTGAAGTAGGTGCTGTTTCTAAAGTACAGCTAGCTATATTTTAGTTTAGCCAAGAGTTGCCAAAAGTTTCTCTAAGTTCTAGTCAGCTCCATACCTGAGAATGAGAGAGGTTGGACTTTCTTTTATGGACTCCATAGTCTAACCCCCCGCAAGGGAAGTCAGAGAGCACTGGAGCTGGATTCTCTGCGAGGAGGATGGCAGCGTCAGGTTAGTGCATTAGGCTGGAACTCGATCTCCTTCCGAACTTGCCATGGCAAACCGCGTAGTCTGGGTTGGATCGAATCCTCAGGAAACCGCAATTTGCCAGGGCAAGTTCTGGTATATTTATACCTTGAAGGTGTCTCGGAATGCCAGTATTGATGTAAAAGTCGGGCAGAGGAACGTCATAAATGAACCCCTAAGGAATGGATGTTCATGCATGCTTAATGAGTTCCTGGAGAAATCAATATTCAAGCTGAGGGAAATTCCTAAAGGCTTAAGTGTCTGGTTTTCCAAGAATTCGTTGTGACGTGGATGGACGAATGTAGGTGGCCATGCCTGTATTTGGTTTGTACAGACAATGTCTAAATAAGGGCCAGATTTCTATGTCCAAATAAGGGCAATGTGAATTGTGCCTATTTAAGGGCATAAATCGGGAAACCTATATAAGGAATCTAAATCTACACACAACAACTTAACACACATACATGGTGTTTTTAACATCCATCCACTCTCTTACGGTCTCAGGGTGCGTCGCCCGCTGTAGCACCTAGTTGTTGCCTCTCCTCCTCCTCGCCGGTAAATGTGAAAGCAGCAAGACGCTGTATTTATAGGAAACATAATTGGGAAGTGATGGTAATCAAAAGCCCTAATGGCAAAAATGAGTTAGCAGATCGTGGTTTCCGTTGTCCCAAGCTCGTTGTGATGCACTAACGAAAGCTCTGCCTGACCTGTTACGTTGCGTAGCCGTAACGTAACGTGTTCCGGTGTCCCAGTGGCATGCCATGCATTAACGAAAGCGCTGCCTGGCCTGCTACGTGGTGTAATCTAATGGATCGTAACGTGTTCCGGTGTCCTAGTGGCGCGCCATTGTAGGTGCCTGTCTTTCGAAATGAGCCGAGAGGATGAGATTTCTGAAATTTCGTGTGACATACGGGCGCCCGGTGACTCGTGGCTTGCCGTATTGCCCTTTGCAAGGTGCGCGTGTTTTTATGCTTGCAAAATAAAGACAACCTTAGTCACCTTACTGGGAGCGGCTCATGTGTGGTAAACATTTGATGTTGGAGGCTGCCTTCTCGTAGTGCCCTGTGCCTCTAGTTCCCTCCCCAAGGCTTCCCTGGGGTTAATGTGTTCTATATATTTGTACAGCTGATAGCTGTGGGAACGACTTAGGGCAAATCAACCCAAGAGTGGGTTATTGTACTGATACTGTTGATCAGACATTCCAAAGTGTCTCAAAAATAACTGGTACCGCAATCCGGGCCTACCAAAATTGTTATTGAGCAACCCCATCCAATTTCGCACTAACCATGGATACCAAACTTTCATTTAACGAGGAAATATATGCTGAGATACTCAGCGCACCATCACTACTAGCAGAAACTATCGTAACACAGACGGTCCAGAACTCAGATGACTGGGAGGCCCTGTCATCAAAAAGAAAGAACAGATTCGCACAGCCTTACATGGTGCATTTATGACAGAATATTTAAGGAAAAATACAGCACCTAAAGGTCTAATAGTTACTAACGACCCAAAACTGTTCCTCAACAACAAAGAATTTCATATCAACTGGTCTGGCATAGCATGGAAGTGTACTAAAGACTGGCTGGTATTAATCATAAATACAGCCAGACAATTAGCAGGTGCACTCATGATAGAGATCCAGCAAAGTGAGAGTCACCTCAAGACCACAGTACACATTTCAGTGTAGAAGAAAAAACTGGATGAAATTAATAAAGATCACTTCGAATACAAGGAATATTTGACTCAGTCGAAACTCACAAAATTAAAGAAGGATGTACAGAAATTCAGCCGTGAAACTGTATACCCATACGTCACGGATGAACACTATGAAAAGACACAACAACCACAAACAGATGGGAGAATTCAACGCTTCAGACCAACGGCACAGAACTGGACATTCAGCTCTGGAGAAGAAAGAAGTGGAAGCGATAGAAGCAGTGATGAGAGTACAGGGGCATTTTACAACAGGCCACCGCAGAACTATCGCCAACCAATGATGCACTCGCAGATGCCCCACTTTGGATACTGACAACAACCTTTCTTTCCACCACGGTTTCGTTTCCCACAAGGTCCATAGCCTTTTTTATACAGGGGCAGGGGCAGAGGCCGTCAAAAAAGACCAAATCAAAGAGTTCAATGGCAAGACCAGACACCAGACACAGGTGCAGTGACTGGGAGCAAGGGGAGAGGGAACAACCCATCAACCACCGAAGGTTAACAAATGTTATAAATCTCAGCAACCATACACTGACTGCAGATGAAGAGCATGTACTAACCAAGGGCTTAGGCTTTGTCCCAACACCAACCCATGATCCATTCATTTCAAATATAGAATTGGCAAAGTTCTTTAGGAAAATCAAACTTCAGAACCACTTCGGGGACCTAGAACCTGTTGACTACAGCAACACCAACACTGGTCTACGGAAGAAATCAACATTTCTACCACCAACTCACACCATCCCTTGCCAAATACAAGCTTTTGAACAGGCTGCCCTAAAAGAAGTAGAGACAATCAACAACCAAAGGACAAAGGGCTTCCAGAATTTAACATAGGGCAAAAGGAATGCACTACAGAACTTGAAAACCAATCCAGAACTTGCAATTAAACCTGCGGATAAAGGGGGCGCAATCGTCCTGATGCATCAAACAATGTATCTTGAAGAGTGCCAGCAACTCCTATCAGATACCATCAGCTACGAAATACATCAACGTGATCCCACGGACCGTCTCTCATCAAGAATAAAAAACTTGATAGAGGAAGTCCTCAACAACAATTGGATTACTAAAAACGAACCAGATTTTCTCTACAATGAAAACCCAAGAACCCCAAGATTTTACACTCTACCAAAAATACATAAAGAAAGAATGCCACCGCCAGGGAGACCCATAGTCTTTGGGATTGGCTCTATCCTAGAGCCCTTGTCGCAATTTTGCGACTGGTTTCTAAGACCGATTGTGCAGAAATATCCATGATATCTAAGGGACACCAAGGATGTCCTATGCTTACTAAGAGATATGGAAAGCAACATGGAGGAGGACCTGTTCATTACGATGGACATTGAGGCGCTGTACACCATCATACCACAGAGACGCACACTGGAGGTGGTTTAGAGGATCCTACTTGATATGGATTGGGAATTCATCACTCCACAACACTTCATTTTGGAATGCGCCGAATTGGCCCTGACCAAGACTATTTTTGAATTCGAGGAGACAATTTACCATCAAATTAAAGGCAGTTCGATGGGCAGCACTTTTTCTCCCAGCATGGCATGTCTCTACGTGCAGCAATTTGAAGAGGACCACATCTATAATGAGAACAACCCATATGCACAAAATCTGAAAGTATGGAAGCGGTACATCGATGATGTGCTCATTGTTTGGCATGGCAATGAAGAAACAGCGAAGGCTTTTGTCCAATGGATCAACACGAAAGACCAATATTTGAGGTTCACCCACACCATCAGCAATAATAGTGCTATCTTTCTGGACCTAGAGATCACCATGACCAACAGGGGTGTTAGCACTAAGGTACATCACGAAAACACAGACAGAAACAGCCTATTACTTTTTGAGAGCTGCCATCCACGATCATTACAACAGAATCTTCCGGTTGGACAATTCCTCCGAGTCCACAGGAACTGTTTGGAAATACAGACATATAATGAACAAGCTGAACATCTTGAAAAAAAACTGCTGGACCGCCACTATCCAAAAAAGATGGCTAGAAAAGCTAAGAAAAGGGCCAAAAATAACGACAGAGATGCACTTTTGGAGAGCAACCCCAAAGAAAAAACTGACAGAATAGTATGTGTCACAACATACACACCAGCATCTAACAGTATACAGAATATCATTAAAAAAATGGCCACATCTTAAATGGTACTAAAAACAGTGGAAACCTCCGCTATTCGCATTTAAACTAAACAAAAGCATTAAAGATGAGCTGGTACATGCTAAGACACCTACCCAAGAGGGAGTGGCACAGCCAACACTATGGAACTCACAGAGACTAATAGGACATTTTCCATGTGGAGGCTGCATGGCTTGCCCTATAACCAATGCCACAAAAGAAGTGAACATAGGAACTTCTAATCCCTGGAAGCTCAGCAATTTCAGCAACTGTAATACAGAAAATGTAATTACCGTCTCACTTGTCTGTGTGGCCTAGTGTATATAGGGATGACCACCCGCAAAATAAAGATCCGCATCAACGAACATGGAAGCACAATCAGATGCAAAAAAAACAACACCAAACTAACGAGACACTTCCTTGAGCAGAATCACAAGGATACAGATTTGAGATGGGTAGTCCTGGAGGTTATGAAGAAAAGAAAAACAGATTTGACTAAACCTCTCCACATCAGAGAACAGCGATGTGTCTATCGCTTAGGGACCTGTGAAAATGGTCTCAATGATGAAATCCCATGGCTATATCTGGACCAGTGACACACCCTTACCTGCATATCATGATTATTACCCAAATATTTAAATTTTACCATTTGACAATCCACCGCTACCACTCATTCAAGTCCATTATACCAGATGCAACCTTCCATTGCAAACTGGCAATTTGATTAATGGACCTTTATAAAGAGAATGCATTATCTAAAGCGCTACACCATTTATTATGCACACCATTTAGAACTAAGGTGTACTTGAGAACCTTCTCATAAGTGTGCAACACCCTCACTCAAGTCTGCGCAGTTTGGTGCATTGTTTGGGCAAGCACATGAACACCTTGGCACGCCCACTTTAGCGTGCATGGCAGCTTCACAAATACGCATTTATTTTCTACATGCAAAAAATCTCTTTTCTTTATTTTGCAAGCATAAAAACATGTTCACCTTGCAAAGGGCAATACGGCCAGCCACGAATCACCAGGCGCCCGTATGTCACACGAGATTTCAGAAATCTCATCCTCTTGGCTCATTTTGAAAGACAGGCGCCTACAATGGCGCACCACTGGGACACCGGAACACGTTACGATCCATTAGTAGCAGGTCAGGCAGTGCTTTCGTTAATGCATGGCACGCCACTGGGACACCAGAACACGTTACGATCATTTAGGCTACGCAACATAACAGGTCAGGCAGTGCTTTCGTTATTGCATCACGACGCGCTTGGGAAAATGGAAACTACGATCTGCTAGCTAATTTTCCCATTAGGGCTCTTGATTACCATCACTTCCCAATTATGTTGCCTATAAATACCGTGTCTTGATGCTTTCACATACACCGGCGAGGAGGAGAGGCAGCAACTAGGTGCTACAGTGGGAGACACACCCTGAGACTGTAAGAGAGTGGATGGATGTTAAAAACACCATGTATGCATTTTAAGTGTGGGCAGAATGCTATGTGGCTTATTTAAACTTTACTGGCGACCATTTGCTTATCTTGGTTTTTGTTTCCTCCCTCAACACAGCTTAGGAACAGGGGTCTTCCCCTCACTACTTCCTATGGGGCTAGGTATTGTCTACCCCGTGGTAAGAAAAGTTTGGATGGCTTAAGAGTGTAGACAAATTCACACGTGTCACACTCTAGGCACCGACTTAATGTTGTGCATGTGGTTTTAAATGACGCTGTTTTGAATGACTTAGGTTTTGTACTTTTCCAATTTATCTCTTTCAGGCTTAGAGGAGCCACAACATGGATACTGTGTGGACAGTGACAAGTGTCACGCCACAAAGTGGAATGTCACCCTTTAAAGTAGGGTAAGAACGGAGCCCCGATTTGTATGAGGTCCTGATGAATGCCAAGGACCCGACCGGGGCACAAGGCAGAAACATGTTGACCATCACTTTTGTGACGTGTAAGGACAATTATATCCATATACACCGTGCACCTGTTTTTAACACCATATGGCGGCCAACCATATTAAAATTTAATAGGTAACCATAATGGCCTTTTAATCACAGACTTACTTTTCTCACGGGCCCCCACTTAGTTTAGAAGTGCATACCTGTCGTCAGGTGTATGCCCGCCCTCCATCAAACCAAGTTTTTGGAGGGCAAGGACTGGCCGATGATCAAGCATGACACCAGGTGGTGTGTGAGACCAGTCTGTACTTTTTAGTGAGTTGCCTCACTGAGCTAAACACTGTAAAAACCTTAATCACCTTACAGGGAGTGGCTCGTGTGTAGTAAACAGCCTTGGTTTGAAGCCACAGTGAAGATTTTTATGTTCAAACGGAGGGCCATATTTATCCTTATTTTACATATCGCAGCAAGACATTTTGCTGCACTGCGTGAAAAGGCGAATGAAGGAATGCATCATATCCATCAAGATATGCCGCATTCCTGCTCTCTGACTGACACAAACTGCTGCACAGCGCCAACGCAGGCACCTTTGCACCATGCGTCACATGCAGCATTGTTTTTGTGCAGGACGGGTTGACCTTCCAGACAAAAACAATCTTCTAAGGCTTTTTCCTCTTTCTACGTGTGATGCAGAATGCAGCATAGAAAGAGGGAAAAACAAGGAGAAATAAAGATGTGTTTCCTCATTACATCTCCCCAAGGAAGGCGTAGCATTCTGATGCATTCCCAGGTCGACCAGTATTGTTAAATCTGGGAATACTTCAGAATCCTTTGGCGAATACCTTGGAACACCCAAGCTCCATCCATGGAATGCCTTAAGGGGGCAGAGTAAAGCAAGGTAGCAACTTGTGCTGCTTGCTTTACTCCAACTTTACCAAGACATGCAGGGCCATGCAAGGTTACCTTATGTGGCTTGTTAAATTTATTATATGTTTTGCATCACCCTGCACCCTCATGCATGGCTCAAGGATGATGCAAAACCATTGATAAATATGCCCCTGTCTCCTTAGCACCACAATCAAGGATCCAGGACAGGTGGTACACCATTTATGGGTTCAGGACCTACTGAGGCTGCGTGTTCAAGATATAGGAACCGTTTGTGTCTCTGTGGCTCTGAAAAAAAGGCCAGCAAACTAGCCCTCAGAGTCACTCTGTCAATGCTGGGTTCAGGTGAAGAGTCAGGGCAGGCCTCAGAGGGCTCAAGGCAGGCTCTAGATAGCAAAACAGTCCTTCCAGGTGCAGAAAAGCAGTCTTGCAGAGTGCACAGCAGGTCACAGCAGAATGTAGTCCTCTGAGAGTCCTTCGTCAAGGTCCAAGAGTGAACTGAATAGTGGGTCTGGAGGTCCTCTGGAAGGTGGGAGATGTTTCTAGAAAGGTTCTTTGATGTGCATGGAATTGCATGACTGCCCTGCACTGGCTCTAAGCTGGCTGCATTGGCAATGTGGAGGTGAGAGGTCCTTTGTGGGAAGGCAGAGCACACCCCGGTCAATTGCAGGCTGGGCTGTGCTAAGCCCTGCCGCCCATCCCGCAAGTGTGACTATCTGGGAGGAATTGACAAAGTCTGTCAGTGACAACCAGTCATATTACCTAAGACACAAAAGGGCAAGGGCAGAAAACCGGCAACTTTCTTAAAGTGATATTTTTAAACTCGGAATAAAAAAGTTTCCTCAAGCATTAAAGAGGATTTTTCATTACAATTTCATAGATACCAAACATGAATTGGATACCTGGTCCCAATCAAAAGTTAGCACTTCTTAAATGTAATACAACAACCTAATGTTATCCTATGGCACTGGTAGGCCTCACAGTAGTGAAAAATGAATGTAGGAGTGTTTCACTAACAGGACATGTACAACTTAAAAGTACATCGGCCTTCCTAGGCCCTAACTTAGGGGTGCCATATCCAATAAAAGGGCAGTTTTGAGGCTTGACAAGGGGGTTATATTGCCAAGATGAATTGGCGGTTTAAAACTGCATTCAGGATGCAATGGTAGGCCTGAGACAGGTTTTAAAGTGCTAGTCAAGTGGGTGGTACAATAAGTGCTGCAGGTCCATTAGTAGCATTTAATTAACAGGCCCTGGGTATATGGTACACCACTCTACAAGGGACTTAAATAAATATGAAGTGAGCACAAGCACTTTAGCACTGGTTTGCAGTGGTAAAGTGCACAAAACCCTATGGCCAATGAAAATTAGGCTCTCTTACAACAAAAAACTCTTCCTATTGTATAAAACGTTTCTAGAGGAGTTTTCTACTATTGTTGTCAATGCAATGCCGTAATTTTTAATTTCACCATCACCCTGCACGTCACGCTTTTTTTCACTTATTATGTGAGCACCTGAATACTATTATTGTGGAAATAAATGTTCTACATGAACTGACTTACGTCCCCATGTACATTGAAGCTTGGGCAAGACATAAACTATCAACATGTCAGGGAGCAGAAAACATACTGTCTACAACTTTGAGACCGATTGCCTAACCAACTGTCCCAAAATAAATATATATATATATATATATATATATATATATATATATATATATATATATATATATATATATATATATATATATTACCTACTGGCGGTCGCCAGTAGGTAGTTATAGTTAGGACCACGTTTCCATAGGAAAACCTCAACATTCTATTTTGAATAACTTTGGCGCCGGTCGACGAATCCTCGCGAATTTCTCAAAATAGGTGGGGCGCTACGCTCCGCTCCTACCCTGAAAGTCTCGGGGGGATTCGTCAAGCGGGGGCTGAGATAAAAGGGGGGTCCCAAAACGCGTTTTTCCCATGCATTTTTCCATAGGACCTTTAGACAGGGCTACAGCCCGAACGGCTGAACAGAATTACTAGAAATTTGGCAGAGAGGTAGTCCTCAGGTCAAGGAAGTGCCTTTTGTAGGTTTGGTGTAAATCTGTTCAGTAGATTCTGAGAAAATAGCCTTTAAATCAATATATATATCTGAGCCCGCTTACGGTACGCTTACCGTACGCTTACGGTAAGCGTACGGCGGCGTGCGCGAGCGCGATTCTGATTGGCTGTTAGATCTTAGTAAACATTCGAATCGGTCGAAACCAGGAAGCGGCGGCCGCCATTTTGTGTATTTCACTCTGAAAAAAAAGAGTGAAAACAAGGAAAGGGGGCAATGAGGAGAGTTACAGACCCCCTAACATTTGTAAGGGGGTCAAAGAAGGACAGAAAAGTACAAAAAAAACATTTATTGATTTAAAAAAAAATCACGGGGTACGCGTACGGTAAGCTTACGGTAAGCGTACGGTAAAAAAAAAAAAAAATAGATAAATGAAAAGCAGATTTAAGAGTTTAGAAATTAGGGAGCTCTAAAAAGAGCTGTTGTGTTTATGAAGTCATTTTTTTAGTGGTACCTACAAGTAAGTACCGATGCAGAGTCTAAGGTTCAAGAGGAAGACTCTGTTCCCTTCATCATTGAAGTGCACACCATCTCCTCAATAAATGTCTTGCATGTCATAACGCAAGTTGTTGTGGTAAATGGCACCCATACCATAGTCACGGAGGAAAGCAGAAACAGATTTGTTGACGTGCTTTCTTGCTTTGTCAATCTGTGGACAGAAATGATTGGACCAGTTCCATTTTTGCCTTTGGCATATGTTGGAAAACACAAAGGCAGTTTTAGGGAAAAGTGTAAACAGTTGTGCAAAGGTGTCCTTCATAAGCATTTCCAGACCTACCCCAGTCAAAGTGCCTAGGTCATTGCCACCACAGTGCACTATTATGAGGTCAGGGTGTTGGATTTGAATGAAGGATTTCACCAATGGCATCAATTGGTGCCACTTTAACCCTCTCTGACCAATCCATTTAATGTCTACATTTGGCAAAGCAAGGTCTCTCACCATATCTGTTTTCTCTGCAAACTTTTCACTCCAGAAGACATAGCTGTGCCCTACAATCCACACTGTGAACATCTTCAAAGGAGAACTGGATGCACTCAGGAGGTGTCTTTCAGTAGAATGGCAATAAGAAAAGAAAGACAGTTTGGAAATGGAGGCATACATATTTTTTTAAAACAAAAAGAACTGATTGGCTGTTTCATACCATTCTAGAATAAAAACTAGGCTGTATGTGAAAATTAATAGAAGCATGTTTTGTATTGGTACAAAAAAATGTGTAACCAAAGAACAGTACTATGGATTTGCTGTAAGGTTTGAAAAGTCAAGCACTCTTGCTCTGTGGAATTGAAACATTGTGTGTCGAACTTCTGACCTAACTGCACACAGCAGTGTTCCATGAGCTGTTGCTATGGTAGCAGGCAGAAGTCAAGTTGGGGGAAGGGTACTAGGCAGAAGTCAAGTTGGGGGCAGGGTACTTTTGGAAAAGGGTTGGTTTTCAACCAATAGAAATGTGTGAATACATGTGAAAAAAAGGGGGAAGCACTGAGATTTGAAACTTACATGTATATGTGTGGAAAAATAGAGGGAAAGTTTGCCATTATCTGGTTCTGCTGAGAGGAGAGAGGTGAACAGAACAGAGATCCTGGCTCTGATAATCTGCTGTTTGAGTGTCACATTTCTTTCACAACTAACTAATTTTAAAGGTGAGTTTACAGTTTGAGAGGGGATGTATGTGGTAACTTAAGAAATGAATAATAGAAATGGGAATTGTTTTTGTTGTAGTTACACATGGTGGTTTCATAATGTGTCAGTGTGTAAAAGTGATTTACACTTGCCCCGAAAAAAAAAAGAGCAGTAAGTGTGCTTTCAAATTGGCAAAGAAATTTCGTTTTGGCACTAATGTGAAAACATGACTCTGTGTGCATAGAAGAATTATAGGCAGAGATTTATTGCGTCTTGCTCTGGTGATTTCACAGTTGCATTAGATGGAAAGGGGGAGCGAATTTTTGGGGGAAGAAGCAGAGGCTTAGCACACACCCATGTCCTTGCCGTGTATAGTCATGCACAGTATTTACAAGCGAGTGGGGTTTTCAGGTTTAAGTCTGTAATGCAAATACATTCAGCATCACTAAGGCTGGTTGCCCTTGGTGGAGTGTAGGCAGTCACAGAGAATGCACATGGTGGTGGTCTGAAAAAAAAACAGCTTGGACACGTGCAATTAAATAAATCAAAAATAGTGGTTTCATAATGTGTCAGTCTGTAAAAGTGATTTCAAATTGTAAAAAGAGATTTTCACTTGGCCCGAAAAAAAAAAGAGCAGTAAGTGTGCTTTCAAATTGGCAAAGAAATTTCGTTTTGGCACTAATGTGAAAACATGACTCTGTGTGCATAGAAGAATTATAGGCAGAGATTTATTGCGTCTTGCTCTGGTGATTTCACAGTTGCATTAGATGGAAAGGGGGAGCGAATTTTTGGGGGAAGAAGCAGAGGCTTAGCACACACCCATGTCCTTGCCGTGTATAGTCATGCACAGTATTTACAAGCGAGTGGGGTTTTCAGGTTTAAGTCTGTAATGCAAATACATTCAGCATCACTAAGGCTGGTTGCCCTTGGTGGAGTGTAGGCAGTCACAGAGAATGCACATGGTGGTGGTCTGAAAAAAAAACAGCTTGGACACGTGCAATTAAATAAATCAAAAATAGTGGTTTCATAATGTGTCAGTCTGTAAAAGTGATTTCAAATTGTAAAAAGAGATTTTCACTTGGCCCGAAAAAAAAAAGAGCAGTAAGTGTGCTTTCAAATTGGCAAAGAAATTTCGTTGTGGGACTAATGTGAAAACATGACTCTGTGTGCATAGAAGAATTATAGGCAGAGATTTATTGCGTCTTGCTCTGGTGATTTCACAGTTGCATTAGATGGAAAGGGGGAGCGAATTATTGGGGGAAGAAGCAGAGGCTTAGCACACACCCATGTCCTTGCCGTGTATAGTCATGCACAGTATTTACAAGCCAGTGGGGTTTTCAGGTTTAAGTCTGTAATGCAAATACATTCAGCATCACTAAGGCTGGTTGCCCTTGCTGGAGTGTAGGCAGTCACAGAGAATGCACATGGTGTTGGTCTGAAAAAAAAACAGCTTGGACACGTCCAATTAAATAAATCAAAAATAGTGGTTTCATAATGTGTCAGTCTGTAAAAGTGATTTCAAATTGTAAAAAGAGATTTTCACTTGGCCCGAAAAAAAAAGAGCAGTAAGTGTGCTTTCAAATTGGTAAAGAAATTTCGTTTTGGCACTAATGTGAAAACATGACTCTGTGTGCATAGAAGAATTATAGGCAGAGATTTATTGCGTCTTGCTCTGGTGATTTCACAGTTGCATTAGATGGAAAGGGGGAGCGAATTATTGGGGGAAGAAGCAGAGGCTTAGCACACACCCATGTCCTTGCCGTGTATAGTCATGCACAGTATTTACAAGCCAGTGGGGTTTTCAGGTTTAAGTCTGTAATGCAAATACATTCAGCATCACTAAGGCTGGTTGCCCTTGCTGGAGTGTAGGCAGTCACAGAGAATGCACATGGTGGTGGTCTGAAAAAAAAACAGCTTGGACACGTGCAATTAAATAAATCAAAAATAGTGGTTTCATAATGTGTCAGTCTGTAAAAGTGATTTCAAATTGTAAAAAGAGATTTTCACTTGGCCCGAAAAAAAAAGAGCAGTAAGTGTGCTTTCAAATTGGCAAAGAAATTTCGTTTTGGCACTAATGTGAAAACATGACTCTGTGTGCATAGAAGAATTATAGGCAGAGATTTATTGCGTCTTGCTCTGGTGATTTCACAGTTGCATTAGATGGAAAGGGGGAGCGAATTTTTGGGGGAAGAAGCAGAGGCTTAGCACACACCCATGTCCTTGCCGTGTATAGTCATGCACAGTATTTACAAGCCAGTGGGGTTTTCAGGTTTAAGTCTGTAATGCAAATACATTCAGCATCACTAAGGCTGGTTGCCCTTGGTGGAGTGTAGGCAGTCACAGAGAATGCACATGGTGTTGGTCTGAAAAAAAAACAGCTTGGACACGTCCAATTAAATAAATCAAAAATAGTGGTTTCATAATGTGTCAGTCTGTAAAAGTGATTTCAAATTGTAAAAAGAGATTTTCACTTGGCCCGAAAAAAAAAGAGCAGTAAGTGTGCTTTGAAATTGGCAAAGAAATTTCGTTTTGGCACTAATGTGAAAACATGACTCTGTGTGCATAGAAGAATTATAGGCAGAGATTTATTGCGTCTTGCTCTGGTGATTTCACAGTTGCATTAGATGGAAAGGGGGAGCGAATTTTTGGGGGAAGAAGCAGAGGCTTAGCACACACCCATGTCCTTGCCGTGTATAGTCATGCACAGTATTTACAAGCCAGTGGGGTTTTCAGGTTTAAGTCTGTAATGCAAATACATTCAGCATCACTAAGGCTGGTTGCCCTTGCTGGAGTGTAGGCAGTCACAGAGAATACACATGGTGGTGGTCTGAAAAAACAGCTTGGACATGTGCATTTAAATAAATCAAAAAAAGTGGTTTTATAATGTGTCAGTCTGTAAAAGTGATTTCCAATTGTAAAAAGTGATTTTCACTTGGCCCGAAAAAAAAAGAGCAGTAAGTGTGCTTTCAAAATGATAAAGAAATTTCGTTTTGGCACTACTGTGAAAACATGACTCTGTGTGCATAGAAGAATTATAGGCAGAGATTTATTGCGTCTTGCTCTGGTGATTTCACAGTTGCATTAGATGGAAAGGGGGAGCGAATTTTTGGGGGAAGAAGCAGAGGCTTAGCACACACCCATGTCCTTGCCGTGTATAGTCATGCACAGTATTTACAAGCCAGTGGGGTTTTCAGGTTTAAGTCTGTAATGCAAATACATTCAGCATCACTAAGGCTGGTTGCCCTTGCTGGAGTGTAGGCAGTCACAGAGAATGCACATGGTGGTGGTCTGAAAAAAAAACAGCTTGGACACGTGCAATTAAATAAATCAAAAATAGTGGTTTCATAATGTGTCAATCTGTAAAAGTGATTTCAAATTGTAAAAAGAGATTTTCACTTGGCCCGAAAAAAAAAGAGCAGTAAGTGTGCTTTGAAATTGGCAAAGAAATTTCGTTTTGGGACTAATGTGAAAACATGACTCTGTGTGCATAGAAGAATTATAGGCAGAGATTTATTGCGTCTTGCTCTGGTGATTTCACAGTTGCATTAGATGGAAAGGGGGAGCGAATTATTGGGGGAAGAAGCAGAGTCTTAGCACACACCCATGTGCTTGCCATGTATAATCATGCACAGTATTTACAAGCCAGTGGGGTTTTCAGGTTTAAGTCTGTAATGCAAATACATTCAGCATCACTAAGGCTGGTTGCCCTTGGTGGAGTGTAGCACTGTGGACATGGGCTTTTTAAAAAATCTGAAAAGTGGTTTCATAATGTGACAGTTTGTAAAAGAGATTTTCACTTGCCCAAAAAAAAGAGCAGTTTGTGTGCATTCAAATTGGCAAAGAAATTTCGTTTTGTGACTATTGTGAAAAGAAATGTAGTAATATATTTAAATACAATAACAGATTTTTTTTTTAGTTTTTTTCAGGTATTGCTGAAGAACAGTGAACAAAATTTAAGATGCCTACAAAATCTCGAGTTCAAAAAACGCTAAAAAAAAAACAATATTTGAAGACAACTGGAGGACCAAAGTTAGTAGAAGATGCTGATGTTGGGAAAAAGAAAAAATCTTCTGGTAAGCAAAAAAAACAATTCCTAAACAAAATATTTAAAACAAAGAAAAATGTACAAAATGTCTGTTCTCGGAAAAATGTAACAAAACATAGAGAACAGCAAAAAATTGAGAATTTAGTTAATGCAAATATACCTTCTGCAATTGAAAAGTTTAACATAAACAGAAAAACAGCATTTAAAGAGATACGTAGAAAAATGTTTCAGAGAAGAGTTATGTCCAATTTGATAAAGGATATAAAGAAATATAAGCAAAAGGCTAAATATTACAAGAGAAAAAAAGAAATTGAAGCCATTGCAGCAAAAGCATTAGAATTAAAAAGGAAACTATTCATATTAATTTTGAATAGGATGCGTACATTAGATAAAATGGTTAATGTACTGAAATCACAAAGCAAAAGCAAAAGAGTAGTGAACAGAACAAACTTTTGTAAAGTGTTTTTAGGAAAGTGGATGCATAGTTCAAGTAGTGAACCTTTTTTTAATGAAGAGAGCTATTTTCAAAGTAATAGTTTGCTGCATGCAGTTGACACCAGAGGTCGTTCATACGAAGTAAAAAATGGTTGCATAATGGAGAAGGAGATAATGGTTCCAAGAGACGAGGT
Organism: Triturus cristatus; assembly: GCF_964204655.1. NCBI lineage: Eukaryota > Metazoa > Chordata > Amphibia > Caudata > Salamandridae > Triturus > Triturus cristatus. The sequence goes on along the minus strand of NC_140591.1, from coordinate 590,030,751 downwards.
ACAAGTGATGGCAGATGAGGCAATGGGGAGACGTCCTAAAGCCCCAGTGTACACTTGGAATTGTAGTAGTATTTGCACTGTGCGTCAGGAATCTATTGACAGATTTCGAGAGTTTCTAAGAGAATATAGTAAAAAAAGTGTAAAACAAAAGATTAAGGTGCTTCAAAGTCTGGATCCATGCAGAGTGAGAGAGAATACTGGTTTGCAGGGTCATTCTCTTGCTTGTCTATCTAGAAAAGTGTGCAATAGTGTTTTCCATCATTTTAGAATGCTGGCTGTTCATCATACTGAAATGAGAAAGTTTGTGAGACGGTTGTATTTTGCCAAAAGTCCAGCAATAAAGTTAAATGAATTGAATAGGGCTCTGTTCCGAGGAACGGTATCAGATGTAGAGAAGGTTGTTGATGAAATTCAGTTTTGTTACTTTGGTCCTGAACAAAACAGTGCAGAGAAGGACACAGTAAATGAGGAAGAAGTGGAAGAGAATGTAGAACCCTCTGTAAGTAACACATTTAATGATCACATAACAAAATTTGCAATAGTCTCTAATGAAAGACCAAATTTTACTTGTATTTGTTGCCGCAGAACTCATTATAGAAAACAAACTAGGAATGTTGATCTCTACAGAAAGAGTGAAAATGAAGATAATTATAAGTGGAAGGATTTTGCCACATATATATTTCTAGAAAATTGTTTTGAATTGGGTGAAGATCAGCGTATTTGTAAATACTGTTATAACAAGTTAGAGGAAAATAGAATGCCGACCAGAGCTGTACATAATAATTTAGAATTGGATGCTATTCCTGCTGAACTTTCTGAATTAAATACATATGAGTCTATACTCATTCAATGTGTTCATCCGTTCCAGACCATAGTACGTATGGAGCCCAAAACTGGTAAATTACCTCCTTCAGATTTACTGAGAGGTTTAAAAGGTAGAGTGGTGTATTTGCCCTTGGATTTGAAAACAAATATGGAAACTATTGATGCGGATACTTTGGAAACTGAACCATTAATTATTCTGGTTAATGGTGTACCTACAAAGAATAAGAAGATTTGGCAGGAGCTGGTAGATGTGCGGAAAGTACAAAGAGCAAATTTGTATTTGAAAAAAAATAACAAATGGTATGAATCAATTTATATAGAAGAAGAAGAAGAAGAAGAAGATTTACAAGGAGACACAGAAACACCAACTGGACAAATTGAAAAAGTGGACAAGTCAAAGGAAGAAGAAATTTATGAACATTTTAGCATACATCCTCTCCATTCGAAAGAAGTTATGGGAGACAATATTGATCTCTTTCAGATGAAGAAAGCAAAAGGAAATCCCGTGAGTGTATGGGAGGAGAGCTTGGAAGCTCGATGTTTTCCCCAGCTGTTTCCTAAAGGAAAAGGAGGACGATACGATGAACGTCCAGAACAGATTCCAGCTTCAGAGTATCGAACTACAAGACTATATGCTGAAGATCCCAGATTTCGACAAAGTATTCCTTATTTGTTCCATCTTTTATTTGAAAGCGACTTGTCTGCACTGTCTTATGCAGTAAATCACATTTTAAAAAGTGGAGTACATTTACAAAATGTGTCTGCTAAGGATTTTATGGAGAAAGTGCAGCACCGAGATGATCATTTGGAAACACAACTGATCAATCTGATGGCTTGTCAGCGTGGGACAAATGAATATTGGTACCGACGCCATGGTGAACTAAAATGCATGTTACGCAATTTAGGAACACCAACATGGTTCCTTACCCTAAGCTGTGCCGAGTACGCTTGGGATGATTTACTGGATTTTCTACGAGAGGCCAATTCAAACATTAAAAACATCGAATACAAGACAGCAGGAGAACTGTGCTCATTGGATCCGGTTAATGTTTGCAGATATTTCAATCATAGATTTGAGGCTATGATGTCCTTCATCTGCAATAAAAAAAATCCACCCCTTGGAGAAGTAGTGGATTTCTTTTGGAGAAAAGAGTACCAGGCAAGAGGTGCTCCTCATATTCATATGCTGCTGTGGATCAAGGATGCCCCAAAGTTTGGAACAGATACTGATGAAGCAGTGTAATCCTACATTGAAGAATATGCAACATGTGCTATACCAAAAAGCACAGAAGAGAACAAGTTAAAGGAGCAAGTTCTACGTTTCCAAAGTCATCGGTGTGGAAAATACTGTCGACGGAAATACAAGAGCAAAGAAAAATACTACACTAAATGTCGATTTGGATTTCCTAGACCTGTTCTTTCAAATGGAAGAGTCAACAGTTTTATGTCAGCTGTGAGACATACTATCACAAGAAAATCACCTAAGAATACCTACAACCTTAAAAGAAAAGAAGAATCTAAAAATATAAATGACTACAACCCAGTCATTTTATCCATGTGGAACGCTAACATGGATATACAGTATGTTGCTGACAATTCCATTGCTGTTGCTCGATATGTAACGTCTTACATTACGAAATCAGAAAAAACAGAATTGAAGGAAATGTGGGAAGAGATTTCTCACGAGAAGACTGTCAGTAAGAAGCTGTACAGTTTCAGTTTGAAGATGTTATCGCATCGAGAAATTGGATCCTACGAATGTTCAGATAGGTTATCTTCTGCAAGTCTCTACTCGAAGTCAAGAAGAATAATTTGGGCAAGTTTAGGCCTTGCAGCAATGAGAAATCGGGTACTGAAATCTGTTGGAGAAATTGAATATTTGGCTGAGAATGACCCAGAAAGTACAGATATATTGAAAACAAACATGTTGGACACATATTATCCCAAGAGAAGTCATCATCTGGAGAACATGTGTCTCTATGAAGTGTTACAGAACTACATTTATTCACGGAAAGCTGCAGAAGACATCAACAGTGGAAAATATAAAGTTGTTGGTGAAGAAGGATGTTTGGTGAAGCAAACCAAAGGAAGTTTGATAAATCACCAGAAGCTGAGTTGCGACACTACCGACAAGAAAGAATTTTACTACTTGGCTCTTTTACAGTTGTTTAAACCATGGCGTACAGAGGATGAACTACTGGGAGAATTCCAGAGCTATGAAGATTCTTTTAATGCTTGTAAAGACAGCATACAATGCAGTACATTCTCAACTTATCTGCAAATGTTAAATGAAGAAATTGAACAGGAAACTACAATTGCAGCAGAAATAGCTAGAGACAGTTCTCAGGACAGCCAAAGTTCAGGAACATACAGTCAAGATCCCCTAGGACAACCAATCGTTGAAAATGAAGCATCAATAGCCATGAATGAAGTGGAAACGGCTATGAATCAAGGTCAAGAAGAATTTATAGACTTAGAAAATTTGGAAAGACAACTGAATCAAGAGCAGCAACAAATTTATGAAGAGATCAAAAACAAAATTGATCACGGATTTCTACATATCAAAAAAGAGTGCTCATGCACATCATTTCATCCAATCAGGATGTATGTAAGCGGACAAGCTGGCACTGGAAAAAGTTTCCTAATTAAAGTCATCAGAAGCTACCTAAAGCAAAAAACGGATTCTACTTTGTCTTGTGTGGTTACTGCTCCAACTGGGTTAGCAGCATATAACATAAAAGGAATCACCTTACATCGTTTGCTAATGTTACCAGTGGAGCATGAGAACAAAATACAATTCAACAAGCTAACTGGAGAAGCATCCTTGGAAGTTTCAAGAGTATTGAAGAAGATGCAAGTTCTCATTATTGATGAGGTGAGCATGGTATCGAACTTAATGCTTGCCTTTGTGCATTTAAGAATGCAGCAAATTTTGAAGACAGACTCTGACGTGTTATTTGGTGGAAAACACGTCATAGTTTTTGGGGATCTTTTGCAACTTACTCCAGTTAAAGGACAACCAGTGTTTAATACTGTGACACATGAAGACACGAAGAAGTCATTGGGAAGCATTGGAAATACAAATATTTGGTCCTTCTTTGAGTACAAGGAACTTACAACTAATATGAGGCAAGCAAACGATGAAGAATATGGAAGTATTCTGAAAGATATCAGGATTGGAATACTCACAGAAGTTGGGAAAAAAGCATTACAGAGTCGGCTGCTACATAATTTATTTCCAAAGGAAGAAATAGTTGCAAAGAAAATATACAAGAATATTGCAGAAAACAAAAGTGTCATCTGCTTAATGCCAACTCTACGTGAATGCTCAATATTTAATGAGGAGCTTTTGAAATTGGAAAAGGAAGACATCAGGAAATTGGAAGCAGTGGACAAAATTGAGGATGGAAGAATTACTGTCACAGTAACAGGCAAACTGAAAAATAAATTGGACTCACTAGAGAAGAACATCTCCAAAACAGCAGGATTAGAAAAAAATCTATATGTTTGCATGAACTGTAGAGTGTTTTTAAGGAGAAATTTGGATGTTGAGAAAGGCTTAGTGAATGGAGCAATGGGAAGAGTTGTGGGTTTTATTAATTATCATAAAAAAGAAGGAATTGAATGTTTAAAAATAAAATTTGATCAGATAGAAGAAGTTAAAGATATTTGTCGTTGTACAGTTCGTTTTATGCTTGTGAAAGACTTATATGTACGTAGGAAGCAGTTTCCGTTTTCTCTAGCATATGCTGTAACTATTCACAAGTCTCAAGGATTGACTGTAGATTGTGCATTTGTGAACATTGGTTCAACTGTGTTCAAAGAAGGTATGGCATATGTAGCTTTGTCACGAGTCAAAACATTATCAGGTTTATTCATGATAGACTTTGATGACTCAAAAGTTAGTGCTGATACAAACTGTGTAAAGGAGTATAATAGATTAAGAAGAAGCTATGCTCCTCATTTAGGTCAGTATCCTGTGTTGGAGAAACGTGTAGTTTCTCGTAAAAGGAGAAATGAGAATATCTGTAATGAACATATAGAGAAGAGGAAAAAAAAGAGGAGTGATGTAATTGCAAGCAAAAAGAAAAAGGAAAATGAAGAACAGGTTGTAGGATGTCATTTTGAAAATAGCTCTGGTGTCAACTGCTATGCAAATGTAGTGCTGAATGTTGCATTTTATCTGGAAAGTTTGCAAGAGCAGATAATAGTAAATCAGGGAAAAAGATTCTGTTCAGAGCTGAGTCTCCTTTTTCAAAAGCTGAGTAAAGATAAAACTCAAATAGAAAGTGCTACTGACATTAGAAAACTTTTAGATGTATGTTCAGGACGAACACAGTTTTCTCAAAATGAACAGCAAGATGCACACGAATTTTTGATGTATTTTCTTCAGGTAGTGGAAGAAGAAGGAGTTCCCATTGACATTTTTTTTGGTCTCTCTTATAAATGGGAACATAGTTGTGATAATTGTTATAATATATGTGGCTCTATTGTTGATAATGAAAGGTTTATTTATTTGACATTGCCAGAGAGTAAAACAGTCACTTTTGCAAAATTAGTTAAAGATGCTAATCATAGCATGAAATGTGGTGAGTGTAATTCTGACATGTTATCAACATTAATTTTAAGGGAATACGGACAGTATGTAATTTTAATGATGCAACGATGTAGAGCTGATGGATCAAAATTGGATACTTTAATAAAGAAGTTTACAGGACAGCAATTATCAATTTCAGGAAAAACTTTTGTAACTGTTGCAATAATTTTCCATGATGGACCTACTGTTACTTCTGGACATTACACAGTTTATCTAAAATGTGAAAAAGGCTGGACACTGTGTAATGATTCCCAATTGATTTTCAAACAACGTTTGCCTTTTGATTTAGCAAATTCCTATCTAATCTTCCTGAAACCTAAATTTTAGAGAGACTTGGCAAGATCTGGACAAAATAATTTTACCATTTTACTGGATTACCATTGCAATTTTGTAGAAAAAATATTTTTAAAATTATCATTTGGCCTAAAGGAAAGATAACCAATTGTAATGTGGACTTTTTTAATTTTTAATGCAATTTTGAAAAACCAATAATTTAGAGATAATCGGTAACTTCTGCACATTTTAAATTTTGGAATGCTATTGAACTGCCATTGGAAATTTTTTTCAAAAATGATTTAAAAAATTACTATTTGGCCATGTGGAAAAGTAAGCAATTCTATTGTGGACTAAATAAATTATTCAAAAAATTTTCGTGAACCAAAATGTTACAGAGAATCGGTGAGATCTGGACAGATTAAACTTTAGAATTTTAATGGATTTCCCTTGGAAATTTATTCCAGGAAAAAAAAAAAAATACTATTTGGCCTAAAGGAAATAAAATCAGATGTATTTTGGAGTTATTTGAGATATAATATTGTGATTATACTTCTCAAACAAACATATCAGACGGTATTTTAAAGAAAAAAGTATTGTTTTTAGATGATATTTTTTTAGAATAATATGCATTTCTGTAATGATAAGTTTAAGTGAGAAGAGATTCTGGGCTTTTTTAATACAATCTTTGTGATTGTTAATTTTTTTTGCCCGCTGTAAAATGATGAATGCAATTGCTTTCACAATTAATAGTGAAATGCAATTTATTCTGAAAACAGCAAAAATAAGGCAAAAATATTTTTTGGTAAAAAATGTAAATATGTGTACTGTATTATTAAATGGTTTAAAAATATTAATACTTTTTTCTTTATTTTCAGATCGATATAGAAAATTTTCGGAAACTACAACCATTTTAAAAACTATTTTTTAAAAAAACAAATGAATAAATATTTTTTTGAGTGAGTATGGTAAGTCAATAATAAAAATTGTAGTCTCTCAAGGACTTTATAATGTGATAAATGATTTTTAGTGTTTTTTTTAAAAAATAAAAAAAAGGTACGCTTACCGTACGCGTACGGTAAAAAAAAAAAAAAAAAAGTTTTAAAAAACAAGTAAAAAAAAGATGGAAGATAAGGTTGGCTCTTAAAAGAACCGTTGTGTTCATGCAGGGACAGAGGAAAGGAAGCATGGGAAAATCATTCAAAGCTACAAATGTGCTGATCTATTTTGTTGTTCACTAGGGAAACACTGGTCTCCCTATGACAAATTAGACCTTTACAAAATGTGCAATGAATATCAACCTTCCGAAATCGAAGGTTCATTTCCAGAGGGCCAGCAAAAGGAGATTCTCCCCCCACAGATGAAGGGCTCACCTGACCTGCAGAAGAAGGAGTAAGCCCTGCAGGTGATGGTCCAGGCTGAGCTGCTGTGGATGTACTGGCTCGTCTTTCTGAAGAGTTACCTCCAAAAAGATGACCATGTGTCCTTCTGTGTACATCCTGGAGGTGTCTCTTCATGGTGTGATTCCCAAAGGAATACTTCCTGTTAGGATTACCTCTAGAAAGTACACGCTTACACAGCTTGCAAGTAACTAAGGGTGCATTCACCTTTTGCTGGCCTTCTGGAAAAGTAAAATAATCCCAAACATAAGAAGGCTTTACTTTCCTCGCTCTCTGCCTCAAGACAGTGCTGCTGGTGCTAGCCTCACTCTCAGAAGAGCTCTGCTGTTCTGCCATCGTATCCCAAAGACAAACCAGCTCCTTCTCCCAAGGGATCACAAGCAGAAATGAGGGGAATGGGTGTGGTGTAGGAGAGTTCTAGAACTGAAAGTACTTTCAACCAATCAAAAGTTGTGTTTCATGATCACATGACCTACCGTACGCTTACGGTACGCTTACGGTACGCTTACGGCAAAAAGTACGCGTGCACGTAAAAAAGACACGCGCTTCCGCGCATGCGCATAACAGTCACTCCCCGGCACTTCCGCGTAACGTGCGCGTGTGGCGTAAGCGCGCACGCGTCCCACGCGCAGTACGCGCGGCTACGCAAATTGCGTAACTATACGCAAGCAGCGTAGATAGATTACGGACGTTGCGTAAACCGTACGCTTACCGTGAGCTTACGGTATGCGTACTAAAAAAAAAAAAAAAAAAAAAAAAAAAATCTGGTAATAAATTTTACATGTTTATTTTAAAAAATATATTAAAAAAAAATATTTAAGGATTTTAAAAATTTAAGCATAGTCTTTATAAAATGAAAGAAAATTAAATTAAAAATATGTTTGAAAAAAATGAAGAATAAAAAAAAAAATTAGCATTTAAAAAACCTTGCAAATTCACTGAAAAAACCATGGGTTACACACACGTTATAGTAAGGAATTAGCATTTAAAAAACCTTGCAAATTCACTGAAAAAACCATGGGTTTCACACACGTTATAGTTAGGAATTAGCATTTAAAAAACCTTAGAAATTCACTGAAAAAACCATAGGTTTCACACACGTTATAGTTAGGAATTAGCATTTAAAAAACCTTAGAAATTCAGTGAAAAAACCATAGGTTTCACACATGTTATAGTTAGCTGGACATTTTACTCGTAAAAAACCAATGAAATTGCCCCGTTATAGTTAGTTCAGCTAACTATAACTCGCGCGCCCGCAATGCACTGCTGATGACGTCACATATTACATCACTCATGACATGGTCAGTGACATCACTCATGACATCACTGATGACATCTCAAATGACATCACTGATGACATCACTGATGACATCATCCTTGTGATAGAGTGGCAGACCTCCTCTCACCTTAATATAAGCTTTGATACACACATTCAAAAATAGAGACTAAAATTTTCAAAACAATGGACATACCAATACCAGTTACAACAACCTCTTCAGTAATTCTAAGATCAACATACACATCCACTCATTCACCAACAGTCCTATACAGTCACTCATACATGTACTCACTCATCATATGTACTTAAACACCTATACATCCTGTTACATAATGCCACTCATCCATAGAGTTACTCACACACATAGTCACTCATGCTAATAAAGAATCAAACATACATTCACCTGTATATACAGTTATACACACACCACCACACTTACTTCTACGGAAACTTACACATACTTAGTCTTTTAAACAATCACTTATAGAAACACATACTTATTCATACAGGAACTCTTTCAATCTCTCCCTCTCACATATACTCACATATATACACCAATAGTCACATATACTAGTTTAAAACATATGTAGTTACTCATAAAGACACTATTCAGACAGTCATTCACTCACTAACACACCAATACACACACGCATCCACCCATGCAGTCCTGCACACATGCTCTGTTCAACACATACAAACAGTGAGTCACTCATTCATGCACCTATGCACTACGTCATACCCCCCACCGAACCATGCAGACACTCAGACTAATACTCAAAAAAACCAACTAATAACCTATATAGACACCCATGTAGCTACTCACCAACCCATGCAGCCACTTATACACAAAGTGAAAAAATGATACAGATATTTACATATTTAAATATTACTCACTAAGCCATGTATTCACTATGATACACTTAATCAGTCAGTTACACAATCAATTTTTCAAAAAGAAATCATCCATTTAGACAGTAATATACCCATTTATTCTTCTATCAACCTTGAGATATACATATATAAAACATATTTAATTTTCAGAAAAACACACATTTACTGGATGATGTCATCAGTGATGTCATCAGTGATGTCATTTGAGATGTCATCAGTGATGTCATGAGTGATGTCACTGACCATGTCATGAGTGATGTAATATGTGACGTCATCAGCAGTGCATTGCGGGCGCGCGAGTTATAGTTAGCTGAACTAACTATAACGGGGCAATTTCATTGGTTTTTTACGAGTAAAATGTCCAGCTAACTATAACATGTGTGAAACCTATGGTTTTTTCACTGAATATATATATATATATATATATATATATATTCACTTAAAAAACCATAGGTTTCACACATGTTATAGTTAGCTGGACATTTCACTCGTAAAAAACCAATGAAATTCCCCCGTTATAGTTAGTGCAGGCAACTATAACTCACGCGACCGCAATCCTCTGCTGATGACGTCACATATTACATCACTGTATTTAGACACTTATTTACCCATGTCTTCTTCCATTAATCTTTAGCTATACATATATTACAAATATTTATTTTTCATAAAGACACATATGTCATCAGTGATGTAATATGTGACGTCATCAGCAGAGGATTGCGGTCGCGTGAGTTATAGTTGCCTGCACTAACTATAACGGGGGAATTTCATTGTTTTTTTACGAGTGAAATGTCCAGCTAACTATAACATGTGTGAAACCTATGGTTTTTTAAGTGAATTTGCAAGGTTTTTTAAATGCTAATTCATAACTATAACGTGTATGAAACCTATGGTTTTTTCAGTGTATTTGTACGTTTTTTAAATGGTAAGTTATGTATTTATAATTTTTTTTTTTTCAGGTTTTTCACTGTGCGTGCACCGTGAAATTTTTTATTTTTTTTTAAATCACGAGGTGCGCGCACCCTGCGCGCACGGTGCGTTTCGAACACCATGCGCGCTCAGTGGGCGCTCGGTGCGCTTTGCGCACTGAGCACCCACGGATCGCCGTGCGCGCAACGTGCGCGCACCTCGCGATTTTTAAAAAAACAAAAAAATTGGTTTTTTTGCCCTTGGGGGTCCTTCTGTGACCCCCTGGCCAAGGCTAGGGGTTCAGGAACTGTCCACTCTGCCCCCTTTTCACGTTCTCCACCTTTTTTTCCACCCCCTCAGACTGCGAGAGACAAAATGGCGGCCGACACTTCCTAGTTTCGACCGATTTGAATGTTTACCGACATCTAACAACCAATCAGAATTGCGCTCGCGCACGGCAGGGTGCGCGCACAGTGCGCGCACAGTGCGCGCGTACATATGTTGATATGCTTTTAAATGCTATTTTCTCAGGAAATACTGAACAGATTTACACCAGACCTGCAAAAGGCACTTCCTTGACCTTATGGCTACCTCTCTGCCACATTTCACGTAATTCTGTTCAGCCGTTCGGGCTGTAGCTGCGACTAAAGGTCCTATGGAAAAATGCATGGGGAAAACACGTTTTGGGACCCCCCCTTTTTCTCAGCCCCCGCTTGACGAATCACCCCGAGACTTTCAGGGTAGGAGCTGAACGGAGCGCCCCATTAGTTTTGAAAATTTCGCGAGGATTCGTCAACCGGCGCCAAAGTTATTCAAAATAGAATTTTGAGATTTCCTATGGAAACACGGTCCTAACTATAACTATCTACTGGCGACCGCCAGTAAATAATATGTATGTAAGTATGTATGTATATATATATACTCAAAGGGATCCCTAACTGAAAACATGTCCACATCCATTGATTTCCACCTTTTTAATTTTGTGATCGAACTGACCTCCTACATCCAGGACACTAAAGATTTCTTAAAAAGAATTGAGGACATAACCTGGGAATCCGATTTTGTCATGATCACTCTAGATATTTCAAGTCTGTACACCAGGATCCAACATGATAAAGGCCTACAAGCAATTGAATATTTTTTGAAGGGCCGTTCATTGAAGTATAGAGATCATAATTGTATGATTTTGGAATTTGTTGAATACTGTTTAACCAACAATATCTTCCTTTTTCAGGAGCAACTGTTCAGACAGCTACAAGGCACAGCCATGGGCACCTGTTTCGCCCCCAGTTATGCGAATCTTTTCGTAGGCTGGTGGGAGAGGCAGGTGGCCTGGTCGGATGCCAATGAGATGTGGACCAGCAAATTAATCAGCCAGAACCGCTATATAGATGATCTTTTCATCATCTTCAGTTCCACTATAGAATCAGCCACTGATTTTGTTAGCAGTCTGAATAACAATGATTTGAACCTCAGGTTTAGTGGTGAAATCAGTAAACTGTCTGTTAACTTCCTGGACCTGAGGGTTTTTGTCTCCAATGGTAGATTGTGTACGACTTTACATAGAAAACCAACAGCGGGTAATTCTGTTCTTTATTCCTGCCATATGGATAAACTGATTCACAGCATTCCATATGGTGAGCTGTTAAGAATCAAGAGGAATTGTACCTGGGAATGTGACTTTCACTCAGCCGCAGCATCAGTACAGCTAGATTCCTTACACGGGGATATTCAGAAGCCACTCTACATAGCGCTAGATGCAAGGTAGACCAAGGACAGAATAGAATTAATAAGTGGTCCTTCTGTGACCAAACAGAAGAAAGAACAATCTACTCTGTTCCCCAATATGGACTGCAGGATGATTACTAGTTATTCGAGCAACCATAATGACCTTAGACAAATACTTAGGAAGAATTGGCACATTCTTAGATCTGATCCAGTTATTGGGGAAGATCTGACCAAAGCACCACAATTATCATTCAGGAAGGCCAGATCATTACAAGATCATCTTGTTCACAGCCATCACTCTTCACAAAGAAAAGACTCACGTCTAGGTCCAGTCAAAGGCTTCTACCCATGCCGAAAATGCAAGGCATGTAAAAACAGTGACAAGATTCTAACGTATGAGGTCCCAGGCCTCAAGTCCCCTAAGTCAATTGGAAAATTCATGAATTGCAATACTCCCTACACGGTGTACTGTTTAATTTGCCCATGTGGTCTTAGGTACATTGGGAGCACCGTACACCCTACTAAGATCAGGATTTTGGAACATCTGCGAGCCATCACCACATGTGATGTCAACTATCCAGTAGCTCGCCACTTTAAAAGTCATCACAGCAGTAACAGGGATCTGTTACGCTTTTTTTGCCTTGATCATGTACCCATGAATACAAGAGGAGGAGATAGGCTTCTCAAACTCCGCAGATTGGAGTCTCGATTCAAAATCAATTTACAAACTAAAATACCACAGGGCCTCAATAGCGGTGAAGAATTAGCCATACATCTTTAACCTACAGTACACACAGAGTAGGCTGTCAGTATATTTATACGCATTATGTAGCATAGGAATTGCTGTTAACCTTTTGGATGCATTTATTGTGGCCAAGTAGGATATTACGTCCTCCTCCTGCATCTTTAATTTTCAATTTTTAATTGTCATTTGCTCTGTAAATAGCCTCCCTCATTATCTTTGTTTGGCATTTGATTTGCCCTGATTGGGCGCTCCATTAGTGGGTTATCTTTGTAGGTGGCTTTGTTGATTTCAGATTCACCAGATCGAGTTAGACAGAGAATGCCCATTCTTGGGCTTGATTGTAATCACAACTTGTTAGCTGGGTTTTCTCTGTCTTTGATACCCACACCAATAGGGACGATATAATAGAGATAGCCCATACAGGGCATAATAACTCAGATTAATTGTTTGAATTAACTAACAACATGATGTTGATGTGTGTATATATATACATATTTATGTTGTTTATGAAATGTTTCAATTAATAATGAATTTGCATTATGATTTCATTTGCATGTTCAAAGATGGCCGAAACTTTTCTTTGTTCGCATTTGTTGAGTCCCTTGTTTATGTTTGTGTAACTGGGAACCAACTCACCAATCATTGTAAAGCATTTGATTTAAATCACGCTGCCTCGGGACGCCGTGTAAAATTGACAAAGGCAGTCGCCGAAACGCGTCTTTTGTGTTCATTTTAACCAAATAAATCTAGTTATATATTCCCCGCGAGTGCTGTACTTTGTACTTTGAAGCGGATATATATATATATTCACTGAAAAACCATAGGTTTCAGAGACGTTATAGTAAGTTGGACATTTGACTCATATTAAACCAGAGAAATTCACCTGTTATAGTTAGTTGAGCTAACTATAACTCGTGCGCTCGCAATGCACTGTTGATGACATCACATATTACATCCCTCATTACATGGTCAGTGACATCACTGATGACATCACTGATGACATCTCAAATGACATAGCTTCGTAGTTTTTGTGAACATTTTCCCAATACACCAAATAATGTATCAAAAAGTTCGCTTTGAAAGCATCCAGTATGAATTCCTTAAAGTATCTTTACACCTTCCCACAAAGCCGAATGGTGTATCTAAAATCTTTGTTTCAGAAATATCAAGTATGAGTGGGGCAATTCATAAGGCAATCTCGGTTTAATTTCCAAGTGTGTATCGTTGCAGTGACTCCAACCATTATTATACTTTAAATAAACTGTATAATGTCCACTTGTGGTAGTACTTTCAGCATGGGAAACAATAGCAAGTGTTGCAAAAGTTCTTCCAGAAATAGATACTTGACTAGCAACAACATTTTTAATTTTGGTTCCCACTTTTCTTCCATTGGGTCTACAGCGTTGTAGCATTATATTCAAATATTTTCCATATCTTTGTAGGCGTAAAGTAGATAGCATTGTTGATTTACAACGAGAACAGATCATCTCGTGATCTGCTTCTTTTAGTAGTTTGGAAAATGGTACAGATTTGCAGTTAGGTATTGTCAAATATAGAAATCGTTCTCTGTCAACTATAGTGCTTGAAGTTAACGAACACTGTTCACAATTATGTTCCCATTTGTAACTGCATCCGAATAAACTCTCAATCTGAATTCCTTCATCTTCTAGTACTTCAAGCATAACTACCCAAAAATGTTGTGCATCTTGTTGTATATTAGCACTGAACGTTAAAGATCCAGTACATGTATCCAACAGTTGGCGAATACCAGAAGCAGAATGGATCTTACTTCTATCCGTTCTCAATTCTCGAAATAAAATATAAAGTGCCGAACATAATCTTTTTTCCTGACTTTCCATAATTTCACCATAAACATCTTCAAGATAAAATATAATGTTTAGAATAACATTACTATAGCAGTTGACACCAGAAGCATTTTCTAATTGGAATCCGACAACTTGTTTGTATTTTCTGCTTCTTTACATCTTTTCTTTTCTCTTGATTTTGTTTCTGCTTCCAACCATAGTTGATTCTTGACCATGTTTGCGTTTTGAACACACAACACGTTTCTCATAAATAGGATATTCACCTAAACTTGGAGCATAAAGCCTTCTCAAACGATTATATTCTCTTACACAATTAACATCAGCACTAACCTTGTTCTCATCAAATTCAATTAAATACAAACCAGACAATGTTCTAACTAGAGATAATGCAACATATACCATTCCGTCTTTATACACAGTTCTTCCTACATTTATCAAAGCATTATCTACACTTAAACCTTGAGTTTTATGAATAGTTATTGCATATGCTAAACAGAAGGGAAACTGTTTTCTACGAACATACAAGTCTTTTACAAGCAAAAAATGTACAGCACAACACGCGATCTGTCTTACCTCTGTAATCTGATCAAATGTAACTTTCAAGAATTCAATTCCATTTCTATTTTGATATTTCACAAAATCAACAACTTTCCCCATTGATCCATTCACTAAACCTTCTTCTACATTCAGATTACGCCTCAAAATTACCCTACAGTATAAACATACATCTAAAAAAAATTCTAAGCCAGCAGTTTTTGATACAGAGTTTTCCCAAGAATCCAATGTAGTCTGTAGTTTTTCTGAAAGAAGAATTATTATTCATTGATGCTCGATTTTATCAATAGCTTCAATGTGAACTATTTCTTAATTTTCCAATTTCATAAGCTCTCTATTAAATGTATAACACTCTTCCACTGTAGGCATTAAGCAAACTATAGACTTTTTCTTTCATTTTCTTGTACATTACTTCTGCTGGTGTGTTTTCATTTGTAAACAAGTTCTTTAGTAGACGACTTTGAAAAGCTTCTTTACCATGTTTGCTTAGAACACCAATTCTTACATCTTTTAGAAAATGTCCATAATCTTCATCTCTTGCTTGTCGCATATTCTGAGTGAGTTCTTTATTTAGCAGATCTCCAAATACAATTAAATGTTTTCCTCCAAAGAGAACGTCATAATCTGTTTTTAATACCACTTTGATTACTTTATCTAATACTTTGATCCTCTTCAAAATCACAATGAATAACTTCTGTTTTAAAGTAAAAGCAGTATCCACTATACTTTCGATATGCTGCTTCTGTTTGAATTGCAGCACTTTCTTTTTATATTTGCAGCATGTTCTCATTAAATTCTGAATCACTCTAGTTCGAAAAAGTCCCTGACGAATTTCTTAAAATTGTTTTTGTCTCTGGGTAACAGATACTGTTTCTTTATCATGTTTTCTTTTCCATGTATTTGAAATTGAAGTCTCCTTCTCCTTACTTGAAAAATTCTTCTTTTTCCTTTGTATGATGTTATTTTTATTAAATGTTCGTAATATTTTTTTCAGAAATTGTCTAGTGTTTTTACCAGAAGAAACTGTTTGTGTAGTGCTCTCATTTTTTTTGTAGTTGAAAATCTTTTCTTTTCTGCAAATATAAATGCTTCTTTTCTTGTCTTTTTTTCTCAGTTCTTCTAGGCATTTTCAAATTTTTATCCAAACGAACTAATTTTCTGAAAAAAAAATAGATTAAATTATTTTCTACATCAGTTCAATATATTACTATAATAACATACAATTACATAAATTCTACTGACGGCTTCCAGATGCAGTGCTGTAACATGATGGAGCACGGCAGGGGAGCAGTAGCATAACGGGTAGTGCCATAGAACATACAGCAAATATTTATTTAATTATTTACATACACCTTTACAATTTACATGTAACTGCACTAACTTGTACTTTTCACCTCTCCACCGCACCCCACCACCCCACACACTCCCTCTGCAAACCCACCGCAGACAACTTTATAGATAATATTTTTAAATATTGTAATCTATATACTTAGGATGATATTACCAACCAAACGGCACACAGAAAAATTACCATTATTAGCCTAGCAATTTTATCTACAACTTCGCAAACATAACACTGCACCCAAAGCTTTAATTGGAGGGGAGGGAGTCTGAGCACCGGCAGTTTATTTTTGGGGGCCTCGAAACGGATCTCTATGGGCTCTATTAATGGGCCTCGCAAAGGTAGTCCGTTGATTTTTTTTTTTTATTGGACTGTAGTGAGACAGTGAGATCATACACATTGCTCACTACTAAAAAGTGGAGCCATCATGCCAGGTGAGTCACGTTGTAGGAGAAAAGAAATCCTTTAAAGAGAGCCATTTTCTCTCACGATTTCCCTTCTATTTTTGTAGCGCAGGAGCAACATCATCGTGGCGTGATTAGCAGAGACACCACCAGGCGCACAACGCCCATTGCCCCGGACTCCCTGAGACAGCTTCCCAATAGCATACACAGAGCCGCACCCGAGTACTTCACAGGTCTTCAAAAGACCATTTGCTTGCAAATTATGCTCTGTTTTTTTCCACCCCTTTTTAGAGCCCCTACATCCCCACTCTGCCTATTGCTGAAAGAACTAGCCTCCCCCGAAATTTTGCTCTGGTTGCGACTTTGGAGACGACCACACACAGCCAACTCCAACACAACCCTGCTCTCACCTTTCACAGGGTGTTGTTGTAGTGCTACGAAAACACACGCTTTGCCTGGCTCACTTAGGGGCATTTTATCAAGAACGGCGTTAAAATTATCGCCGCTTTAGCAGCAGGAAACTGCCGCTAAAGCGGCAATAATGAGCTTGATAATATGCCCTTGTGAATTCCCATAGAAGCCCAGCTTCACACCACAACCTGGCTGGCTATGGGAATTGACAAGGGCATATTATCAAGCCCATTATCGCAGCTTTAGCGGCAGTTTCCTGCTGATAAAGCGGTAATAATTTTAATGCCGTTCTTGATAATATGCCCCATTATCTTTCTAAATTAACATCTTACACTGAATAGCTATTTTACATTTCTTTCCCTACATCAACCTTTGTTTAAAACACCACCAGAGAAGGGTGGTGAACTCTGGTCCACAAAGAGCAACTCAAAGCTTTCTTGTTCTTTATCAGAAACTTCATCTGTCTCTCAATGATTATCATCAGCCTTTTCACCCCCTTAAGAGGCTGGGTGGATGAGTACAATATGCAGTATTTAGGATCGGCGGCGGAGAGTGCACGAAAATAAGGACGGATAGTTGAATAAAGGGCGACTGGATGGATGGCCAGATGGATGAATGGATAGCTAGATGGATGGATGGATGGATATATGGATGAATGGAAGGATAAATTGATGCATGGGCCAGTACTTAGGATACACGGGTGGGCTGATAGATGCTCAGGATTGGTTCTGGGACAGATGTATGTATGAAAATATGGGCGTATAACTGGATGGATGGCACAGTGCTTACCATAGGCGAATGGGCTGATAGATACTTAGAATAACTGCAGGGACAGATGTATGTATGTATGTAGATAGGAATGTCGGAATGAATTGAAAGATGGTTGGATGGTGCAGTGATTAGGATGAATAGATGCAGGGCTTTAAGTAGGCTGGCTCTGAGCACCTGCAGTTATTTTCAGAAAAACTCGAAACGGGTCTCTATCGGGCTCTATTTTCGGCCCTCGCAAAGGTAGTCAAGTTTTCTTTTTTTTTTATTGGACTGCAATCAGAGCATGCACATCGATGTGCGCATGCTCATTTTGCTCACTACTGAGAAGTGGAGACATCATGCTACGTGAGCCACGTTGTAGGAGGAAGGGCAATCCTTAAAAGAGCGTGTTTCTTGAATGTAGGATAATTTGAGGGGATTTTCTTAAGCACACAATGCTAGTTATCTTCATGTCGACCACGCCCCTACTTGGATAGCCCACGCCCCTTTAACAGGTTTGCCCCACCCCTTTTAGAGCACCCCCAGTTTTTTTTCCACTTAAAGCACTGACTGCACCATAGTAACAAAGAAATGGTCCAAGCTTCCATTTAAATGTACAATGGCACCAAGTTTCATAATTTTCCATCAACGCTGGCAGCCCTCTATCACAGTGCAAGAGTGTCTATAAGCACGAAGATTTGTTATCCACAGAAATGTTGTGTGATATGTGTAGCTGTCTGCTGGAACACTCATCACCGAAAGGTATTAAAACATGCAAATTTGTGAGAAAAACGTGTACCATACCATAAACCGCTTCATAAATGGGCCCAGTGCCACTACACCACCCTCATTTCCATTCTTGCTTAACCTTACAAAATCAAAGAAAGACCCCAGCAAACCTGGAAGAGCCGCTATAGCAATACAGGGACTTAATTTGAACAAGTCTCTGCTGGAACGCACAGCAACAAAATGTATTAAAACATGCAAATATACGGATAAAACATATACCATGTCATAGAGCGCTTTATAAATTGACCCCGTGGCACTACATCACCTTTACTAGCTACACATATGCACGTTACAAATGTCCGTGTTGTAATCAGCAACAAACCCACCTCTCCCACCCCCACCCCTTCCCTTGCTTAACCTTACGAAATCGTTTAGATTGCTCTTTATTAACCAATGACAAACATGCTTTTCCACGCAACTAATATGCACCCTAGTTTTTAGTACCCAATGCTTCTTATCTTCCAATCAATCATCGTTTTCTGTGTAGTTTGCACTTTACAAATACCGTATTGATTTACCTTCGCACTCACTGTATAACACCACCTAAGCACCATATAGAAATTACCGTGTTCCAAACAAAACTTCCTCCTACTACGTATAAAATATTACTGACACTACTTAGATAGGTGTGGCACAGCGGCCAGGGCACATGACTTCACACCAAAAGACACACAGTTTAGGCTCACACTTTCAACCCCGACTCCCGCACCAGCTCACCTTAGCAGCATCAGACTCTATGCAATACCTCACTAAATTCCCGTACCCAGCACTTTCAGACCGGTATCTATGAGTAGGTCGCTTTGCACCCCCTCTATAGCACACCCTAAACAACCCCACAAAGGTTACAGTGCTCCTACCGTCCTCTTTCCTACTTTATTCACCCTTTTTTCCCCTTACTTGCTTCGACGGAATCACAAAATGGCGGCCAACACTTCCTAGTTGCAACCACTTGCAGTGCTCCCAACCAATAAGCAGCAAGCTTGTGCTCGTAACGCCTCAGCCAATCAGATGGCAGAATTCCCAAATATCAATATCTGTACATTTTGCTATTTCTCAAAAACTACTGAACGGATTTACACCAAATAAACAAAAGCATGCTTTCTAGACCAAGACCCTTCTCCCTGCCAAATTTGGGGTAATTCTGTTCACCCGTTCGACCTGTAGCCTTGTCTTAAGTTTCCTATGGAAATTAACATGGAGAAAACACGTTTTGGGACCCCCCTTTTTTCTTGCTCTCCCTTGATGAATCACCCCCAAATGTCCCACATAGGAGCTGATATGAAGTTATATGCAAAACAAAAAATGCTCTTCCTATGGAAACTTGGTCCTAACTATAACTACCTACTGGCGACCGCCAGTAGGTAATATATATATATATATTCACTGAAAAAACCATAGGTTTCACACATGTTATAGTTAGCGGAAATTTTACTGATAAAAAACCAATGAAATTCCCCCGTTATAGTTAGTGCAGGCAACTATAACTCACGCGACCGCAATCCTCTGCTGATGCTAATACTGTATTTAGACACTTATTTGCCCATGTCTTCTTCCATACATTTTTAGCTATACATATATTACAAATATTTTTTTTTCATAAAGACACATATGTCATCAGCAGAAGATTGCGGTCGCGTGAGTTATAGTTGCCTGCACTAACTATAACGGGGGAATTTCATTGGTTTTTTATCAGTAAAATTTCCGCTAACTATAACATGTGTGAAACCTATGGTTTTTTCAGTGAATTTGCAAGGTTTTTTAAATGCTAATTCCTAACTGTAACGTGTGTGAAACCTATGGTTTTTTCAGTGAATTTGTACGTTTTTTTAAATGCTAAGTTACTTTACGCCATTCGTGGCGTGCGCGCCCACTTAACGCAGTTCGTTCCGTGCGCGCACGGTGCGCTTCGCGCACCGCGCGCCCACTTTACGCAGTTAGTGCCATGCACGCGCGGTGGGCACGCGGTGCACTACGCGCACCGCGTGCCCACGTTACGCTAGATGGGCCATGTACGCACGATGCGCTTCGCGCACTGTGCGCACATGGAGGACATATGATGCACTTCGTTTTGAAAGGTAATATTTTAATTTTTCGTATATATGTTATAAGCCATTCACAAATGGTGCCCTTAGGGCACCATTTGCACACGGGGTGGAGAGAGTGTGGATAATTTTTTTTTTTATTATTTTTTTTTTAAATATTTTAGTTTAACTCATCTTTAATAAGCAATGCACAATTGGTGCCCTTCGGGCACCAATTGCACACGGGGTGGGGAGAGTGTGGATAATTTTTTTTTTTTTATAATTTTTTACCGTACGCGTACGGTAAGCGTAATCGGCGAAATTAGCGAAAAAATAAAAATTCCGTTTTTGGCCTTGGGGGATCTTTGGGGACTCCCTCAACATTGCTATGTGTGTGGGAGCTGTCTAAACAGCCCCTTTACATGTTTTTGTGCTTTATATTTTAAACATCACTCTCAGTGCGAGAGAGAAAATGGCGGCCGCCGCTTCCTGGTTTCGGCCGATTCGAATGTTTACTAAGATCTAAGAGCCAATCAGAATTGCGCTCGCGCACGCCACCGTACGCGTACGGTAAGCGTACCGTAAGCGCACCGTAAGCTGGCTCAGATATATATATTGATTTAAAGGCTATTTTCTCAGAATCTACTGAACAGATTTACACCAAACCTACAAAAGGCACTTCCTTGACCTGAGGACTACCTCTCTGCCAAATTTCTAGTAATTCTGTTCAGCCGTTCGGGCTGTAGCCCTGTCTAAAGGTCCTATGGAAAAATGCATGGGAAAAACGCGTTTTGGGACCCCCCTTTTACCTCAGCCCCGGCTTGACGAATCCCCCCGAGACTTTCAGGGAAGGAGCGGAGCGTAGCGCCCCACCTATTTTGAAAAATTTGCGAGGATTCGTCGACCGGCGCCAAAGTTATTCAAAATAGAATGTTGCGGATTTCCTATGGAAACGTGGTCCTAACTATAACTACCTACTGGCGACCGCCAGTAGGTAATATATATATATATATATATATATATATATATATACACACACAGCGGGGCTTTTCCGGAAAATTCTTTAATGAAGGATGCAGGGCATAATGCATTTAGGCGTATGTGTGCCTTCATCAGACGCCCTTCGCAAGACCAGGATTACATCAACCCTTCCCCTTTGTACTGCTAAGGTCCTCCCCCTGGGCGGGAAGTCAGCTGGCTCCTCCAGATTGTTTGCAGCTGTAGTCGGGTGGATGAAGACTACAGCACCCATCATGCAATATAATGGTAAGTACCCATAGCAGAGTCCATGCTCGAATGAGCGCTCTAATACCTGGCAATGGGGGGGCTAGTATATATATATATATATATATATATATATATATATATATATATAAATATATATATATATATATATATATGTACATACATATATATTGGTCCTCCCACTGCAGCAGGGAGTACCGTAAGGCTCTGCTCTCAGCCCGACCTTGCGGGCGTGATTGATTGTTATGGCATTAGAATCATATGCTGATGATGCATAGCTAATTATCACCTTGCTGCAAGATAAAGGCACGTCTGTGGACAGTTTTAGATAATGTCTGCTAGGGTTAGCAAACTTGATGGACTGCAGCTGCTTTAAGCTGAGTGCTAAAAAACTGAGGTCTTGGAGAAACAAACCTCGATCTGGTCCACTGCTTGGTGGCCAACCCCGATTCCTAAACTAAAAGTTAAGAACCTCAGCATCTGGCCTGACATCACTCTTTCTTTTGACTGCCAGCTAGCCAGCCTTGCAGGCTATCTGATTTGGCATTTTAAAAATGCTACGCAAGATCCTGTGTCTGCTCTCAGATGCATCCATCAAGACAGTAATCCAAGACCTCCTGATCTCCCGACTGGACTATTGTAACCTACTGTATCAAGGGCCAGTTGAGGCAGTTTAGGAATCCTTCAAAGAGTACAAAATGCTGCCGCTCAGATGCTGCTGAACATTCCCAGATACTCTTCGACGGGCTCAGCACTTGGCAAACTCCATTGGCTTCCAATTGCGAAAAGGCTATCTTTCAAAGCCTTATGCTTTTGTCACAATATCTTGAACCAGAACTATAATTCATGCCCTAAGGTAACTATAACTCGCGCCCTTGCCATGCACAGCTAATTACCCCACATATTAAATCATTGATAACATCTTCTATGGTATCATTGATGTTATCACTGCAACATTCGCAATAAATATATTGATGAGAAAACTGCATGGTGCGGACGTGAGTTATAGTTGCCTCAGGGCACAAGTTATAGGTAGTTGAAATAACTATAACAGCTGAATTTCTTTGGTTTTGTGCATGTAAATTCAGAACCTAACTATAACGTCCCATCTAACCTTAGTTTTTTTCAGTGAATTTCCAAGGTTCATTAAATGCTGTTTTTTGGCCCCCAACAACCCGCAGCAGCCACGGCAACTTTATCCACCACAATGAGTAGTGCACCAGGAGGCTTGTTTGCAGAGCGGTGGAGAAATGGGGCGGGCCCCCGACGAGCTCTCAGTAAGCCCATTGTGTGGGACTTACTAGTGGTGACAGAAGGGGTTCTTGGCCTCCAATGACCCTCAGCATCCAAGGGGACTTAATCCCCCAATGAGTAGTCTGTCAGGAGGTGCCTTTGCAGAGTGGTGGAGAAAGGGTGCGGGGCCTCTGACAAGCTCCTAGCATCTTGCGAGGTGGGAATTAGTAGTGCTAACAGGAGGGGTTCTTGGCCCTCAAAGACCCTCAGTAGCCCAGGATACTTCATTCCCCAACCATTAGTGCACCAGGAGGCACTTTTACAGAGTGGTGGAGAAAGGGGGTAGGGTCTCCAATGAGTTCTCAGCAATCTCACTGTGTGGGACTTACTGGTGGTGACAGGAGGGTATTCGTGGCCCCCAACAACCCTCAGCATCCAAGGAGACTTCATCCACCAATGAGTATCGCACCAGGAGGCGCATTTGCAGAGTGGTAGAGAAAGGGGCATGGGCCTCCGACAAGCTCTCAGTTAGGCATTCTTTGGGCGTGAAGATAATAAATGATTTGTTTATAAAGATGACATTGAGCCAAAGCTCAGATTGGAACCTCGTTTCATTTTTCAGCTTTAACTACAAGCTGTATCTCCTCCACCTTCCACAAACAATAGGGGTCTGGACACACCAAAGCAACAGGTGATTCTGTCCCTGTTTCACACACTATCCATGTATGCGTCATTGAAGTTTTTGTAGGTAGACAGACCATGCTCCCTCTTTCAGCACTTTAGGAGAAAGGTACATTACGTGGATTGTTCAGAAGAAGAAACCCTACACTGCTTACAGAGCCGCACATAACAGTATAGAACACTGGGCACTGTTTACATGTGTGCAAGATATTCAGTTGTGTCATCACTGAACCATGCATGTTCACAAACTTGTCTTTCATCAGTGTCCGAGCAGGAGGTGATGGAGACTAATGTACTAAGCAGAAAAGCGGAAGCAGCAGTTGAGAACAGTAAGTCACACAGACACTCATGAACCTGTTGTGGTCAGCAGACATGGGATATAACAATGTTTCTCTACTTGTTTTATATTTTGGTGTCATGGCGTTTTAACACCACTGGAGCAAAATATTTATTACTGGTCTGGAGTGGGAACTAGGAAATGGATGCTTCACATTCAGTTTTGAATTTCAAAGACTGCCTTATGCTGCAACACTTTTTTTTGGGACTCGGCTGAGTCAGAGCCCCAAAATGGCTGCCAACACTTCCTGGTTCCAGTGTTGGCAGCTCTACGTCCCTAGATATACAAATGTGGGTTTCCCCCCTTTTTGCCTGATGCTGATGTGATTTCGAACTGTAAGTGCAGTGGGTTCCGTCTAACCAAGTTACTAGTGCCATATCTCTTTCCCAAAACTGTACCATGATAGGTACAACATTAGCCACTCCTGTAAGTCCTTAGTAAATGGTACTCCTGGTATCTAGAGCAATGGGACTAAAGAGGGTCCACTGGGGATGCAACACAAATTGTGCTACCCCAAGGACCCTTCACCAAGATCATGCACACTGCAATTGCAGGATGCATATCTCAGTGCAGAGAAAACCGAAGAGTCAGCCCTGTGTGCCATGTCTCTATACACCGTACGAGGTATAAGTAAGCTACCCCTACTGCAGGCCTTACAGCCCATATCAGGGTGCACTATACCCAATGTGTGGACATATTTGCATGAGCAGATATGACCCTACAATATCTGAGCTATTTTTAGATAATGTAAGTTCACAGAGAAGCCATAAAGAGTGCATGAGTTGGATACTGGTCATTACGAATTTCCTAGCTTCATGATGGCTTCACTGTACACTAAGATGTTTGCTACCAAACTTCTTATCTCATAAATCCTCACTGCTGCCAGTGTTTGATTTATTAATAAATGCACCCAGGATACCCTTTAGAGGGTCCCCAGAAAACCTATCAAGTACTGATGTGTTTTCTGACTAGTCATAGCCAGCCTGCCACCACTAGACATGTTTCTGACCTCATTGGGTGAGAGTCCACACTCTCAGAGGCCAGAAACAAAGCCTGCTCTGGGAGGAGGTGCTTCACAGCTCCTTTAGACCGGGATGGCCTTCCAGAAATGGAAGCTTCAAAGGCGATACCACTCATACCCTAAGGTGTGGCAGTAGATGTGGACCCCGCTCCTGAAATTCCACCATCTTTAGAATGTCGAGAAAAAACCTATTAGGGCT
The DNA here is from genome assembly GCF_964204655.1 of Triturus cristatus. Classification (NCBI taxonomy): domain Eukaryota; kingdom Metazoa; phylum Chordata; class Amphibia; order Caudata; family Salamandridae; genus Triturus; species Triturus cristatus. The sequence goes on along the minus strand of NC_140591.1, from coordinate 590,005,290 downwards.
AAAGTCATGATACTTCCCACAGGAAGTGGTCACTTAGAGGGTGCAGACACCCTAAAGGTAGGTAGCCCATTGACTCCTCCCTGTCCCCCTCTGTAACACCCCTAAATTTAGTATTTAGGTGGCATCCCTAGACCTTGAACATTAGATTCAATGGACAAGAAGAAGATACGGAAAAAGAAGAGCTGCTGCCCGAGAACTGAAGCCCTACTGTGGAGAAAATTGGCACCAAATCCTGCCTGATACTTCAAGGACTCGACAATTGTGGTTGTGCAGTCTTGTCCTGAACCTGTGAAGACTCCAAGAACCCCAGAGCTCCTCCAGACTCAGAGAAATTGCCAAGAAATTCCCTTGGAGGGAAGGTATCACTCCCCTGCATACGGCAGGCACCGATCCCTCTAAGTACGGTTTGTCGATGTGCTGCTTCCTGATGACTCCGACACAGCGCCCACACCAAAAGAGGTACACCAGCTCCAGAGGGTCTGATCTGTCTTCCCACCAAGTTTGGAGACACCAGGATCCAGCGGAGTTACACCATACTAATATCCGGTGTTCCGGTACTTGGTGAGGCAAACAGCAAGATGAAGAGTCTATTGCAGACTCCAACTACTCAAGAAGCAAACACCAGTCTAACGACATCGAGACCCCTGAGACACACATCCTGAGTGTCCCAGCTGTTTCGGAATTGCCTCACCAAGTTGCCTGCTCCTGACCAGGAGGACATCTTGACACAAGGCGCCCGGCAGACCTAACTGCTCTGCATCCTGCCTGACCAGCTCTGGTAACGACAACCCAGCGGTGCTCTCATGGCTCTCGGACCCTTGTGACCCCCTCCCTTGAGTAGTAGACTTACTTTTAAGTCCTCCTGTGCAGTGGGTAGCCCATGAAAAATCGATACTATTTTTATAAGTTGCTCTTGGATTTATTCTTGAGTGTGTGTCTCATTTATTGTCTCTGTGAGTACAACAAATGCTTAGCACTACCCTTTGATAAGCCTAACTGCTCGCCCACACTACCACAAATAGAGGATTAGTATTAGCTAATTTGCCTCTGTAAACCAATAAGGGATCCACTGGACTCCCTGCTCGGAATACTTTGTTTTAGTACACAATATAGAGAGCCAGCTTCCTACACTACTGAACGATATACACCAAATGACAAAGAGGGCTCTTTCTGCACGTCCACATCGGGCTCCATTTAAATAGGAAAGAGGAGCCCGGGGGGAAAAGTTGTGCAAAAGACTAGAGCATCAGCTGTCCAAGATGGCAGCAGCCGACGCCCCAGAAGTTCCCTTATGAGGTTCGCTCTCTCAACTCAAATGGCACAAACACAAGCTGCGGCGGACTGGAGATTAGTCCCATAGTTGGAAGGGTGAGTAAAACTAATACAATTATTAGGGGATCAAATAGTGGCATCAATCAGTGCCAGAAATACAGTAGCTCCAAAATTAAATAAAGTGTCCGATATTAAGTCAATAATATTTTAAAATACTTGCGAATTGCCACTACTATACAGCGCATCTGCTTCGGGCTCTGCTTAAATATGAAAGAGGAGCCCAGGAAAACCTATGCAAAAGACTAGAGCATCAGCTGCCCAAGATGGCTGAAGCTGACATCCCAGAAGTTCCCTTACGAGGTTTGCTCTCTCCACTCAAATGGCACAAACACAAGCCGTGGTGTACCGGAGAGCAGCCCGTACTTTGAAGGGTGAGTGAAGCTATTAAAATTATTAGGGGGCCAAATAGTGGCATCAATCAGTGCCAGAAATAATGGTAATTCCAAAATTAAATTAAATGTCCAAAATGTTAAAGTACTTGAGAACTGCCTCTACTATTGTTATCTAGTTACTGGTGTAAATCTGTTCAGTAGTTGGTGAGAAATGTAAGGAAATCCAAATTTGTATATCTGCAATCGCTGCTAATTTGCAACGATTTCACGATTAATCGTGAATGTGCGCACCAACAGGAATGCCGTGATTGGCTGGCTGCAACCTGAGCAGAGAGTTGTGGCTGCCATTTTATCTCATCGGAGCAGTTCATGGAGCTCAAACCAAATGGTAGAAAGTGGCTTAAGGGGTGAGGTTGGATGTGCCCTGATCCCATGATAGGAACATAGGGGTATTTGAGAAACTCCTTATGAGTATAATATGTTGAAAGAAAGGTTTTTTTTCACTCACGATATTCATGAATTCACCACAAGCATGATCGTGGCCCCTCCATGTAACACCATGCCAAATTCGTGAATATAAGTCACCATGAATATCAGTGAAAAAAACAATGTTTATACACCCACCCTCAGTTTCACTTAGGCACTCACACACCCACTTAGCCACCCACTCAGAGATGGATGCGCCCACTGACAGTCTGGCTCAGACACTCATGTACTCACTCAGAGAGCCATTCATATTGTCATGCACCCACTCACAGATCCACTCTGAGATTCATGCGCCCACTCACAGGCCCACTCAGAGACTGATGCATCCACTCACAGATCCTCTCAGCCACTCATGTACTCACTCAGAAACCCACTCATATTGTCATGCACTCACTCAGAGACCCATCCAGACACTCACTCACTCACTTACTCACTCACAGACCCATTGAATATTCAGACACAGTCAGTCACAGACTTAAACAGACACTTCTACACCCACTCAGAGATATACTGAAAGTCTCAGACATCCACTCACAGACCCATTCAGACACTGGTGTACCCTCTCACAGGCTCACTCAGACTCACACATCCAGTTACATACCCACTCACAAATGGACATGGCCACTAAAAGACCCACTCATACACTGACACACCTACTCACAGACCCAATCATACACTCACATACCCACTCACAGACCCACAAAGAAACCTATGCACCCACTCACAGACTCAGTCAGAGAGTCCTAATCACAGACCCAATCAGAGTCTCATGAATCCACTCAAAGACCCACTCAAAACATATACGCCCACTCAGTGAGCCACTGAAACACTCATGAAACCACTCACAGACCCGCTCAGAGATTCACACACCCACTCTCAGATCCATTCAAAGACTGATGCCTCCACCCATATATCTACTCAGACACTCATGCATTCACTCAGAGCCCCACTCATTTTCTCATACACCCACTAATAGTCCCACAGAGGGACTCATGCACCCACTCACAGACCCACTCAGAGATTCACACACCCACTCACAGACCTACTCAAACACTGACACACCCACTCACAAGCCCACTCTGAGACTTATTCACCCATTCACACACCCCCTCAGACATAGATGTGCCCACTGACACATCCACTAAGACACTGATGTACCTATTCACAGAACCAGTCATACACTCATGTATCCACGCACATGCTCACTCTGAAACTTATGCACCCACTCAAAGACTCACTCAGAGACTCACACACCCATCCACCCACAGGCTCACTCTGACTTTTATGCACCCACTCACAGACTCACTCAGACACTCCTACTCCTGTTCAAAACCCAATCAGAGACTCATGGATCCACTTAGACCGACTCAAAACTCATACACTCACTCAGAGAGCCGCTGAGACACTCATAAACCCACCGACTCAGAGATTCACACACCCACTCACAGAACCATTGAGAGACTGATGAATCTGCTGCCTCTAACTACCCCTAACTGCTTCACTGGCGAGATCGGAGATCGGAGGAGGGGATCGAGGAGGAGCTGTCGATGGGTGCTGAGACACCGCTATCAACGTCAGCGAAAGAGGACTGGCCTGGAGTGAGCTCGGGGGCCGGCGTCTGTAGCAGACGAGGAGCAAGGCTCTGGAGTAGAGTTTGCGCAGCGGTCAGAAGGATCAACTTTCGGTCTCAACATGGCGTTGTAAGCTGCTCTGAATTTGGTTCCGGATTGGGATTGGGATTACGGACTACAGAAATAAGGTCGGTGCAGAGGGGGCACGAGATAGCAGTTTCGAGTGGGGGGAGAGGTGACTCTCGAAGGAGCAAAGTTTATGTGTTTAATGGGCCCGGGGGTCGGTCTGGGGGTCTGATTGAGACTGGAAGCAGGGACGAGAGAAACAAGGGACATAGAGGGATGGACTTGCTGACGGACCTGCCCCAATCAATCTCCCCTAAAGAGTGTCTTGTGGAGCAAATACCCTACCAGGGAGGGGAAGCAGATGAGGCGGGGGAAGTAGGCTGGACGGATAATATACAGATTCAACCACCTCAGCCACCTCAGCCCTGAGCAGCCTTACTAGAGGTGAGAAATAGATATTCACTTCGCTCCCAGCCTGTGAAGGACCAGCTCCTCTCCCACTCTGGTAGGACAGGGAGACCTGTTCCTATTATCCCCCGTCAGAAAAAGAGTGAGAAAAGCAAGATAGGTGAAGCAAAGAGATCGAAAGCTTGTTTAAGCACAGTCAAGCCCACCCCTTCACTTAAATCTTATTTTAGGATAATGGAAAAAATTACGGCTCAAAAGACCCTTGTAAACACCAATCCTAATGCTGCTGTTTGTAGAAGTAAGGTGGCTAAGGCAGGCAAACAGACTCCCCCCCCCCCCTATAACTCAGCCCCCGGGTACCCAGGTCACCTAGGTAAATAGATATTCCCCATTGCTCTCGGACCCGGAGACAGACCTTGGTGTGGCAGAAACAGAGTCTCCGTCTGTAGTAGAAGAGGGCTCAAGTATAATACTAGGAGCCAGCCCAATCTCGGACATTCCATCATCATCTGCCCGAGAGACCCATGCCACGGAAAAGGGAACTAGCCAATCTCAGCTTGAGCTGCTCCTTCAGTCCTTACGTGAAGATCTTCTCTCAAAATTATTGCCTAGATTTGAAATCTCTGAGGGCAATCAGAAAGAGATTAATGAGAAGTGTTCCAATTTGGAGAGTAAATTAGATGATATTTGCTCTCGTACAGGGGCTTTGGAAGGGGAAGTAGCTGCTCTTGCCCAAGTCTCCCAGGCTCAAATAAGGGATATATCGGAGCTAAAAGCTCGAAACCGGCCTCTACAGATGGATATGGAGAGATTGGAGATTCATGCCAGGGGGAACAATTTAAAATTCTTAAAAATTCCTGAGGGGGCGGAAAACGGTGATGTAAAGTCCCTAGTATGCAGACTACTGAGAGAGGGAGTACTTAAAGATAAGCCCGATCTAGATATCGAGAGTGAAATCCAGCGGGCGCACAGAGACCCGTTTAGACAGCACCCCGACAGGAAAGCGCCTAGAAGGATATTGGTGAACTTTCATACTTACGCAGTGAAAGAGCTGATATTGAGTAGGGCTCTCGTAGATACGTCCTTGCAGATAGAGCCCACCAAATATCTTATACGCTCCGATGTAGGTAGAGTCACAGCACAGAGGCAGTGGGAATTGGGGTCACGTATGGCTGATATAAGAAGCCTAGGGGGTCAAGTATTAATGAAATTCCCAGCGTCTCTGAGGGTGGTCTGGAGAAATAAAACGTATAACTTCACCTCACCTCAGGAGGTAGACACGTTTTTGGCTGGTATGAAGGAGTCTCAATGATAGTTTCTCTTGATGAATCTTGTGCTGGGTCCTCACTTGGGAGGAGAAAAGGAGGAAAAAGAAAGGAAAAGAAGGAAAAAGGGAAAAGGGAAAAGAAGATGGGAAAAGAAAAAAAAGAAAAGAAAAAAAAATATATAAAATAAACAATAAATAGATGAAAAAAGAAATATATATCCACATGGGGGATATAGTTAGCTGATGGAGGTTTCATTATCATTTAGTTTTCTTTTTTTTCTTTTTTTTTTTTTACTCTCACTTTGAATTTTAGAGGTAGAGCACACATATGGGACCCGGGCTCCTAAATGGCGACATGATCGCCAAGACTCACAAGGGAGGGTTCCTCAAGGGTGGGGGGAGGGGGCAGGGGGGGTGGTGGCAAAAAAAGAAAAAAGTATTCCTCATGTAACCTTAGCATCCGGGAGTAACTTGAAACAACTCCTTTGTAGTAAAATGATGTGGGGTACCTTTGACCCTCTTATTCAAGAATTTCCCCCTACATGACAGACATGGCTAGAAAAACAATAAAAATAGTAAATTGGAATGTTAATGGATTAAGGGAAAGGAGGAAACTATTCAGGATTTGTGAATTTTTAAACAAATCAAAGGCCGACATCTGCCTGCTTGAAGAAACCCACCTGGAGCAACAAGAATGTAGGATAGCGTTTAGGAGCCAAAGATGGATTCAGGATCTCCTCTGCTCCAACCAGAGTGGAAACACAAGGGGAGTGGCAATTATAGTCCGAGCTAACAGTAGGATTAGGGTGGAGAAGTCCGAGACAGATTCCTCGGGTAGATGGTTGACCGCATCCCTTGTGATAGATAGTTCGCGATTCACTTGCGCAGTCTATTACGGACCCAATTCTGACTCTCCAGGGGCTCTTTCTAGCCTAAAAATGAGTCTGTTAAACTATGAAACACCTGTTATTTTAGGAGGGGACTTCAACCTGATCCTCAATGAAGATCTGGATCGTACTTCAAGAGTCAAATTTACCCCCCATGTAAAACACAAACAGAGCTTAAAAATATTATGAAGGATTTTAATTTACTTGATATCTGGACGGTCAGAAACGGCAGTAGTAGAGAGTACTCGTTCTATAGCCATAGACATAGACATCACTCTAGAATGGATTTCTTTCTGTTGGACCAAACATTAACATCTGGGGTAGTCACCGTATCCTATATTCCAGCCATACTTTCAGATCATTCCATGGTGGAGTTAAAGTTTAAGCTTGAGCAAGAAGATCAAGTAAGGAGGTGGACCCTAGACAGGTCAATACTCTTAAAAGAGGAAATGAGAATGGAGTTGGCGGTCGGAGTTGCTGAGTTCTTTAAGACAAACAGTGGCACTGCGACAGATCAATTGGTTTGGGAAACCTTTAAGGCTTGGTTGAGAGGTTATTTAACCTCCTTTATGATCAGGAGAAATAAATCACGAAGGAGAGAGGAAGAAGATTGCCTCACCAAAATTAAATTGAAAGAACAACAACTGCAGAAGGCCTCACTAGACCATCAGCCTAATCTAGCCACTATACAGAATGAATTTGACGTTTTGAGAGCTGAATATCAGGCTAGGGTTGACAAAATAGTCAAAGACAGATGGGACGCAAGTAATCTGCAAAACTTCTCGTATGGAGAAAAATGCGGTTGATTACTTGCCTGGAAGGCCAGATCAGACAGGGTCAGAAACCTGATCAAGGGTTTAACTATAGGTGACACTGGGGTCATCTCTCATGACAATTATATAATCTCTGGGGAGGCAAAACGGTTTATGCAGGATCTCTATTCAGAAGAGAGCGGTTCCTCAATACACGATGCCGAAGAATGGTTAAATCAGCTAGAACTACCACAATTATCAGAGGCCGATAGAAGATATTTGAGTTCTGAAATACAAGAGGGTGAAGTCTATACCCAGATCAAAAAAATGGCAAAGGGGAAAGCAGCGGGTCCTGATGGACTTCCTGCAGAGATCTACCATCTAGGTCTAGATAAGGTTGCCCCGGCCCTCACTATATTGTTTAATAAGATACTGATATCAGGTGAGGTAATTCCACAAACCTGGTCAGAAGCAACAGTCACGCTGATTCTAAAACCTGATAAGGACCCAGCAAGAATTGAGTCGTATAGGCCAATTTCATTGTTGAACGTGGACTATAAGATTTTTGCAGGGGTCCTGGCGGCAAGAATGGCTAAAGTCATAAAATCCATAGTACATGGGGATCATAGAGGTTTATCCCTGGCAGGCAGCTAAACAAACTAACTTTTCAGGCTGTCGCTGCCATAGACGTCGCTACAGATAAAAAACTTCCCTTGACTATTGTGGCTATCGATGCCGCCAAGGCCTTTGACCAAGTGAACTGGTCATACCTATGGTTGGCTCTGTCCAGGTTTGGAATTCCAGAAAATTATGTAACAGCAGTTAGATCACGTTATCATTCTCCAAGGGCAAAAATTTTGATAAATGGGTCACTCACTGACTGGGTCCATATCTCGCGTGGAACAAGACAGGGGTGTCCTCTCTCCCCCCTATTGTCCAATCTTTATATTGAGCCCTTTGTCTGTCAGCTGAGAGGGGACCCGGTAATTAAACCTTTCAACATAGCAGATCTCACTCTAAAATTGGCCTTATATGCCGATGATCTCCTATTGTTTACATCTAACCCGGCAGAAGCCATTCCCAGGCTATTCATTCAGGCAGAGTCCTTTGGGAAGATCTCGGGATATAAGATCAATAGGGAAAAGACTGAGATCATGCAATGGAATCAGGGGGTGGCAGCCCCAGATGTAAAACTTCGTATGAGATATCTTGGAATCCATCTAGCTCAGGATATCTCAGAGATACCGAAAGTAAATTTAAGTAGAGTCCATAAGGAGGTGTGTAACCTTTTGTTACGGTGGTCAGGCCTCCCGTTGAACATCTTTGGGAGAGTGAACCTAATTAAAATGATTATATTACCCAAAATCACTTTCCTGTTTAATTCCATCCCACTAATGTTCAGCCCATTAGATATAGCCAAACTCCAGGGGAAAATAGGCTGCTTCATTTGGAACACAAAGACTTCAAGAATCTCTTGGAAGAAAATGAGGAGAACCTTAAAAATGGGTGGGCTAGCCTTACCTGACTTACTTATATACTGCCACTCCTTTCATTTTAAAAACTTTAGACTCCTGGCAGATAAGATAGATGCCTCCTCTTTGGGTCTTCTGTTTCAGGCACTTCTTCATGGTATCCCTCAAGGACAGGAATACTTTCTGTTCAAATTTGGAGATCCCAAATACTACAAAAGGGTGAGACTAAAAATTCTCAGTACGGCATTAAAAAATTGGATGTTTATCAGGAAAACATTGGGCATCCCCTATTATGCTCCTAATGCCCCGATATGGGACTCACCGGGGACACCAGACTGCCTTAAGGACAAGCTTTCATCACCACTCAAAACAGCAGGATTAATACACTGGAGTGATATACAGAGAGACTCAGAGCTCCTTGATTGGGAATCTCTCTCAAGTTTGACCGGGGGAACACTTACCAGATTCAAATACTATCAGCTTTCGGGTTGGTGGGCCACCATTCCATGGAATATCAACATCCCAAACCCGAAGTTTGATCTGGTAAATAAAAAGGGCAGATGGCTAAAAGAACTTTCTTATTGGCATTGGGCTTTGATAGAGGTAGAGGGTGTAACCGAGCCTGAACTCCAAAAGTTGTGGGGCAATGTTATAGGTACAGATGTCAATACTCTGCGAGATTTGTGGGTGGATTCCTTTACAATGCTCCATATGGTGGTTAAGTCTGCCCCCCTAAAAAGAAATCACCTCTTTACAATGTATAGAGCATACGTTTCACCTAAAAAATTAGTCAAAATTACAAGCTTAGAATACTATTGCCCGAGATGTAAACTGTTAGCCGCAGACGATCTGCATATGTTTGTAGAATGCCCAATGTTAAAGAATTATTGGCTTAAAATTCAAGGGTTCCTGGCTGAGGTACTAGGATGATTATGTTTGGATTAACATCGTATGCTGAACAGAATGATCTGGCTTCTAAATTTATTTTTTATGTTATCATCCTGGCACAACGGGAAATATGTAAGGCCTGGAAGAGTGAAAATGCCCCAATTTTCGCAGATTGTCTGAAGTACCTTATTTACATAAGTGAATTTGATATGGCTTGTGATAGCACAAGCCACGATAAGATCTGGGCGGCCCTTGTGGCATGGCGGAACAGATGAGTATATTCCAATGATTTTCACCTGGGCACTGTTGGTTCTTTGTCTCCAAAACATTTAAGGGTCAATGGATTGAATGGAATGGAGTGGAATAAGAAAACAGTTGCTACTAGAGGGGTATTTCCTTCCCATCTCTCCTCAGACCCCAAAACATTGGGATCGGAACAACGCGGGAAGAGGAGAGGGGGCGGATTTCCCCATCTGGGATGCCCATTTTGGTATATGAGGAATTAAAAAAAAAAAAAAAAAAAAAAAAGAACCAACAGAGGTGCAGAAAGAGGCAAGAGAGGTGTACAAAGAGGCATGAGAAGTGCAGAATGAGGCAAGAGAGTTGCAGAACAGTCAAAAGGGGTACAGAAAGAAGCAAGAGCAGTGCAGAAAGAACAAACAGAGGTGCAGAAGAATGCAAGAGGGGTGCAGAAAGAGGCAAAAGGCGTGCCGAGATTTTTGCAAGAGAGGTGCAGAAAGAAGCAAGAGAATTGCAGAAAGAAGCAACAGAGTTGCAGAAAGAGGCAAGAGAGGTACAAAAAGAGGCAAGCAAGGTACAGAAAGAAGCAACAGAGAAGCAGAAAGAGGCAAACGAAGTACATAAATAGGCAAGAGGGGTTCAGAAAGAAGCAAGAGCAGTGCAGAAAAAAACAACAGAGGTGCAGAAACAGACAAGAGGGGTACAGAAAGATACAAGAGGGGTGCAGAAAGAAGCAACATAAGTGCAGAAAGAAGCAAGAGAAGTACAGAAAGAACCAACAGAGGTACAGAAAGAGGCAACAGGGGTGCAGAAGGAAGCAAGAGAAGTGCAGAATGAGGCAAGAGAGTTGCAGAACAGTCAAAAGAGGTACAGAAAGAAGCAAGAGCAGTGCAGAAAGAACAAACAGAGGTGCAGGAGAAGGCAAGAGGGGTGCAGAAAGAGGCAAAAGGCGTGCAGAGATGTTTGCAATAGAGGTGCAGAAAGAAGCAAGGGCAATGCAGAAAGTAACAACAGAGGTGCAGAATTAGGCAAGAGGGGTTCAGAAAGAGACAAGAGGGGTGCATAAATGTGCAAGAGAGGTGTAGAAAGAAGCAGCAGAGGTACAGAAGGAGACAAGAGGACTGCAGAAAGAGGCAAGAGAGTTGCAGAAACAGGCAAGAGAGGTACAGTAAAAGGGAACAGGGGTACAGAAAGAGGCAAGAGCAGTGCAGAAAGAAGCAACAGAAGTGCAGAAAGAAGCAACAGAGTTGCAGAAAGAGGCAAGAGGGAACAGAAAAAGGCAAGCAAAGTACAGAAAAAAACAACAGAGATGAAGAAAGAGGCAAAAGAGGTACAGAAAGAGGCAAGAGGGGTTCAGAAAAAAGCAAGATCAGTGCAGAAAAAAACACCAGAGGTGCAGAAACAGACAAGAGGGGTACAGAAAGAGACACGAGAAGTTCAGAAAGAAGCAACAGAGGTGCAGAAGGAGGCAAGAGAACTGAAGAAAAAGGCAAAAGAGTTGCAGAAACAGGCAAGAGAGGTGCAGAAAAAGGGAACAGGGGTACATAAAAGAGACAAGAGTGGTGCATAAAGAAGCAAGAGAAGTGAAGAAAGAAGCAAGAGAAGTGCAGAAAGAACCAACAGAGATGCAGAAGGATGCAAGAGGGGTGCAGAAAGAGGCAAGAAGGGTGCAGAGATTTGCAAGAGAAATACGGAAAGAAGCAAGAGCAGTGCAGAAGGTAACAACAGAGGTGCAGAAGGTGGCAAGAGGGGTACAGAAAGAGGCAAAAGAAGAGCAGAAACTAGCAAAAGAGGTACAGAAAGAGTCAAGAGGGGTGCATAAAGAGGCAAAAGAGGTGCAGAAAGAGGCAAGAGGGATACACAAAGATGGAAGAACAGTGCAGAAAGAGGCAAGAGGGGTGCAGAAAGAGGCAAGATAAGTGCAGAAAGAGGCAAGAGAACTGCAGAAAGAGGCAAGAGAGTTGCAGAAACAGGCAACAGAGGTGCAGAAAGAGGCAAGAAAAGTACAGAAAGAGGCAAGAGAACTGCAGAAAGAGGCAAGAGAGTTGCAGAAACAGGCAAGAGAGGTGCAGAAAAAGGGAACAGGGCTACAGAAAGAGGCAAGAGAGGTGCAGAAAGAGGCAAGAGGGGTGCAGAAGAAGCAACAGAAGCACAGAAAGAAGCAAGAGATGTGCAGAAAGAACCAACAGAGGTGCAGAAAGAGGCAAGAGAGGTACAGAAAGAGGCAAGAGAAGTACCGAAAGAAGCAACAGAGGTGCAGAAGGAAGCAAGAGAAGTACAGAATGAGGCAAGAGAGTTGCAGAAACAGTGAAAAGAGGTGCAGAAAGAAGCAAGAGCAGTGCAGAAAGAAGCAACAGAGGTGCAGCAGGAGGCAAGAGGGATGCAGAAAGAGGCAAGAGGTGCACAGAGATTTTCAAGAGAGATGCAGAAAGAAGCAAGAGTAGTGCAGAAAGAAACAACAGAGGTGCAGAAGGATGCAAGAGGGGTGCATACATTTGCAAGAGAGGTGTAGAAAAAATCAACAGAGGTGCAGAAAGAGACAAGAGAACTGCAGAAAGAGGCACAAGAGCTGCAGAAACAGGCAGGGGAGGTACAGAAAAAGTAACTGCTGTCAAGGAGGTTCCTGCAAATGTATTGTAACTTTGCCGGATGGCTCCATCAAATACGATGGACCCATATGGCAAAGTTACCATTTTTATTTGCGTTCAAAAAGAAATCCCAAACATTCATGCACATCATATGGGAGTGTAAATACATCAGTTCCTTCTGGCACAAGGTACACAATGCAATCAATGTGGTGCTACATGTCTGTCTCCACCCAGAGGCGCAAAGGTGCCTCCTGACTATATGGGAACCCACAGACCTGAACACTCACCAGACACAATGGGCCACACTAGGGTTCATGCTTGCTAAACGAAATATTGCACAGCTATGGGGTGCAGCTCAGCCACCCACAATATAAGCCTGGGAAAAGGACCTTGATTGGTGCATGTATAGGGAGAAGACGGTGTATTCGGCCAGGGGATACCCTAAAAAGTGGTTCTGTATTTGGAGCCCTTGGAATACCTATTGCGGAGAGATATGTGCACCGCCTTGTTATATTGAACAAGATGACCTTCTCACCCCGTAGCATTCCCCTCCTATGTAATGGTGTAACCTTTTCCCCCATGCGTCATCACAGTGAATAGATTTGCTGATTCCTCTGTATTGTTTATTTGAACCGATGTATGTTTAACAAAAAGATTTATAAAAAATAAAAAAGAAGTCCCAAAGCTGGATTTTCTTTTTGAAAATAGAAAAACTATGCCCTCCTCCCTATTGGAGTTTCCACCCATGGCGATGGGGACATTGAGCACTTTTTGATGCCCCTTACTGAAAGGTTTTATCTAGATGTGATGGGCATTAAATAACAGCTATATGTCTACCTGTTTAAATTGGGTGGCTAGACATATAGCTAAATGTCTAACGACCCTCACTCCATAGGGCTGTTGGAAAAGTTTGACCGTGGTGGAGATAGAGTAGTTTCCAAAGCCATCAAAATATGGTCCTCTCGAATTTAAATTGGGGTGGATGGACCATAGTCTTTGTGGGGAGGGAAGTCCGCCGTGGTCAATTTCCTCTCCGCCAAGATCTAAATTGACCCACACACTGATGCCATTGAAATCACAGGTTCTGTCATGAAAAATTATAAAGCATTATATTCCTGGCAAGATCCCCCACAGATTAAATCAGAGTGTCCAATAGCACAAGATCTCATCCTAGACACTATCAGAGACAGACTGAGCTGACTAGACCTCCTAATTAAAGCTGATTACTCTACTGGCTTGACAATAGAGGAAATAGAAACAAGAACAATGCCCTCAATACAGAAGGACTTTGGACAGTTAGTCACTGATGCCATTAGAATTAGAGGCGCCATTGAGAAGTATTATAAAGCATTATAATTTAGGCAAGATCCCCCCCATTGGGAAATGAAATGCTCAATAGTGGAGAATCCCATCCCAGATACTATTAGAGACAGACTAAGGTGACTCGACCTCCCAATTATGGCTGATGAGATCTATGGGGCCATTATGGATATGCTCTATGGCATATGGAATTTCCCTTGCAATTCCTTAAGAAGTACACTTGGTTGCCACTGGAACATATACAGATGGTTTTTGCAGAAGTGCTGAACATTGGTGCAACCTTGTGAGATTTGCTGGGTGCCCTAATCTAGGTAATCCCGAAGCCTGGTAAACCCCTTAATAAGTGCTCATCATACTGATGTATGTCAATAATTAATGTCAAAGTAAAACTCCTTGCCGAGATTTTCCCCATCAGATTGACCAGAGTAATTCACACTCTAATCCATAACGACCATGTTGGCTTCAGGCCAGAGAGGAGCACTAGTCATTGTGTCTGGTGCTTGCAGGTGGCTCTGGCGGGTTCAAATGGATTTAGGGGTCTGACATCTCTATTACCAGTGGACTTTAGAAAACAGCTTGATTTGGTCAAATTACATTTTATGCATCACAAATTGAGAAAGAGGGCCTTCAACCCCTTATCTTGAGACACATTACAATGCTATACACAGCCCCCTGAGCCCAAGTGAAACTAAATGGGGTATTATGTGTGACTTTTCCTTCGAACGCGACATGCGTCACAGTTGCGAGTTCTCACTACTTCTATTCCCACAAATGATTGAACCCCTTGTAGAGTGGCATCGGTGAGATGCACAATTAACTGGTTTCCAGTGGAGCAGCAGGACTGAAGACTGAGTTTCGCTCTATGTAGATGGCCAGCGCCGTTAAGTCTAGCAACTCAATAAATCCATTCTCCGTATAGTTCTCATGTTGAGGACATGCCTCAGGCCCTATGGTAAACTTGAAAAAGGCAATATACCTGCCAGTGATGGGAAGTTAGAAAGGACCAGGCTGCACATCGCAGAAAACCACTTTAGATACCTTGGGGTGAAGGTAGCAAGAGACAAGAGGAGGTATTGAGGTCTGTACATTACCCCATTGCTCCAGCAGATGAAATTAGCCCTTGGGGGATGGGCTGCTTTTCCATTGCCCTTAATGGCTAGGGGAGCCTTATTTAAGATGGGCATGTTACCCTTTTTTTGGATGCCACTTAAAGCTACCCATATCCCCTCACAACGATGTTCTTCCAACTACAGTCATTTTTTGTGGGTGGGCAGTACACCGAAAGTCTCATTTAAAAAATGTGTGCAAACAACATATAAATATGGCTTACATCCAACAATACTACCGGGTCTCCCAAATGACTCCAATCACTATTGGCTTTTTTGCGACAAGACAAACTCAGCTGTAAGACTGGAATTTGATCTCCTGGAACCTTATCATGTGTATGCCTTGCTGTACGGAGCACCCTTCCCCCATGCCCTGCTGCCCATTACAAGAACACCTCTACGATGCTGGAAAACAGACCTGAGGCAAATTAAATGGCAGAGTACTTTAACTAGCAACCCCCCACTAACCCCCATGTTGGATGGGATGTGGATCCCCAGGCAGCTGGTCTAAAGGATTTCCACACTTGGATGCTATTGCCATTTCTAAATTAGGAAATGTCTGGACATCAAGCCACATTTAAATATTTGAGCATCGGTGAATGACTATGCCCTTAGTAAAACTCAGTTCTTTAGATACTTGCAGCTCCACCATGCTCTGGAACACTGCAAAGAGAAGTAAGCAGAGATACCGGAATTCAATCTGCTAGAAGCTAAGATTATGATGGAACAGCTGGGTAGGAATTTCATATCTAGGGTTTGGAAGTTGCTGCCACTTAATAAGATGGACCCCTTCACTCATTTAAGGGGAAAAAGGGAGCAGGACCATGGGAGACTTGAGGAGAGAGGATGAATTGAGGCCAATATGGCCCCACGTACTCTTGCCAACTTCTTGTGCCTTGAGCTATTACAAATTAATTATCTTGATAGGGTCTTCTTACCACCCTGCTAGGTTATGGCAGATGGGTAGACCATTGCCCCTAGTTGCCCATGAGGCCTGAGTCCACGGGATGCTTTTTGGTCTGTGATCTCAGCTTGCCTTATAATTGCACATTACTGTCAACAAATTAATCATGAAGTGATGGAGGGACACCCAGGTGCACTGGACCAGCAAGTAGTAATTTTGAACATTATGGAGGGGTGATAGGGCAGGAGTAGAAAGCGTTTTTCATATTAGCAATAATAAAGGAGAAACAGGGGGAAGGGAAGAGGGAGAAAAGGGAAGTATATAAAACAGTTCTATAATTTAAGATCATGAGATTATATTATAGATTTATTATACCTAAACAACATAATAGACTTATATACTTATTAAACTTATCGTAATTTATCTTATCTTATGCAAGAGACACGCAAACATACAAAACATAAGAAATGTAATATACGAAAAGGGGGAAAAGTATTGTAGGGGAAGGACAGTGACCAAATGACCTATGGAGGCTGGAAATTTTCAGAACGATTAAGTGATACAGGAGTAGAAATCTTAGTTAAATAATTGGTTAATGATGACCAAAATAAATCCCTATTCACATAAGGTTTAACAGAAGAAGCAAATGCAATGTATAATCTATGATAATGACAAACATTGTTCCACCAGGATTTCACTGAAAGTTTAGTTGAACATTTCCAATTAAGTGAGATCTGCTGAAAAGCTAAGGCTAACATCAAGTCAAATAAACCTTTCTCATGCAAAGACAATCCCAATAAATCTGATAAACTGCCTAGAAAAAGATTAATGTTTGATAAAGGAGTCTGTAGGTTATAAATATGTGAGAGGTGTTTCAAAACATCTTTCCAAAAGGAAGCAACAGGGGGGCATGAGAAAAGAAGGTGCATCAGATCAGCCAAAGGAGATTGACAGGTCCAGCAAATCTCATCATTAGAGTGTGTAAACTTTTCTATAGACGAGGGTGTATAATTTAATCTGTGGTAGAGAAAAAACATGGACTGAGTAGTGGAGGCAGATCTAGAGATCTTCAAAGATCTACCCCATAGTTTCCAAAAATCAACGCTCCAATCACAGCCCAAATCCGCTTCCCAGGCAGCCTCCACCCTAGATTTAGAGTGAACCAGATCAGGAGAAAGAAGAGATTTATAGATCAAGGAAGCTTTGGGAAATGTAGTTAATACTTTGAGTAGTGGATCCGCTATGGGAAGG
Source organism: Triturus cristatus (assembly GCF_964204655.1). Classification (NCBI taxonomy): domain Eukaryota; kingdom Metazoa; phylum Chordata; class Amphibia; order Caudata; family Salamandridae; genus Triturus; species Triturus cristatus. Next base: position 589,988,420 of record NC_140591.1, on the reverse strand, counting down.
GATTCAGTAGAGGGTAAAGAATAAAAAAATCTAAGATTATTGTCAGAGGACTAGACAATTTGTGCCAGAATGAACGAGGGCATTTAAAAGTGGCTTGAAATTCGGGGATGGATCATGGAGATAAGCCATCAAACAAATCCTGAACTCATATAATCCCCTTAAGTCTCCAGGATTTCAAAAAAAGAGGTCTGTTATTGAGGGTAATGAGATGGTTGTACCAAAGGGAAGATTGAAGGAAAGTATTCCTAGAGAGACACTCCAACCGATAATTAGGCTTTAATAATGAACAAGTGTGTTTACATAATGGAAGAGAAGTAATAGTGACCTTTGTTGAGAAAGCAAGGACTTCCTTAAAAGAAAAGAGTGCAAGTAAGAATTGTTCAATTTTGACCCACAAAGGTGTAAAGGGGGGGGACTTCGGAAAGGAGTCATTTAGAAGCGAATCGAAGACAAAAGGCCTTATGATACATTAAAAAATTGGGAAAATTCACTCCTCCCATAGATTTAGGTTTAAGATGTGTCAAGGCAAGTCTAGATCTTTTATGATTCCATAAAAATCTAGAGAGGAGGGAGTCAATTTTTTTAAAGTAGACATTTGGGATGTGAATGGGAATCATAGAAAATATATATATTATAAAATAGGAGTAATCATCATTTTAATAGAATCAAGCCGTCCCCACCAAGAAAGAAAGAGAGGGTTCCAGGAGGAAAGGAGCTTAGATATAAGATCTAGCACATCCTTCATGTTAACTGAATCTAATATGGAGTTGTTAAACCAAATACCTAAGTATTTGATTTTAGAACTGTTCAAACGGCAACCAGTGGCATAAAAGTGGTGTTTAAAACAAAATGTAGTGATAGGGAGAATCTCTGTCTTGTCAGAGTTCATTTTATAACCTGAAACAAGGGAGAAATCTGAAATTTCTTGCAAAAGAGGAGGGATAGAAGTTTCAGGGTGAGATATGAAGAGTAAGATATCATCCGCATAGGCAGATAATTTCAAATGTTGATCACCATATAAAAAGCCAGAAATGTACGAGTTCTGGTGGATATGCGATAAGAAAGGTTCAAGTGATAAAATAAGAAGAAGGGGCGAAAGAGGGCTACCTTGACGTACGCCACCATTTAAGTTAAAACATTGAGAAGCAAGACCATTGACTGCTATGGAAGCTTTAGGAGTAGATTATACGAAACATATCAAAAAAATGAATTTAGGACCAAAACCATGCCAATGAAGAGTTTTAAATAAGAAGGACCAATTAACTCTGTGGAAAGCCTTCTCTGCATAGATAGAGACTGCAGCAAGAGGATAAGAAAGAGAGGAGGCCTTATCTAAAACATTAAAAAATAAGCTAGAGTTGTCAAATGTTAATCTACCTTTAACAAAACCACACTGCTCTAAACCAATTAGCTTCGGTAAAGAGGCTCAAGACGTAACGCGAGCAGTTTGGCAAAGATTTTATAATCTACGTTTACAAGGGATATAGGGCGATCATTTTGACACTATTTGGGATCATGGCCATCTTTATGGATTGAACAGATTGTAGAATGTAAGAAAGTACCTTGTGCCTTACCATTAGTGTAGAAAAATTGTAAAAGTTGTAGAAGTTTTGGAAAAATAAGATGAGAGAAGTGTAGAAAAAATTCTACCATAGAACCATCAGGACCTGGGGTTTAATTTTTCTTAAGACGATTTAGGGATTGAGATATTTCTTGGATAGACAGATCAGATCCTAGAGAGCTAAAATCAAGGTCTGTATGGGGTGAACGTGGAACATGATTAAGTCAATAGAAGAGGGAAGTGAAGAGGATTCCGGGCTATATAAAGTTTCGTAAAACTCCATGAATTTATTTAAGATGTCTTGGTCTTTGAAAAGGTTTTACCCATCTGATGAATGAATAGAATTTATCAAAACACGTTCTTTTCGAGATTTAAGACAATTCGCCAGGAGTTTACCAACTTTATTACATCCGCCGTAATACGAGTGCTTGTTCGGAGTAGAACAGATGAGGTGTTATCAGTAGTTGTTTTTATTAAAGTCAAGTTTAGCACGAACAAGCTCCTGTAAGGAGGAATCAGAAGAGGATGTATAATATTAGCTAGCAGATTTTTTGCTGATTAAGAAAAATGTTCTTTTTCTTGTATACAAAATCTATAATAAAGCCACAGCCTGTAACTTTAAAAGTATCCCAAAGCATTGAAGGAGAGGTATCAGGAGATGAATTCAAAGATGAAAATCCTTCTGTAAAGGAGATGAAAGCAGAAGATAAAAGTGGATCCTACAGAAGGGAATTATTAAACCTCCATCTAGAAGATTTGGGATGTGAGGGGAGCAAGTCAAAATCAGCAACAACCAGGGCATGATCAGAAATGACAATGGGTTCAATTGAGGAGGAAATAAGGGTCTGTGTTAAGGCAGAAGAAAGAAAAATATAGTCCAATTGTGTCAGAGTGCCATGTGGAGGAGAGAAAAAAGAGAATTCTGAGCTTTCAGGGTTACAGAGTCTTCAGGCATCTACAAAATGAGTCTGAGATATTGTGTCTTGAAACTGTTTGTGGGTCTTGTGTGGGATAAAACGGACCTGGGATTGTCGATCAATGAAAGGGTCCATAACTTGATTGCAATCACTATGGTTGAGTTGGACCATAAATATTAAAAACTGTAAGAGAAATATTGATAAAGAGCAACTTAACTAATAACCATCTACCTTCTGAATCAGTTTCCTTAGAGATAACAGAACATTTCAAATATTTATGAACAAGAATAATTACTCCATTTTTCTTCATGTTCGTAGGGGATACTAAGACTAAACCCACCCACTGCCTTTCAAGTTTCAGAGCTTCTTTGTCAAATGAGTCTCTTGCAATACAACTAAGTCAGGGTTATATGTAGCTAGGTGCGATAATATTCTCAGCCTCTTAATGGGATTAATAAAACCTTTTACATTTCATGAAATAACTTTGAATATAAATAAAATGAATTAAATATAAAATCACACGATCCATATTAATGTGAAGAAATAGAAAGAAGAATGAAAAAAGAAGGTTGTAGAATAAAGTCTCCAATGAAAAGAATAATAGAAAAGGAAGAATAGAGGAGATGTAACAACTCTGAATGCAAGAAAATGAACAAAAATAGAAAACAATGGAGCTGACAGTGATACAGGAGCAGAGGAAGAGCAGTAGGTGAAGCCAAAATATAGAGTAAGGTAAATATAGAGACTGTTTATAAAGAGCCATATGACCGTCAGTAGTTAGAGAAATGGAAAATAATAGAGAAAAGAAATAAATATGAGATGAAGAATAGACTGGATCACATACTGGGGGAAAAAAGAGAAGAAAGATGGAAAAGAAGAGAAAAAAAAGGAGGATAAAAGATAGCCAGAGAGGACAGTACATATCAAGTTGACAATTGTAATACGTTCCGTTTAAGGGGGGAATGTGGACAACAATAAGGAGTGGCAACAACAAATGAAGACGGTACAACCGAAAAGGGAGAAAGCATCATGCCAGGGCACCAACACGATAAAAAGGGAAACAGGTAACTGAATTCCAAAAGGTCTACAAAGGAATTGACATAGGAAAAAAGTGAGAAATATCAGAACTACGGAGCAACCTGTAAAGGAAGCAAGCATTAGTAAAACAGATAAGAAGAGTTGCGTAACAGTCAAGTAAAAGTAGAAGGACCAGGAATTTCCATCAACGAAGTAGAGTGTGAATGGATGAATTTCCTCAAGTCTGCAGGATCATCAAATGTGGACGTGTTGTTCTGAAAAGTCACCTTAAAGAGACAAGGATGAAAAAGCCCATAACGTGCACCTACGGCCCGTAGTGTGGGTGGTAGTTCGAGGCAGTCCTTCCGTTGATTAGCCATTGCAGTAGAAACATATTGAGAGATAAACAAGTTAGCACTTGAACAAACTAGACGCTTTTTAGACTGAGCTGCGTTTAGCACTTGGATGAGGTCTGTAAACTGCAAGAAAAGGAGAATCACTCCACGAGTTTTTGATGGAGCCGACGCCGAAGAGGGACGAGGGCCTAGTCTGTGAGCACGCTGAATGTTCAAATTAGTTGATGGTGGAAGATCTAAAAGCTTTGGAAAAAAGGAGGTGAAAAAGACGACCCGATCATTCCCCTCAAGGCCCTCCGGAAGACCATATAAATGAAGATTGTTCCATCTATTCCTGTTTTCAAAGTCTTCTGCTGATTTTTTAAGCAGTGAAATATCTTTATCCAACATTGTTATCTTAACAGCTGCATCCTGGACATCACTGACATGCTGTTCCACCAAAGAAAGCCTAGAGTCCATAGATGACCATTTATTATGTATCACTTGTAACCAAGTATTAGTCTCCTCAATGAGTGGGTGCATTGCATATATCTCCTCCAAAATATTATCTATTGATGCAGGAGTAAGAGGTTTAGGAGGAGAGGGAGGATCTTGCTTGAGGCACTTATTAGCTGTAGGCGTTGTCTGCGTCTTGGAGGCAGACAAAGGTAGAGGTACTGACCGAGAGTTGGAAGACTGAGCCAACCCTACTGCAGAGAATGAACTGTCCATGGAAAGGACAGTAAGTGAGGAGTCAGACTTCGAAGTGTTAACAGTGTTACTTTTATTTGAGTGCAGTAGGTTATTACTTCTACCCATAAAAAATGTTGAAAATCGTTGAGAAAACACAGATAAGAAAATATGCAGCCAATAATAAATACATGTCGCCTTGCCTAATCTCTCAATGTCAATGATAAACTAAATATGTCCAAAAAATGAGGAGAGGGGTGGGAGGTAGGAAAAGCGTGCCCAAAAATAGTACACTTCTGAGGAGATCAAAACACTGGAGCACAAAATGGCAGCCGCAGTGCAGACTCAGATTTCAGGTCTTCAAAAGGCAATCAAACGTTCCTCAAAGGGCATGAAAACGTTGACAAACAATTCAGGGCAAGCTCCGATGTTAATACCTGCCTGTTTACGAATGAATTAAAGTCATGGAAGCCGCATATTCGTATCGGCATTCCGACGCGACACAGAGCTCCGCTATGTGGCGGCCATCTTTGGCGCTGCTGCGCGTGCCTCCCCTACTCTCTGGGTTTTGAGCCTGTAACTTCTTGGATTGTTGGTGCAGCTGACGGTTTAGCCCCCTTACAAGTGGAGAGGGAAAGGAGAGGTGAACATGCGGCCCTCTGGCTCTCTGCTGCCTTGGCAGTTGAAAAGGAAAGCCTGCAGCAAAAACCTTGAGAGAATCTGGCAAAGGGATTACTCTCTCAATGGTAAATCTACTTATAAATCAGCCCTCAAGACCTACCAAGCCTCCATCAAACTGACTCAGATCTCTTATTTTGAAGAAAAAAATAATGCTGCTTCTCATAGCTCTCGTGCCATCTTTCAGATTGCTAAATCTTTTCTCTCTCCCACATCCTGTCAAAGGACGATTGTGCCTTCCCAGGAATTGTGCAATGGGCTGGTGACTTTCTTTGAAACTAGGGGCCTAATTTTTAAGATTTTGACGTAGGACAACGCAGCAAGTCACTTTGATGCGCTGCCCTGTATCAAAAGAAAAGGGCAGGATACACTGGGGCTTATTTACAAGCTGCTTGTGCCACTTTTGTGTCATTTTTAACATGGGAAAAGTGACGTACGGGTGGCTCAAGGGGCTTGTAAATAAGGCCCACTGTATCTATGAGATACTGAGCATTGCCGTTCTCTTTCACTGCGCTGGCACACAAATGGCTGCCTTGTGCCAACACAGACACCCTTGCTCCATGGTGCAAGTGTGTCTGCTTTCTTGAAATTATTGTTTTTGTGCAGTAAGGGACACCTTTCTGCCCAATCAATGGAGACGTTTTCCTCTTTCAATGTGTGCTGCAGAATGCAGCACACATACAAAGAGAAACAAATTAGAAGAAATAAAGTTATTTCTCCTCATTACACCTGCCCTGGGAAGGCGCATGGTTTTGACACATTTTAAGATTTACGCTATGTTGTAAATATGAGAATGTGTCAAAATCCATGGGCGTTGCGTGGGAACACCCACCACAACACCCATGGCACGTCTCCCAGACACAGTGTGAGGCAACGCAGCAGCTTATGCTGCATTGCCTTACATCATATCTTCGAGGCCATGAAAATCCATGTAGGGCTTTGTGGCCTTTGCAGATATTACTGAGAGCTCTGCGCCACTGGAGCATCATTAAAAGTGCCGCTCCGGCAGTGTAGGTCTCTTGTAAATAAGGTCCTACGATCGCCAACATCCAAAAGACTCTCCCTGTCCCAAAGGGGTGCTTGTTGCCTGTGGAGGGAAACGACCTTTACAAAGCGGACTGAGCCACATGTTCCATTTCCATGCAAGCGGTACAATGGCTGCCTAAACCACACATCTGTATTAATCACGCATATGCCTTAACCACGCATATGCGTGGTTAAGGCAGCCAGTGGTTTAGATGTGCGGATGGGCGGGGTGAGGCACAGGAATGATTGGGAGAGGAAGCTCCGGGACACTGCCTGGTAAGTGGGGCTGGGCACGGTTGCGGTGGCAGTTTTTAGGATTGGGGGCAGACTTTTAGAGCTCTGGGCCGGGTTTTAGAACCCAGGGTGGGAGGGCAAGGGGCAGTTTTCAGGGGTGGGGGTCAGTTTTAGGGCTAAGCTCGGGGGACTGGGTTTGGAGTGTTTTTTTTACAGCAGGCAGGGTTTTAGGCCTTAGGGCGGGGGGAGGGAGAGGGGCAGTGGTTGGGGCTAGTGGGAAGTTTTAGTTCTCAAGGTGGGGGGGCTGGGGTTGGGCAAGTGTTTTGGGAAGGGGCCAAGTTTCAGGGCTGAGGGTGAGGAGTCAGGTAGTTTTAAGGGATGGGGCGGGGTTGATTGCAGGGCTAGGGTATCGGGTGATCGGGTGTGGTCATGAAAATCCATGTAGGGCTTTGTGGCCTTTGTAGATAATATTGAGAGCTCTGCGCCACTGGAGCATCATTAAAAGTGCCTCTCCGGCAGTGTAGGTCTCTTGTAAATAAGGTCCTACGATCGCCAACATCCAAAAGACTCTCCCTGTCCCAAAGGAGTGATTGTTGCCTGTGGAGGGAAACGACCTTTACAACGCGGACTGAGCCACATGTTCCATTTCCATGCAAGCGGTACAATGGTTTCCTAAACCACACATCTGTATTAACCACGCATATGCCTTAACCACGCAAATGCGTGGTTAAGGCAGCCAGTGGTGTTTGGACAGCGCTGTTCACTTCTGAAGTCAAAGCAGCCAATCAAGGCATCACCCCAGGCTCTTTCCTGAGTCCCACCCTTTTAATGTTTTCATGTCACCTTTGGCCTCAGTAGTGGAGTTATTTGACTGTAAAATTATTTTGTATGCCAATGGCACCCAACTGCTTTTTGCTTTTGAAGGATCCCCGGATTCGATTGAATTGACCATCAACGACTGAATGCTTGCAGTCTTGGAATGGATGCAGAGCAGTCAGCTCAAATGCAATACAGACAAAACGGAAATTCTTCTGTTCGGTTCCAACTCCATTAAATAGTGGGAAGACATTTTGCCTTCGACCTTGCGCCCCCACCCCTCCTCTGGTGATAAAAAATCTGGGGGTTAATCTGGAAAACGTATTGTCCTTGCAACTGCAGGCTTCTGCAGTAGTGGGTCAATGCTTTGGGATGCTCCATGACATAAGAAATGTATTTATCTCCTACCTCAGCATAGCAGGATAGTGATCAACACTCTGATCACATGGCACCTGGATTATGCCAATGCTCTCTATCTTGGAGCATCGGAAGCCTGGCTTGGTTGCCTTCAGGTTCTTCAGAATGCCGCCGCAAGGCTCATTATGCACTTGCCTAGTCGTTCTTCGATCTCTCCTGTTCTCAGTTGCTTACACTGGCTGCCGATCAGGAAAATTATCTTATTTAAATCCGTTGTCTTGGTTTAAAAGGCTGTGTTTCAGGCCAGCCCAGACTACCTTGCATGGAGATTTGTGCTCTAATTCCCCACTAGAGTACTGTGCTCAGCATCTGCCACGTTGGTGGTTGTTCTGCGCATTAAACTCCTGAGGAAGAGAGGCAAGGCATTCTCCTTCCTGGTAGCCAAAGGATGGAAAAAGCTTCCATGTGATCTTTGGAGGATTCCTTCCGAGGATGTCTTCAGAAGGCGCCCGAAAACCTATCTCTGCACTTCTAAGGAGTAGGGCTTCTGTGCATTAGTGCGAATCATTATGCTCTTAGCACCAGAGATGCTCTATGAGTAGCTGTGCGCTTTGCAAACCCCATCATTCATTCGTTATTATTGTCATCATCATCATGATTCAGTTTATTGGATCATTGGTCCTTATAAACAAATGCAAATGAAAAAACATACATCACACCCACTTGGTACAAAAAAAGGAGGTAAATACGTGCATTTTACAGGCAAATAAATGCCAAACATTGACTGTAACTCTCCCCCGGACAACATTTCTAATTTTCAACAGAAATAGCTTTGAAAATCTAAGCAATTTCTAGGAATTTGTTACTTTTCAGATCTTTTAAAATTCACGCGTGCTTACCATAAGTACATTATGTAACTATTTAGGTCATCTATTGTATTACATGAGCACCATGTCAGTTTACATTTTAAAAACAATTCGTTGAAAGGGGACTGGATGTTCCCGTTTTTGCCAAGCACATACTGCCACGATCTCTGTGCGATTTCGCCCCCGATGACGCTTAAATAGCACAAGTAATGCCACTGCAGGCACCTGATATTTACTGTTTATTTTTATTAACTAATATCTGTTGTAGATTTCTGTGCAAACGTAGTGAAATACTTTACACTCTCATCCATGTTTATTAACATTGTTCTTCACTGTTTTTTTACTTGTTTGTACTTTGAGGACTTCAGTGGTGATTTATTTTATTTTATTGTAAGAGATGTATAATATTATAGTAGTTGTATTTTTTTTGGTTAGGAATGCTCCTTTTATTGCATCAAACGCAAATATAATTAATACAAATAAAACTTCTATATGCACCAGAGAGGATCAAAATATGTACCAAAGTAACAACGTTTAAGGACATTGTGCTAAAACCAGAAGTCCTGATATGCCGGTGAAGCATAACAGTATATACGTAGTTCACGGTATAGGCGTTTAAAGAGAGTTAATTAACTATTTCACATATCTTAAGGAAGTTTACATTTTCCCTGTAAAATAAGAGCTGACCAGGCTTGTGCTAATGATCAGCACCACCCCACCTAGAGGGCGTGGTGCCTTTAGTGGCAACAAGGGGCAGAACCAGATGGAACTCTTCTGGGCAAAGCTACCCGGAAGAGTTTGTGGGCTGAGGGGACCCCCGGAAGCACGACACGTGGACCAGGGAAACCGAAACTGGTGCGGTGTTTATAAGTGCAGGGGAAAGGTAGAACCCCCTCTTTTGTCCCCTCACCGCGTGGACGGCGACATCACGGAGTATTGAAGTTGGCCACCCACCCATCCCAACGCTCAGAGTTTTGGTGTAGGCGGGGTCCTGGACAAGAAAAATGACAGGGACTCCGGTTGACGGTGCCTGCTTGGCCACAGAACAGGGCACGCAGTCCATTGTGGGCTACGGGCTGGCGGAAGAGGGGGCTGACCTGCTGGTGGCCCTGGACTCTCTGGCCCTAGCCAGGAAGCCGGCACTAGTTATCAGCAGTGATGAAACTACCTACGGCTTCGTTGGCCGGTGGGCGGTCAGCACAAGGGAGAGCAGGGTATCTTGGTTGTGGCCTGCTGGCACAACACGCGGCAAACAGCCTGTGGAGAGTCAAATGTAAATACAAATAATGTAGAGATGTAAAGTATATAACCCTGATATCCTCTTGGCGTGCTGTGGTGTATTAAATAAGCAATAATAAGTTGGTCAAGAGATTAACAGTGAGTGAGCCAATATGAAGATTGGCGGTATCATGTTGAAATTAATAAAGACTACGCTGTGAAGACCAACTACCGTCTGACTGGTTTTTACTGGGTTGTGACCCGCACGGTAAGGAGGGTGGTGAGGAGGGTGATGGTGTGGTGAATTGTACTTTGTATGCCAACTATAAGAAGTTGAGAAATAATGTTATATTTGTATTCATGGATATGTTGTGCCCTGTCAAACACCTGTTTCCCTTTGAGTCATCTTTAAGGTGGCTGAATTATTATTTTGGTGGTGCTTTTGTTCTTCTGGTATAAACAAATGTACTGTGGTGTGTATTGTGTTTTATCACGTTAATGTTTGACTTCCAGAGTGCCTCCTGAGATGCTTATTTCAATTGCTGTCAACTGAGCAAGAATTGTTTCTCTCTGTTGTATTTCTGAGCTGCAGACTTGCTTGCCGGTGTATGCTTTTAGAATTAATTATGCCTCTCCTTGTCAAGGAGCATATTATTTTCATGAACATAAATAAATACAGACAACATTGACTCAACATATGGGAGTGATTTACTGTTGCTGATAGAAAGACACGTTCTGAATTAGGAAGCTCGCTAATTAAATTACAGGGATAAGTTGCAATTGAAAAAAAAAGATATCGCAAATTAATTTTGGCCACGCTTTTATGCTCCAAATGATTTGTGGGAAGCACAGTGGGCCTTTGGTAATGTGTCATTTCATAGAGCTAGCATAATAAAAAAATGGGAATAAATCAATGTTTCAACGATCTTCTTTCCAGCACAAGAGGCCTGTTACAGGCATTCTCACAATAGACCGGAATTGCATTTCACTCGGTGAAAAGCTTTTTTTTAATATAATATATTTGATCATATGGCAAAGAAAGGCGCTTTCCTAATATGAGAGGGTGAAATCTTCTTTAACTACCAAAGAGTTATTTTCCTTAGCATTCTGTTTCCTGCGATTCTCTTGGCTTCTGGTTCAAATCAGAATGACCTTCCACTATAATGCAGGAGGTGCTATCATAGTGATAGTGCAGGAAGCTATGACACATCATCCTAGGTAATACTGAAACTGTCACAACCTGGAACAGGCTTCATTGGCTCATCAAGGTCTGTCCTACATATAGAGCACGCTGTCCTACTGACCCTCGCGGTGCACCTTTAACTGAGCGCTACAGGTGCAGACCAGGACAGTGCACCATATTGCAGTCAATGCACTGTTCACAGTGCAGGCGTAACTTTGCATGTGCACTGGGAACAGCACATTAGTGAAAGACAGACCAGCTGTTTGAAGCCGCCAGTCTTGTTTTGCTGAGGTGGCTCCCGGCCTCACATTTAAAGGGGGCAGGGAGTGACACCCCACGCCTTCTAACAAGAGGCATCCTTAAGTATGCACTGGCTGGGTGACATCTCTATGTAGCACACAGTCAGTGGGCCTCCTGATGGTCTCTGTGCCTCTACATCCGATCTGTATTATAGCGCAGGCACAAATGCAAAAGATTCTCTTTACATTCATGGGGCCACGCCCCCTTTCAAATTAAGGCACATTCTTTGGTATTCCTTTAGCATTCAATGTGTACTGGTGTGATTCAAATAATTGAAGGGACTATGCAAGTTTTTGCGTTTCTTCTGTAATATCAAAGTTGCACATGTCTGTTGCCCCCTCTGTTGCAGTATGTACATTCGAATCTAAGGGGCCTGTCTATTAAAAAGTAATGCAGCACAGCAAGTCACCTGTTGCGCTGCGTTACAAGGAAAGGGCAGGAATGCGACTTATTTATTACAGTACGGCGCATTCCTGTCCTTTCCCCAGCGCTGACGTACAATGGGCTGCCTAGCGCCAACATAGGCACCCTGAACCTTGGAACAAGGGTGCCCGCATTGCATGCAGGATTGTTTTTGTGCAGGAAGGGGTACCGTCCTGCACAAAAATAATCCTCAGAGACATATTGCTCCACCTATGTGTTCAGCAGAATGCAGGAGACATAGAAAGGGGAAGCAATGAGGAGAAATGAAGATATTTCTCTGCGTTATGCCTCCCCTGGGAAGGCGTATCTTTTTGGAGCATTTCCAGGTCTACCAGTGATGGTAAATCTGGGAATGCGTCAAAATCCACGGGAAATGTGTAGGGACACCCACACAATGCCCATGGAATGCCTTCTCAGGGCAGAGTAACAAAACGGAGCGATTTGCACTGTGTTGCATTACTCCTGGTTTATTAATCTATGCAGGGCCACGCAAAGTGCACTTGCGTGGGTTGATTAATCACATTTTAGGATTTGGATCACGCATGTACCATGTAGGATGTTGCAAATGCGATGCAAAACCTTTATAAATAGGGCCCTAAATGATTTTCCGTCTTGTCATGGTGTGAAGGAGCTGAATTCAGAAAAGTCTGCATATCTGCCTGAAGAACACCCACTTTGCCATAGTTAGCACGATCAAATGTTTGACTTACCAGTAGAGTCTGGTGGAAAAGAAAGGAAGGTGTCAGTTGATGGAGCAGGGTTTTGCGAAAATAAAACCTGCTTGGATGGAACCTCCGTAACATTTATTAACAGTGTGCTGTGATTTTTTTAAATTAATAAACGTGAAAATAAGGGGAAATGCTTTTGCGCCTGTGTAAAACTAAATGCATGTACAAATACATGAAAACTAGGTTGCAATTGCTTATGGCTTTGAAAAAAAATAAAAAAAATAATGACTATTGCTGCTTTTGTGCACGTTAATAATATTTTCTGCTAGGAATAACGGGTTGTGCATGGGTTAGTGCAATGCCGGTATTGTGTGCAACGAAATTACATTTCATGAAAATAATAAATGTCTGTGTTTTGTTCTCTAAAGCAAGCATGGGCCTACTTTCCTGCATCCCAGTTTGGGGTTAATATTTGCTGAAAGAAATTAAATGAATTAAAATGGACTTTGGATGTGAAGAGAGAACGCAAAGGCATGAAAAACGACCTTCGCGATGTGCTATGTGTCTGCCAAGGTTGCGGAAAGGAAAATACTGATAAACAAGTGGAAGCGCGCAAATTCCTTCACGAGATGGCAGAGGCAAACAAAGAAAGCATGAAAGACTTAATACGCTTGATACATGAAATACACTCTAGGAAATATGGGCTGTGACTGTGTTCAAAATTTGTTTCCTGGGTAGAATCTGTTGTAATGCTGAATGTTCAAGACAATGGGACATTTAATAAAGAGATCACGCAGAGAGTGGCGTGACAGAATACCCCCTTCTTTAGCCAATGAGAGTTGGAGTTTAGTAGTATATTGAAACAAATGTGGGTTGGTCATTTAAGTTTTAGGGTATAATTGAGGTGCCCTGGGGGTGGAATGTAGTAGGTGTTGGTCAGCTAGCGGGAGATTGTCGCTGTCGTCGGTTTGCTGTTTCCAGATAGAGGCCTACTTGTTACCTATTTCCTGATCCTGATTCCTGACTTAATCTTTGCCACTCGACTTTTCTCGAGGGGTCTCACTGCCCTTCTTTGGCCAAGACGGTACATTTCCCTGATTTCTTACTTGGGTTAGTATAGATGATATTTCAAATCTGCATAACGATTTGCAAATGTATTTTGTCTCTGAAACCTTACTCTCTTCGCCTATCCACTCCTTCAATGCATTGTTATTTTGTTATGAGTTTTTTTTCCGTACATTGCTAATATATTTTCACAGTGATAATCTATGATTTGCATTGTATGACAAGTACTTGATGTGCATTTTTCTTCTCATTATTTTCTTCTTTTTTTTTTCTCTTTTTGTCCTCATTTGCCTTTATTACACCATTTCGCTTTTACTCTTTTTATCCAGCCGAAATGATCAAAACCTCATATGCTGACATGAGTAGCTTGGGGTGGAGTCACTTAGAAGAGCGCCCTGGAATAGTGGCTCGCACCAACAAAATGAAACTCAATAGACACTGCTTCTTTGGTGGAGGGAAAGAAATCTACCATCTTGAACAGGTGCTTTCAGCCGAGGTGAAGAAAGGCTTAATCATAGGACTCCTCATCCAATTACTTAGTTGGTTGATTCCACCAACACAAAAGGGGTGCTCAAAATTCATGCCTGTGACCTCCCTTAACTTACATATCCAAATTAACCACTCTCTTCACTGATAATCTCCAGTCCTCATACCTTGGTGAAGTCTGTGATACCCAAAGTTTACAGATTTCTCTACGGGCTAGCAGAATTGTGTAGAATACCAAATTTGCATTGTTTTTACTTGTTATTATTTGAGAGTCTAAAAGCCCAAAAATAACTAGTAAAGCGCTTACCTCGATTTGGATCTTCAAAGAGTTAGATAGCACTTTACTTACGGCACCCCAAAAGGCTTGGATCTTTGGGCAGAGTAAGAACATGTGAAGATCATCCTCCTTCATGCTGACACACTTCGGACATGCCACATCTTCTCCTTTCCCAAACTTCGATAACCTTTGAGGGGACCAGTAAGCCCTATGGATGGTGAAAAGATGGTTCCTTCTTAAGTATTCAGGTTTTACTGTTTTGTATAGAGTAAACATAGATACTTGCCATTGTTCTTCCAGCATAGCCGTCGGCAAGCATCTTCCCCATAGATCGACTGGTAGAGGGAAATTTCCGTCCTCCATATCCACCATCCACCAATACCAAAGTGCAATCTCCTTTTTTGGGATCCGTCTAGAGATCAATTTCTCCTCAAATTCGTTGTACTTCCCAATTTCTGTGGTTGAAGCTTGGAACCAACTCTGAATCTGAAGGTATTTAAACCTAGATATTCTTTGATCAGATTCCTGATTACAGTAGTCCCAAGAAATCAAGTAATCTTCATGTAAGTGATGCTTCCAAGCGACTGTACTGGCTTCCCTCAAGGGAATAGCCAACACATCTTTAGCCCAGTCAGGAGAGCCCGGAGAGTCCCAAATGGGGCAAAATGGCTAAAGTAGGGCAATTTTACAGCTTTCCTCACCCTATACCATGTCTCAGCCATACCTCGTAAGATCTTCAATCTAACTTTCTTAAAGTATTTTAGGTTGGCATATTTGAACATGAAGCCATCTTCCGTCAGATTTTGACTCCTCAGCTGGACCTCAAATAGTGCACCCATCTCTGTCTTAAAGAGTGTAACCAAAATCATTCTTCCATTTTTGAGTAGAAAGGACCATGAATAGATGAGCAGATCAGGTAGCGTCAAGCCCCCTTTTTCCAGTCTCCTTCTTAGTTTCTTCCAAGAGATCCTTGGCCCCTTGGAAGCCCAGATAAAAGAGCTAATCTGAGTCTGGAGTTTTAGAAACCAAGATTTGCAAAAAGGAAGAGGGATAGTCTCAAAAAGAAAAGTGAACTTTGGAAGGATTACCATCTTTATTAGATTGACCCGGCCAAACAACGTCAAAGGGAGATGGGCCCAATTTTTAAGCAAGGTGAGCACTTCTTTTTTAACCATGTTAAAATTCTCTTTCGTGAGATTCGTAATATCATGTGTGATTTTTACCCCTAGATATCTCATATCGTTAGTACATCTTACTGTACTCACTCTTGAATTCCAGGCCATGATCTCAGTTTTCTGTTCGTTGATTTTATAACCCGAGATTTTGCCAAAATCAGCAGTGATTTTTAAAATAGACTCAAATGCTCTCTGTGTATCCCTTGTAAAAAACACAATATCATCTGCATGCAGGCTGATCTTTTTACTCCAGCCCTTATATTCAAAGGGTAAGATTTCTTGAGATCCTCTTAATCTTCTAGCCAATCGCTCAATATATAAGTCGAATAAGAGGGGGACAAGGGACAACCCTGTCTGGTTCCCCTTGAAATCTGGATCAGTTCTGTCAGGGCACCATTAACTAAAACTCTAGAAGTCAGGGCAGCATAGATACCTTCCAAAGTTCTGCACATATTAGGGCCGAGATTCAGCGATTTAGATACTGCTTTTAAAAAGACCCAGTTAACGCGGTCAAACGCTTTAACAGCGCCAAGTGCTATGACCGCCAGAGGGAGCTTGTAGGTGGTAGCCAAATCTATCGCTCCTATAAGATTGAACGTCAGATCTTTAAGCGTTCTGCCTTGCCTTGTATAAAGCCCTTTTGGTCTTCATGCACAACCAATGGAATAACCCCGTTTAGCCTTTCTGCTATAATTTTCACAAACAACTTATAATCGCAGTTTAAAAGTGATATTGGCCTGTATGAATCACAGTTTTTTGCGGATTTCCAGGCTTCAGAATTAAGGCAATAGTGGCCTCTTTCTATGAATCTGGAAATCCCACTCTGGTTAAAAATATGTCATTGAACATAAGTAACAATACTGGTGCTAACACTTCTGCCAAGACCTGATAACTTCGTGTGGCAGGCCATCTGGCTCAGGAGCTTTTCCTTTCTTACCCTCTTTTAATACTTTTTGGATTTATAATATATTTATACTACTATTCAGAAACTTACTCTTATCCATTGGTAAATTGTCACTCGGATCTTGAGCCAACCAAGACCGTACATTTCCCTGATTTCTTACTTGTTATGTTATGCTATGTTAGAGAATTTATAAAGCGCTCGACTCACCTGGGGCATCTCGGGGCTGCCTAATAGACTAACATCCCGAACAGAAAAGCGAAGGGAACAAAGTGAATAGTTCAGAACAGGAAGGCCTTCAACTTTTTCCTAAAAAGTTCGTACTTAGGAATTGATCGCAGAGTCTGGGGAAGCTGATTCCAATATTTTGGGTTAGTATAGATGATATTTCAGATCTGCATAAGGATTTGCAAATGTATTTTGTCTCTGAAACCTTTCTCTCTTCGCCTATCCATTCCTTCAATGCATTGTTATTTTGTTATGAGTTTTTTTCTGTACATTGCTAATATATTTTCACAGTGACAATCTATGATATACATTGTATGACAAGTACTTGATGAGCATTTTTCTTCTCATTATTTTTGATAAATATTATAAATTTACACTGAGTCTGCTATTATTTAGTAGTATAGATGAGTACATAATTATTGCTATCAACTTCTCAACTATAGGTCTGTCGCCACAAATAATACATGTTACAAGGAGAAATGCTGGTTCTATTATGTAGTAGGTAAGTTGGGTACAAACTTGCATCACACTGACACCCAGTGTGAAGGGATCAGTTGGTTAGTGTAAATGGGCCTTTGTTAGTGAAAAATGTATTGATCCTGATCGCTGGATCAGTTTTGGTAGCAGAGGATGGTTACTATTGATTAGTTTGGCAATAATGATTGATTATTGATTTATTTATTATTAAAATGAAAAGTATGAGTTTTGTCTTATGTTGTCTGGTAGTACTGGTATGGAGTTACCTAAGATCCCAGGATGATGTTATTATAGTCTATGTGACAGAGGAATAGTGTGGAAAAGGTATCACACTGCAGAAGTACTTTGTCTATTGTCATAATATCGAACAGCGAAAGGCTGTTGATGTTATTTCAGGGACTATTTTGTTTGAAAGAAGATTGCATGAAATAGTGTAAGGTCCGCTTCCGAAACTTTGGCCTTACAACCCCAAAGGAGTACCAAGACCTCTTTCTGAAAGGAAAGCCATCTTCCGAAACTTTGGCTAGTATTCCCAGAGGCGTACCAAGTCTTCCTTTAGCTTGATTGAGAGTAGAGTAGCGCTGGTTGTTATTTTACTAGAAGTTAAATAATTTCTTATTAAATAAGTGAAATTATCTCTTTTTCTAGTGGAGCAGACAAAGTAGCATTGTTTTGTGTTGTTTCTAACAAGAATTTAGTTAAGAAAAGCGTATAAATACATTGCCGTATTATTTTGTAAAGAGAGGGTCAGTAGCAGGAGTAATACTTACGTCACAAAAAGCTGCGCTGGCATTGGTCAGATAGCGTGCGAGTTGCGAGCTCTGATTGGCAGGTTGGTCTGAGCCGCACTGGCATTGGTTGAGATAGTGGACACGTAGAGAGCTCTGATTGGTTAGTTGGTGTGAGCGCGCTAGTATTGGATGAGCTTTAGTAAATAGAATAAGCAGAATTCTGGAAGGATTTTGTTTTTGTTCGCTGAAAATTCTGGTGAAAAATGAAGATGGTAAAAAGAATAAAAGAGTTTTTTACAGAGAGGGCAAGCGGATAGTTACTAGAGAGACGGACTTCCTATACCTCCTCCGAGAATGCCTGCTTCTTTTATGATGCTGGAGCGTGGGTATTATACATGTACATGGCTAGAGAATTAGGTGAGTTATACGGAAGATGATGGTGTTTTAGCTTTCCCAGAGCATGGAACAGTTAATTTAAGGATTTAGGAGAATTTGAGAGGAATAATGAATTCATTACAACCAAATCCTAGACCTATGCAGTATGAAGCGCTTGAAGAATGGGAACATGAAGCATATAAATGAGAGAAAGACAGGAATGGAATAAAATACATAAACATAATATCGTGGTGTTCTGAGGCTAGATGGGATGAACAAATGAAAAGATGGAGGAGAGATGTAAATGCAGATGGATTATATCCAGTAATAGTTCCTGAGGATCAGACTGGAGGCAAATGTAAAGAAAAAAAGAAAAACACAGAGACTTCAGAATTAGAAACAGACTCAAATGAAATAGATGATGAGCTAATGGATGAAATATTAATGAAAAGACCTCCACCATTTTAGGAGAGTTCAGGAGAAACAATTCCAAGTGCACCACTAATTGAGATACACGTTCCTCAGGTTACACAAGCTCCAATAGCTTCACAAATTTCATACGGTACTCGAGTGTTGCAAGAAAGTGAGGTTGATATGTTAAATAAAGCAAGAGAGGAATTAACTCAAAGAATTAGTCAAATGAGTGTGAATGCAGAAGCATTATCAGTACCAGTAACAATTGGTCCTTTCCATTGTATAGTGAGAGTCAAAGTATGTCGAGAGTACATGCATTGACAATTCCAGTGAATAATGCCAGGAATATTAGTAGAACAGAACAAGTTGAGATGAGTACTTCATTGATTGATCTTCCAGTTAGTGAAAACGTGACTGAAACACCTAAAAGAAGTGTACAAATCAATCCCAGGAAAATAGTGCAGAATGTTAGAGGAACAACTCCAGCGTCAGGGAGTTCAGTGTGTCCTTTGCCAGTGGAGTTAGATGATTGAATTAGAGGAATGGAAGAGCCCAACGAATCGGTACATGCCAATTATGAAAGGTTGTTACAGGTGTTTAAACAGTATAGTGGTTTAGAAAGTATAGGTGACAAAGATATGGGACACTTTGTATATAGATTTCTTTTTGGACTAAAACCTGAAATAAGTAACATGATTCAGCAACATTTGATTTGTTGGCAGAGTAAGACAGTTGATGAGATTATGAGATATGCTAAATATTGTAGTGATGATATTGAGTCAAGGCATAAAAAGTTGAAAGAGAAAATGATGTAGGCAACAGGTGAAAGTGGCAGAACAGAAAGATGGGAATAATGGTTCTCAAACAGATTTTTTTCAGATGAAAGGACAAAATCAAAATGGTCAGGTACCAAATGGAGGTAGAGGTAAAATGAGTAGGGAAGAGTTGATAAAGAAATATCCTTGTCCTGCATGCGGAAAGTTTGGACATTGGAGGAATGAGTGTAGATCCTTAATGAAGAATAATGGAACAAATCAAAATTTCAATTTACAGATGCAGAATGAAGTGATTGTGAATCAACAACAGCAACAACAGCAGCAGGTAGTTACACCACAGGTACAACAAGTACAGGAGCCTCAAGCTCCTCTGCCAAATAATGTGAATGCTCAAGTACAGAGATACAGTGCGAATGCTGGTTTTCAAGCAGGTGAACAAATTGGTAAGAATCAAAATGTGCAAGTGGTTTCACAATATTTGTTGCAATGTTCAGAGAGTGACTCAGACTCATCTCAATGACGGTGCCTGAGGGGGAGGAAGAGTGCGTGCTTGGCACATCTCTAGAGGTAGATCAGTCAGGTCCTTTTGTTGATGGAAAAGTGGAAGGTAATTGAATTGAATTGAAATGAAATTTATAAAATGCAGCTCATGCCCGTAGGCGTCTTGGCGCTATAAACGATCTAAGAACAGTAGAAACTCTAGTGCAGACGGCAATCAGGTTAGTTCATTCAGATGGTTTGTGTGAAAAGCCAAATTTTCAAACCTTTCCTGAAATTAATCAAGGAGGGTGCCATTTTTAAAGTGATGGGTAATGTATTCCACAACATTGCTGCTGATCTGAAAAGGCTCCTGCCTCCCCAAGTGGCCTTCTTGAAGGGGGTGGTTGCCATGTTCCTGGCTGTTCCTGACCGTAAGGTTCTGTTGGGAACATACCATTTTAGTGTGTTCCTAAATTGTGCTGGTCCTAGATTGTGTAGTGATTTAAAAACCATATATGTAGAAAACAATGGTCCTGAGCAGACACTAAATTTTACATAAAATTAAATATAGACCACAATGGGTTACTATACACATCCGATGTCCAGCCAGACAGGGGATTTTTATTTTTCAGATACTAAAGGATATGGTCAAGGATAATGAAAACACTACATTTATCGTGGGGCACAATCCTGCACCCTACAGCATGGGGAACGTGCGGGGGGAAAAAAGGAATAACAATGCAGACAGTTTAGGACAAACAACAGTTACAGGCAAAGACTGAGAGCCGTTGCAACTTGCAGGTATAAATGAAGTTGTAGCAAGTTTGACAAAATAGAGACCACAACGAGTAAGCACAATAGATATTTGTGGCACTATTTTTAAAAAGTCGACGTTTCGATCCCAAGCTCATTGATTAACAGGATCATCTTCAGGACTAAATTTATAACATTTGCCTGGTTTTTAACGCCTGTCAGAGTAAAGAAAACAAAGAAAATAGCTTGTGTGAACAAGGGAAAACTTAGAACATATTAAGATTACTCGAAAGTTATAGCATGTCAGAAGGTCAAGGTTATCAATTGTGCACATGGAGTTGTGGTTAAAACGATCGTGCTCGGGCCTATTCCGGTCAAGTGAGTGGGGATTTGTTTGTGAGTGTGCTATGGCAAGCAGGATTTAATAAGTGACATTCAATGGGGGAATGATGAATGACTGGAGGTGTTTGGAAGTTTAAGGCATCGGCGGGCTACCTAGTTTCTACGTAAAAATGGTTTAAAAACTAGAACCACGTGAGTTATTAAAGGTGTGTGAATGTGCATTCCGATCGTGAGCGGCATGGGGGACAGTCGTATTTATTAAAAAATAAGAACCGGTATTGGGAGGACGTGAAGTTATGAGAAACACGTAACCGGGGGTGTTAACCATTACGGAATGGCGCGTGACTCAGTGAGAAAAGTAAGTGTAACATGTATGCTTACCCCAATTGAGGACATAGGGGTATCACATATGGCAGGTCAGAGTGGAAACTGACAATGAAGGACAGCGTTGTTGCTTTTGGTTTGGTCGCTGTGAAAAAAGTTACATTGCGGTTGGATTTGGTGTGTCATAATCGATGTGGGGTTGGGATGTAAATGAGTCTAGGGCACATACCTTGCAGTTAAGGTTTCTATAAAACTTAGTGGGCGCTGGAGCGTGCTGCTCCTTGCCTGGATCGGCTGTTGAGTAGTTAGACTGTGGTGCAGATGGGCCACATTTCAATGCGCCATGGTATTGCTTCAATATACTAATATGTTACAGTCCAAGCTTGAGGGAATTGAAAATAAGGGGAGGTTTTAGTCAAAGGCTGCCTAAGTGAGGAAAAATCCTTAAAACAGTCAATTACATCGGGGTGAGGGGTTGTCTTACCTGTGGAGAGATACAGCAATGGAGATCTCTGTCCTCAGCAACACTGTGCTACGTAGTAATCGGCTCAATGGCAGGCACTGGGCGCTGGTGCTTAGTGCTCTCATTTAAATAGAGCGGGAAACCACTGAAGGACCTCAGAGGGGTGCCAAAAGGGAGGAAGGACTATGGATGGGTGATAGCTGTGTGTAACAGCGGTGGCCATCTTGGGTGATTGAAAAACCAAGTGCGGTTAGTGTGAAGTGCAATGCAAGGGCGTGCGTAAGTGTCAATGTGTGACAAAAAAGGAGTAATTTTCGCATTAACTTATTACAGTTATTTACAGAACATGCTTGGGATAATGGCCTGCACAATTGGAAGTAAAATTTGAACATGTACTGACGAATGTGGTATATACAGTTGAAAGTCACAGTTTGTGGCATATACAGGTACAAGTCAAGTTTAAGAATTTTCTCAAGAGATCAGCCAGAACAACCAATTAAAATCCAAGGTGTTGCAGTATGGTATTAGTCAATTCATAAGAGGGTAGTCCAGTCCTCATTCCTATTCAGGCCATTTTTGATTGTATCAAAAAGGATTATTGCTTTTAGTTCTTCACGGTTTAACAAATGGGTCATGTTGCCTCTTCTCTGTGGCAATTTGAGTACCTTCAGAATCGTCCAGCGGATGTCATCTTCGTTGTGTTTGGCATCCGTGAAATGTTCCACCAGTGGTACGTTGGGTGTGATACACCTGATACGACTTCTGTGCTGTCCAATTCTTGTCTTTACTTTTTGTGTAGTCTGGCCAAAGTACAGTTTCATGCAAGGACAATGTATTAAATAGATAACATTGCAGGTATTGCAATTAGAGAAGGCATTCAAATTAACTGTAATGTTATTGGCAGTGAAACTTTTGCCTTCAATCGTAAAATCACAAACATTACAACCACCACATTTGAAATGTCCTAGGATAGGAGAAAGACCCCAAAAAGAATCAAGTGTTACATGGGGGACAGTGGTGGGAAGAGCTGCTCTTACCAAGTGATCTTTCAAATTTCTGCTTTTACGGAAAGCGAATAGCAGTCTTTCAATGCTAAGACTACCTGCATTAATGACTGGCCAGTGCTGAATTATAGACTTTCTTATTTGGTTGGATACTGGTGAAAAGGTAGTGACGCAGGCTATTCTTTCCAGTTCACGTTTGGGAGTCAGAAGTACATCACGAGGGCAGTACCATGCCCTTTTGGATGCATTTTTTACTATCCTCTTGGGGTAACCACGATCTTTCAGTTTAGATGAGAGAGTGGCTGCCTCTCTGAAGTAGTCTGCTTTGGAAGAGCAGTTGCGCCTGATTCTCAGAAATTGAGAATATGGAAGTGAATCCCTCAGGGCCCTGGGGTGGTTACTTCCGTAACTGAGCAGCGTGTTCCGCTCAGTGGGTTTTCTGTACAGGCGTGTGAGCAATTCGCCTTCAGAGTGGAAGATTGTCAGGTCAAGAAAGGCAATGGCAGATTTATCAGTGGAGATCGTAAACGATAGGCCTGAGCAGTTGTTATTTAACCAATGAAGGAATTGTTGTAGTGCACTGATATCATGTCTCTAAATGATAAAAATGCCGTTAATATATCTTCGCCATAGGCAAATGCCTGGGAGGAATGGATTTGTGTCAGTGAGAATGGAACCTATCTCCAATTGGTCCATGAACAGAATCGCTAAGTTGGGGGCAAAAATTGCGCCCATAGAAGTCCCTTTGATTTGTTGGTAATACAGGTTATCAAAAGTGAAAACATTTCTTGTCAAACAGATTTCTAACAGTTGTAAAATGAATAGTGTTGGAACAGTATGGGGGCGGGGGCGGGAGTCAAGTGTTTTTTGTATTACCAATAGAGCCGCTGTCTGGGGAATGTTGGTATACAGGGACTCTACGTCCATGGTGCATAGTGTATCTGATGTGGGGTCGAATGGATGGTGTTCGATAAGGTTTATCATAGCCATGCTATCTCTCACATAGCAGGCAGTGACAGGTACAAATTCTTTGATGAAGAAATCTACGTAAGAACGAAGAGGCTCAAGGATTGAGCCGCAGGCTGACACAATTGGGCGTCCAGGAGGGTTGGTAGAATTTTTGTGGACTTTGGGAAGGGTATAGATGACCGGTGTGCGTGGTGATTTCACATTTAAGAAAATGAATTCTTTTTTGCTTAAAAAGCCCTGACTGACAGCTTCAGTTGTAAGTTTCAAGATAAGGGTCTGAATTTCCTTGGTAGGGTTGCCTGGAAGTCTCTGGTAGTGTTCAGTATTGCCCAATTGGCGTAGGATTTCTGTTGTGTAAGTGTCTCTCTCCTGGAGCACTATGCCGCCCTCTTTGTCGGCACTCTTTATCACCAGGGTTTCATTGGTTTTGAGCGTATTAATCGCTTGTTTCTCTTGGAGAGTAATGTTATAAGGTATAAATCTTTTTTTGCTCTCCAGATTGGCCAGATCTTTAAGTACTAACTTCTCAAAAGTCAGAATCTCCACCGGTAACATACTAGCAGTGGGTGAAAATGTAGATGGGGGACTGAAAGGGGTATTAGCAGTGTTGGTAGGGGATGGGTGGAGTTGAAAAAAGGCTTTAAGGCGGATCCGTCTAAAAAATCTGAGGAGTTCCGTTTGTAGCTCCATAAAGTTGGGACGGATAGTAGGTACAAACGAGAGCCCTTTCTTAAGCAAGGAAAGTTCAGACTCTGTTAATATTTGTTTGGACAAGTTGAAAATAGGAATGACATCCGTCATTGCTGTGGTATCGATGGGGGACTCTACCATTTGTAATAGTTGTTGCGTGTTTTGCGTTCCCCTGGTGGGTTGTACCACCGTTGTGTTTTCTTCGCTTTCCCTCGTTGTGGTGTGTCTACTTGGCCTCTGCCTCAAAAAAATTGTCAGAATGAGCTCCTCCTCGTCTTGTTGAGCTTGATCCTTCTGCTTGATCTGAGCTATCTGACGAGTCGGCAGAGGTATCTGAAAAGCCTACCAGGTTTTGGCGCCTGTTGAATCGACCCCACGGTCTACTATGTTGAAGGTTAGAGTAGAATCTATTGTTGTAAAAATCTTTTTGGAGATAGGGGTAGGTGTTTTCTATATTGTATAGTTTAATATCTTTTTTGATTTTATGAGACTTTTTGTTCTGCTCTAGTCTATGGAAGTCAGCGATTGTTTTTTCGACCTGTTCTAATAATTTCTTGGTTTCTTCTGTACTTCCTGAGTCCTGAAGCTGCTTTTCAATGTCCAAAATCTCAGCATCTAATGTTTTAAGGGTTTCAGTTGCAATATCTATTCCTAACACTAGCCAGTGTCGGGAACAGGTAGTGCCAATGTAACTAAAGTTGGAGATATATTTGGGATTGTCTGTGAAGATACCGGGGATGTTCCTGACTTGTAAGCCTACGGGGATTACTTCTGCTTTCAAATATTCCGTAAGCATTAACACCATTAATTGTAACCGGATTTGTTTTTTCTTACGTTTTTCAAGTTGCTCGGGGAGAGAAGAGTTAGTGAGGGTTGGGGCATCCGGAGTGTCTGAGAGAAGGGATGGACCTGAGCATATTTTCTTAATGTAATCGTCTGAATAAAGAGGTGCAAGTGCTGACATTCTGAGCTAAAGAGTAATAGAGGGTGTAAAGACACATACAAGTGAGAGGTACTAGGAAGGCCCTGCCTGTAAGAAGGTAGGGAAGGGTATAGAAAACCCTTGCAATCCAGCGATTGCGCTAATCGTATTTTATACAAACAAGGGAACCCGAAAAATGGCTAAGGACCACGGGTATCAATTATATATGTTGAAAACAATGGTCCTGAGCAGACACTAAATTTTACATAAAATTAAATATAGACCACAATGGGTTACTATACACATCCGATGTCCAGCCGGACAGGGGATTTTTATTTTTCAGATACTAAAGGATATGGTCAAGGATAATGAAAACACTACATTTATCGTGGGGCACAATCCTGCACCCTACAGCATGGGGAACGTGCGGGGGGAAAAAAGGAATAACAATGCAGACAGTTTAGGACAAACAACAGTTACAGGCAAAGACTGAGAGCCGTTGCAACTTGCAGGCATAAATGAAGTTGTAGCAAGTTTGACAAAATAGAGACCACAACGAGTAAGCACAATGGATATTTGTGGCACTATTTTTAAAAAGTCGACGTTTCGATCCCAAGCTCATTGATTAACGGGATCATCTTCAGGACTAAATTTATAACATTTGCCTGGTTTTTAACGCCTGTCAGAGTAAAGAAAACAAAGAAAATAGCTTGTGTGAACAAGGAAAAACTTAGAACATATTAAGATTACTCGAAAGTTATAGCATGTCAGAAGGTCAAGGTTATCAATTGTGCACATGGAGTTGTGGTTAAAACGATCGTGCTCGGGCCTATTCCGGTCAAGTGAGTGGGGATTTGTTTGTGAGTGTGCTATGGCAAGCAAGATTTAATAAGTGACATTCAATGGGGGAATGATGAATGACTGGAGGTGTTTGGAAGTTTAAGGCATCAGCGGGCTACCTAGTTTCTACGTAAAAATGGTTTAAAAACTAGAACCACGTGAGTTATTAAAGGTGTGTGAATGTGCATTCCGATCGTGAGCGGCATGGGGGACAGTCGTATTTATTAAAAAATAAGAACCGGTATTGGGAGGACGTGAAGTTATGAGAAACACGTAACCGGGGGTGTTAACCATTACGGAATGGCGCGTGACTCAGTGAGAAAAGTAAGTGTAACATGTATGCTTACCCCAATTGAGGACATAGGGGTATCACATATGGCAGGTCAGAGTGGAAACTGACAATGAAGGACAGCGTTGTTGCTTTTGGTTTGGTCGCTGTGAAAAAATTTACATTGCGGTTGGATTTGGTGTGTCATAATCGATGTGGGGTTGGGATGTAAATGAGTCTAGGGCACATACCTTGCAGTTAAGGTTTCTATAAAACTTAGTGGGCGCTGGAGCGTGCTGCTCCTTGCCTGGATCGACTGTTGGGTAGTTAGACTGTGGTGCAGATGGGCCACATTTCAATGCGCCAAGGTATTGCTTCAATATACTAATATGTTACAGTCCAAGCTTGAGGGAATTGAAAATAAGGGGAGGTTTTAGTCAAAGGCTGCCTAAGTGAGGAAAAATCCTTAAAACAGTCAATTACATCGGGGTGAGGGGTTGTCTTACCTGTGGAGAGATACAGCAATGGAGATCTCTGTCCTCAGCAACACTGTGCTATGTAGTAACCGGCTCAATGGCAGGCACTGGGCGCTGGTGCTTAGTGCTCTCATTTAAATAGAGCGGGAAACCACTGAAGGACCTCAGAGGGGTGCCAAAAGGGAGGAAGGACTATGGATGGGTGATAGCTGTGTGTAACAGCGGTGGCCATCTTGGGTGAGTGAAAAACCAAGTGCGGTTAGTGTGAAGTGCAATGCAAGGGCGTGCGTAAGTGTCAATGTGTGACAAAAAAGGAGTAATTTACGCATTAACTTATTACAGTTATTTACAGAACATGCTTGGGATAATGGCCTGCACAATTGGAAGTAAAATTTGAACATGTACTGACGAATGTGGTATATACAGTTGAAAGTCACAGTTTGTGGCATATACAGGTACAAGTCAAGGTTAAGAATTTTCTCAAGAGATCAGCCAGAACAACCAATTAAAATCCAAGGTGTTGAGGTATGGTATTAGTCAATTCATAAGAGGGTAGTCCAGTCCTCATTCCTATTCAGGCCATTTTTGATTGTATCAAAAAGGATTATTGCTTTTAGTTCTTCACGGTTTAACAAATGGGTCATGTTGCCTCCTCTCTGTGGCAATTTGAATACCTTCAGAATCGTCCAGCGGATGTCATCTTCGTTGTGTTTGGCATCCGTGAAATGTTCCACCAGTGGTGCGTTGGGTGTGTTACACCTGATACGACTTCTGTGCTGTCCAATTCTTGTCTTTACCTTTTGTGTGGTCTGGCCAATGTACAGTTTCATGCAAGGACAATGTATTAAATAGATAACATTGCAGGTATTGCAATTAGAGAAGGCATTCGAATTAACTGTAATGTTATTGGCAGTGAAACTTTTGCCTTCAATCGTAAAATCACAAACATTACAACCACCACATTTGAAATGTCCTAGGATAGGAGAAAGACCCCAAAAAGAATCAAGTGTTACATGGGGGACAGTGGTGGGAAGAGCTGCTCTTACCAAGTGATCTTTCAAATTTCTGCTTTTACGGAAAGCGAATAGCGGTCTTTCAATGCTAAGACTACCTGCATTAATGACTGGCCAGTGCTGAATTATAGACTTTCTTATTTGGTTGGATACTGGTGAAAAGGTAGTGACGCAGGCTATTCTTTCCAGTTCACGTTTGGGTTTGGGTGTCAGAAGTACATCACGAGGGCAGTACCATGCCCTTTTGGATGCATTTTTTACTATCCTCTTGGGGTAACCACGATCTTTCAGTTTAGATGAGAGAGTGGCTGCCTCTCTGAAGTAGTCTGCTTTGGAAGAGCAGTTGCGCCTGATTCTCAGAAATTGAGAATATGGAAGTGAATCCCTCAGGGCCCTGGGGTGGTTACTTCCGTAACTGAGCAGCGTGTTCCGCTCAGTGGGTTTTCTGTACAGGCGTGCAATTCGCCTTCAGAGTAGAAGATTGTCAGGTCAAGAAAGGCAATGGCAGATTTATCAGTGGAGATCGTAAACGATAGGCCTGAGCAGTTGTTATTTAACCAATGAAGGAATTGTTGTAGTGCACTGATATCATGTCTCCAAATGATAAAAATGTCGTCAATATATCTTTGCCATAGGCAAATGCCTGGGAGGAATGGATTTGTGTCAGTGAGAATGGAACCTATCTCCAATTGGTCCATGAACAGAATCGCTAAGTTGGGGGCAAAAATTGCGCCCATAGAAGTCCCTTTGATTTGTTGGTAATACAGGTTATCAAAAGTGAAAACATTTCTTGTCAAACAGATTTCTAACAGTTGTAAAATGAATAGTGTTGGAACAGTATGGGGGCGGGGGCGGGAGTCAAGTGTTTTTTGTATTACCAATAGAGCCGCTGTCTGGGGAATGTTAGTAAACAGGGACTCTACGTCCATGGTGCATAGTGTATCTGATGTGGGGTCGAATGGATGGTGTTCGATAAGGTTTATCATAGCCATGCTATCTCTCACATAGCAGGCAGTGACAGGTACAAATTCTTTGATGAAGAAATCTACGTAAGAACCAAGAGGCTCAAGGATTGAGCCGCAGGCTGACACAATTGGGCGTCCAGGAGGGTTGGTAGAATTTTTGTGGACTTTGGGAAGGGTATAGATGACCGGTGTGCGTGGTGATTTCACATTTAAGAAAATGAATTCTTTTTTGCTTAAAAAGCCCTGACTGACAGCTTCAGTTGTAAGTTTCAAGATAAGGGCCTGAATTTCCTTGGTAGGGTTGCCTGGAAGTCTCTGGTAGTGTTCAGTATTGCCCAATTGGCGTAGGATTTCTGTTGTGTAAGTGTCTCTCTCCTGGAGCACTATGCCGCCCTCTTTGTCGGCACTCTTTATCACCAGGGTTTCATTGGTTTTGAGCGTATTAATCGCTTGTTTCTCTTGGAGAGTAATGTTATAAGGTATAAATCTTTTTTTGCTCTCCAGATTGGCCAGATCTTTAAGTACTAACTTCTCAAAAGTCAGAATCTCCACCGGTAACATACTAGCAGTGGGTGAAAATGTAGATGGGGGACGGAAAGGGGTATTAGCAGTGTTGGTAGGGGATGGGTGGAGTTGAAAAAAGGCTTTAAGGCGGATCCGTCTAAAAAATCTGAGGAGTTCCGTTTGTAGCTCCATAAAGTTGGGACGGATAGTAGGTACAAACGAGAGCCCTTTCTTAAGCAAGGAAAGTTCAGACTCTGTTAATATTTGTTTGGACAAGTTGAAAATAGGAATGACATCCGTCATTGCTGTGGTATCGATGGGGGACTCTACCATTTGTAATAGTTGTTGCGTGTTTTGCATTCCCCTGGTGGGTTGTACCACCGTTGTGTTTTCTTCGCTTTCCCTCGTTGTGGTGTGTCTACTTGGCCTCTGCCTAAAAAATTGTCAGAATGAGCTCCTCCTCGTCTTGTTGAGCTTGATCCTTCTGCTTGATCTGAGCTATCTGACGAGTCGGCAGAGGTATCTGAAAAGCCTACCAGGTTTTGGCGCCTGTTGAATCGACCCCACGGTCTACTATGTTGAAGGTTAGAGTAGAATCTATTGTTGTAAAAATCTTTTTGGAGATAGGGGTAGGTGTTTTCTATATTGTATAGTTTAATATCTTTTTTGATTTTATTAGACTTTTTGTTCTGCTCTAGTCCATGGAAGTCAGCGATTGTTTTTTCGACCTGTTCTAATAATTTCTTGGTTTCTTCTGTACTTCCTGAGTCCTGAAGCTGCTTTTCAATGTCCAAAATCTCAGCATCTAATGTTTTAAGGGTTTCAGTTGCAATATCTATTCCTAACACTAGCCAGTGTCGGGAACAGGTAGTGCCAATGTAACTAAAGTTGGAGATATATTTGGGATTGTCTGTGAAGATACCGGGGATGTTCCTGACTTGTAAGCCTACGGGGATTACTTCTGCTTTCAAATATTCCGTAAGCATTAACACCATTAATTGTAACCGGATTTGTTTTTTCTTAAGTTTTTCAAGTTGCTCGGGGAGAGAAGAGTTAGTGAGGGTTGGGGCATCCGGAGTGTCTGAGAGAAGGGAGGGACCTGAGCATATTTTCTTAATGTAATAGTCTGAATAAAGAGGTGCAAGTGCTGACATTCTGAGCTAAAGAGTAATAGAGTCTGTAAAGACACATACAAGTGAGAGGTACTAGGAAGGCCCTGCCTGTAAGAAGGTAGGGAAGGGTATAGAAAACCCTTGCAATCCAGCGATTGCGCTAATCGTATTTTATACA
Source organism: Triturus cristatus (assembly GCF_964204655.1). Classification (NCBI taxonomy): domain Eukaryota; kingdom Metazoa; phylum Chordata; class Amphibia; order Caudata; family Salamandridae; genus Triturus; species Triturus cristatus. The sequence continues at coordinate 589,957,923 of NC_140591.1, read as the reverse complement.
AACAAGGGAACCCGAAAAATGGCTAAGGACCACGGGTATCAATTATATATGTAGAAAACAATGGTCCTGAGAAGACACTAAATTTTACATAAAATTAAATATAGACCACAATGGGTTACTATACACATCCGATGTCCAGCCGGACAGGGGATTTTTATTTTTCAGATACTAAAGGATATGGTCAAGGATAATGAAAACACTACATTTATCGTGGGGCACAATCCTGCACCCTACAGCATGGGGAACGTGCGGGGGGAAAAAAGGAATAACAATGCAGACAGTTTAGGACAAACAACAGTTACAGGCAAAGACTGAGAGCCGTTGCAACTTGCAGGCATAAATGAAGTTGTAGCAAGTTTGACAAAATAGAGACCACAACGAGTAAGCACAATGGATATTTGTGGCACTATTTTTAAAAAGTCGACGTTTCGATCCCAAGCTCATTGATTAACGGGATCATCTTCAGGACTAAATTTATAACATTTGCCTGGTTTTTAACGCCTGTCAGAGTAAAGAAAACAAAGAAAATAGCTTGTGTGAACAAGGGAAAACTTAGAACATATTAAGATTACTCGAAAGTTATAGCATGTCAGAAGGTCAAGGTTATCAATTGTGCACATGGAGTTGTGGTTAAAACGATCGTGCTCGGGCCTATTCCGGTCAAGTGAGTGGGGATTTGTTTGTGAGTGTGCTATGGCAAGCAGGATTTAATAAGTGACATTCAATGGGGGAATGATGAATGACTGGAGGTGTTTGGAAGTTTAAGGCATCGGCGGGCTACCTAGTTTCTACATAAAAATGGTTTAAAAACTAGAACCACGTGAGTTATTAAAGGTGTGTGAATGTGCATTCCGATCGTGAGCGGCATGGGGGACAGTCGTATTTATTAAAAATAAGAACCGGTATTGGGAGGACGTGAAGTTATGAGAAACACGTAACCGGGGGTGTTAACCATTATGGAATGGCGCGTGACTCAGTGAGAAAAGTAAGTGTAACATGTATGCTTACCCCAATTGAGGACATAGGGGTATCACATATGGCAGGTCAGAGTGGAAACTGACAATGAAGGACAGCATTGTTGCTTTTGGTTTGGTCGCTGTGAAAAAAGTTACATTGCGGTTGGATTTGGTGTGTCATAATCGATGTGGGGTTGGGATGTAAATGAGTCTAGGGCACATACCTTGCAGTTAAGGTTTCTATAAAACTTAGTGGGCGCTGGAGCGTGCTGCTCCTTGCCTGGATCGGCTGTTGGGTAGTTAGACTGTGGTGCAGATGGGCCACATTTCAATGCGCCAAGGTATTGCTTCAATATACTAATATGTTACAGTCCAAGCTTGAGGGAATTGAAAATAAGGGGAGGTTTTAGTCAAAGGCTGCCTAAGTGAGGAAAAATCCTTAAAACAGTCAATTACATCGGGGTGAGGGGTTGTCTTACCTGTGGAGAGATACAGCAATGGAGATCTCTGTCCTCAGCAACACTGTGCTATGTAGTAACCGGCTCAATGGCAGGCACTGGGCGCTGGTGCTTAGTGCTCTCATTTAAATAGAGCGGGAAACCACTGAAGGACCTCAGAGGGGTGCCAAAAGGGAGGAAGGACTATGGATGGGTGATAGCTGTGTGTAACAGCGGTGGCCATCTTGGGTGAGTGAAAAACCAAGTGCGGTTAGTGTGAAGTGCAATGCAAGGGCGTGCGTAAGTGTCAATGTGTGACAAAAAAGGAGTAATTTACGCATTAACTTATTACAGTTATTTACAGAACATGCTTGGGATAATGGCCTGCACAATTGGAAGTAAAATTTGAACATGTACTGACGAATATGGTATATACAGTTGAAAGTCACAGTTTGTGGCATATACAGGTACAAGTCAAGGTTAAGAATTTTCTCAAGAGATCAGCCAGAACAACCAATTAAAATCCAAGGTGTTGCAGTATGGTATTAGTCAATTCATAAGAGGGTAGTCCAGTCCTCATTCCTATTCAGGCCATTTTTGATTGTATCAAAAAGGATTATTGCTTTTAGTTCTTCACGGTTTAACAAATGGGTCATGTTGCCTCCTCTCTGTGGCAATTTGAGTACCTTCAGAATCGTCCAGCGGATGTCATCTTCGTTGTGTTTGGCATCCGTGAAATGTTCCACCAGTGGTGCGTTGGGTGTGTTACACCTGATTCGACTTCTGTGCTGTCCAATTCTTGTCTTTACTTTTTGTGTAGTCAGGCCAATGTACAGTTTCATGCAAGGACAATGTATTAAATAGATAACATTGCAGGTATTGCAATTAGAGAAGGCATTCGAATTAACTGTAATGTTATTGGCAGTGAAACTTTTGCCTTCAATCTTAAAATCACAAACATTACAGCCACCACATTTGAAATGTCCTAGGATAGGAGAAAGACCCCAAAAAGAATCAAGTGTTACATGGGGGACAGTGGTGGGAAGAGCTGCTCTTACCAAGTGATCTTTCAAATTTCTGCTTTTACGGAAAGCGAATAGCGGTCTTTCAATGCTAAGACTACCTGCATTAATGACTGGCCAGTGCTGAATTATAGAATTTCTTATTTGGTTGGATACTGGTGAAAAGGTAGTGACGCAGGCTATTCTTTCCAGTTCACGTTTGGGTTTGGGAGTCAGAAGTACATCACGAGGGCAGTACCATGCCCTTTTGGATGCATTTTTTACTATCCTCTTGGGGTAACCACGATCTTTCAGTTTAGATGAGAGAGTGGCTGCCTCTCTGAAGTAGTCTGCTTTGGAAGAGCAGTTGCGCCTGATTCTCAGAAATTGAGAATATGGAAGTGAATCCCTCAGGGCCCTGGGGTGGTTACTACCGTAACTGAGCAGCGTGTTCCGCTCAGTGGGTTTTCTGTACAAGCGTGTGAGCAATTCGCCTTCAGAGTGGAAGATTATCAGGTCAGAGAGGCAGCCACTCTCTCATCTAAACTGAAAGATCATGGTTACCCCAAGAGGATAGTAAAAAATGCATCCAATAGGGCATGGTACTGCCCTCGTGATGTACTTCTGACTCCCAAACCCAAACGTGAACTGGAAAGAATAGCCTGCGTCACTACCTTTTCACCAGTATCCAACCAAATAGGAAAGTCTATAATTCAGCACTGGCCAGTCATTAATGCAGGTAGTCTTAGCATTGAAAGACCGCTATTCGCTTTCCGTAAAAGCAGAAATTTGAAAGATCACTTGGTAAGAGCAGCTCTTCCCACCACTGTCCCCCATGTAACACTTGATTCTTTTTGGGGTCTTTCTCCTATCCTAGGACATTTCAAATGTGGTGGCTGTAATGTTTGTGATTTTAAGATTGAAGGCAAAAGTTTCACTGCCAATAACATTACAGTTAATTCGAATGCCTTCTCTAATTGCAATACCTGCAATGTTATCTATTTAATACATTGTCCTTGCATGAAACTGTACATTGGCCAGACTACACAAAAAGTAAAGACAAGAATTGGACAGCACAGAAGTCGTATCAGGTGTAACACACCCAACGCACCACTGGTGGAACATTTCACGGATGCCAAACACAACGAAGATGACATCCGCTGGACGATTCTGAAGGTACTCAAATTGCCACAGAGAGGAGGCAACATGACCCATTTGTTAAACCGTGAAGAACTAAAAGCAATAATCCTTTTTGATACAATCAAAAATGGCCTGAATAGGAATGAGGACTGGACTACCCTCTTATGAATTGACTAATACCATACTGCAACACCTTGGAATTTAATTGGTTGTTCTGGCTGATCTCTTGAGAAAATTCTTAACCTTGACTTGTACCTGTATATGCCACAAACTGTGACTTTCAACTGTATATACCACATTCGTCAGTACATGTTCAAATTTTACTTCCAATTGTGCAGGCCATTATCCCAAGCATGTTCTGTAAATAACTGTAATAAGTTAATGCGTAAATTACTCTTTTTTTGTCACACATTGACACTTACGCACGCCCTTGCATTGCACTTCACACTAACCGCACTTGGTTTTTCACTCACCCAAGATGGCCACCGCTGTTACACACAGCTATCACCCATCCATAGTCCTTCCTCCCTTTTGGCACCCCTCTGAGGTCCTTCAGTGGTTTCCCGCTCTATTTAAATGAGAGCACTAAGCACCAGCGCCCAGTGCCTGCCATTGAGCCGGTTACTACATAGCACAGTGTTGCTGAGGACAGAGATCTCCATTGCTGTATCTCTCCACAGGTAAGACAACCCCTCACCCCGATGTAATTGACTGTTTTAAGGATTTTTCCTCACTTAGGCAGCCTTTGACTAAAACCTCCCCTTATTTTCAATTCCCTCAAGCTTGGACTGTAACATATTAGTATATTGAAGCAATACCTTGGCGCATTGAAATGTGGCCCATCTGCACCACAGTCTAACTACCCAACAGCCGATCCAGGCAAGGAGCAGCACGCTCCAGCGCCCACTAAGTTTTATAGAAACCTTAACTGCAAGGTATGTGCCCTAGACTCATTTACATCCCAACCCCACATCGATTATGACACACCAAATCCAACGCAATGTAACTTTTTTCACAGCGACCAAACCAAAAGCAACAACGCTGTCCTTCATTGTCAGTTTCCACTCTGACCTGCCATATGTGATACCCCTATGTCCTCAATTGGGGTAAGCATACATGTTACACTTACTTTTCTCACTGAGTCACGCGCCATTCCGTAATGGTTAACACCCCCGGTTACCTGTTTCTCATAATTTCACGTCCTCCCAATACCGGTTCTTATTTTTTAATAAATACGACTGTCCCCCATGCCGCTCACGATCGGAATGCACATTCACACACCTTTAATAACTCACGTGGTTCTAGTTTTTAAACCATTTTTACGTAGAAACTAGGTAGCCCGCTGATGCCTTAAACTTCCAAACACCTCCAGTCATTCATCATTCCCCCATTGAATGTCACTTATTAAATCTTGCTTGCCATAGCACACTCACAAACAAATCCCCACTCACTTGACCGGAATAGGCCCGAGCACGATCGTTTTAACCACAACTCCATGTGCACAATTGATAACCTTGACCTTCTGACATGCTATAACTTTCGAGTAATCTTAATATGTTCTAAGTTTTCCCTTGTTCACACAAGCTATTTTCTTTGTTTTCTTTACTCTGACAGGCGTTAAAAACCAGGCAAATGTTATAAATTTAGTCCTGAAGATGATCCCGTTAATCAATGAGCTTGGGATCGAAACGTCGACTTTTTAAAAATAGTGCCACAAATATCCATTGTGCTTACTCGTTGTGGTCTCTATTTTGTCAAACTTGCTACAACTTCATTTATGCCTGCAAGTTGCAACGGCTCTCAGTCTTTGCCTGTAACTGTTGTTTGTCCTAAACTGTCTGCATTGTTATTCCTTTTTTCCCCCCGCACGTTCCCCATGCTGTAGGGTGCAGGATTGTGCCCCACGATAAATGTAGTGTTTTCATTATCCTTGACCATATCCTTTAGTATCTGAAAAATAAAAATCCCCTGTCCGGCTGGACATCGGATGTGTATAGTAACCCATTGTGGTCTATATTTAATTTTATGTAAAATTTAGTGTCTGCTCAGGACCATTGTTTTCAACATATATAATTGATACCCGTGGTCCTTAGCCATTTTTCGGGTTCCCTTGTTTGTATAAAATGTGATTGAAAAACCAGGCATAAGACTTTAAACTTGCATCTCTGCCTGACTGAAAGTCAGTGTAATTATTTTATGGCTTCTCTCGCTGAAACATTTTTAGTGATTCTTAAGATAAGACGTGCCGCCGCGTTTTGTACAATCTGAAGCCTGTTAATCAGGCCTGAATTGATGGTGAGGTACAGGCTATTACAGTAATCTAGGTGGTAGAGGACCAAAGTCAGAGTCACTGTTTTCAAAAGTTTCTTTGGTATATATTTCTTAATTTTGTTGATTAATCTTATAGCGCAGAAGGAGATGGCTGTGACTTTACTGACTTGGTCCTTGAATTTGAGTTCTTTATCAATGATGATGCCCAGATCCTTAGTTTTAGCGGCGGGTACAGGTAGCACATCAAGTACTGATGACCACCAGTCAGGCGTCCAGAGGGAGGGTTTATTGCCAAAGATGAAAACCTCTGTTTTTGACGCGTTCAACTTCAAGCAGTTGCCATCCATCCAGTCACTCACATTCTTCATACAGCCCGAGTGCTTTTATCCATTTGTTAAGGACACCACAATCTGTGTGTCATCAGCAAAGGAAGCTAGGGCAAATCCTGCTTTTTTTATTATCAGGGCTAATGGCACTACATATAGATAAAAAAGTGTGGGACTCAGGGCAGAGCCCTGCAGAACTCCACATGGTAGGGAAAACTGTTTGGAGGTTACTGATCCCATTGCTACATTTAGTTGCCGGTTGGTTAGGAAAGATTTTAAGAGTTCAAGTGCAGTGCCTTTTATTCCTGCTTCCTGCATATGGACAGCCAAGATTTCATGGCTGACCGTATCAAAGGCCGCCGAGAGATCAAGCACCACCAGCGCGGCCGTTCCTCCTCCGTCTAGAATGAACCGGATATCTTCTGTGGCTGTGATTAAGGCAGACTCAGTGCTGTGATGCTTCCTGAAACCGTGTTGTGTTTCGTCTAATAATGAATTAGATTCAATATGTTCTGTGATTTGTTTATTCATTGAATTTTCAATGCATTTGGCAGCGAAGGGTAATCTTGCAATAGGGCGATAATTACCGGGTTCTGAGCTATCAAGATTGTCTTTTTTTAAAAGGGAGAGAATGGAGGTGCGTTTCCATTGGGTGGGAAACATTCAGCGTTCAAATACTGTGTTAATGATAGAGCCCAGGTACTCTGCTAGTTGTGTGGGTATCAGGCGCATTATCTTGGGGGGGCAGGGGTCATATGGAGAACCACACTAAATTGATAAAATAAGGTCTATTAATTGTTAGTACGAGGGATTTCTGAATTCAAGAAAGCTGGTAATATCTTTCTTGGGGTTGGGTTTATACTTCTCTGGATGTTAATGCTTGTGAAATTATCACAGATGTTTATCACCTTTTTTTTAAAGGAGTTCGCTAGTAGGTTACAAAAGTCCTGACTTGATTCCATATGGCTGACCTTATTAGGTTTGACCAGTTTGTTGATCACCGAAAATAGGGTTTTATTGGTGTCACAGGCATTTTTTATTTGTTTAGTGAAATAATCTGTTTTGGCTTTTATGATTTTTTTAAAATATTTTGTAAGTTTCACTTTATATGCAATTTTCTCCTCTGCCATATAATTTCTTCTCCATCTTTGTTCCTGTCTTCGACATTCCTGTCTAGATAGTCTTAGGTTCTCGTTGTACCAGGGTTGGGACAGTTTCCTTTTTATTGATATATTGGAGATGGGAGTTATTTTGTCCAACGTGGCATTTAGCCAGCGAGATAGGATTTCAATATTACAATCTGCGACTGCGTCCTGCTCCAATTGGCAAGGGGTAGCATCAATCACCTCGACAAATGCATCTGGCTGGATTTTATGAAGGTAATGATGTTACATTCCTTGTGGACACTGGTAGTACCCGTTCTACTGAAATTCCAAACCTACCCCTCTCGGGAGAAACTATCCAAGTTGTGGGAATTTCAAATATATTACGACTCCAATCACAAGACCAATAGAGTTCATATTGGAAAATTCAGAGACATGCATCAGTTTGTTGTGGTATGTGATACAAGTCCGGTGAATCTTTTAGGTCGGGACTTGCTGTGTAAAATGAATTGCACCATCTATTGTACTCCAGATGGTATTGCTTTTCTGACACCAGATGAGGATGTTGCTTTTAAAATGATGTTAGCAAAGCAAGGGGCAGAAGTGAATGAGTTGAGAAATACAGTAAGATCTGATGTGTGGGATTTTACAGGAAAATACATTGGTTTAATGAAAGGTGTGGATCCTATTCAGGTTATAGTTAAACCAGGAGCAATAGATCCAAACACACCTCAGTACAGGATGAGTCCTGAAATCACAGCAGGAGTGATTCCTGTAATTGATCAAATGATTGAGCAAGGTATTCTAAAAGAAATAATAAGTAGTCCTATTATGGGGATTAAAAAATCAAGCAGAAAATACAGAATAGTGCAAGATTTGAGGAAAATTTATAAGATTGTAGTACCTTGCTGTCCAATAGTGCCAAACCCAGCAGTGATTCTTTATCAGATTCCTTGTGATGCAGAATGGTACACAGTGATTGATCTGTGTCAAGCATTTTTCTCGATATCTTTACATCCGGAGTGCCAATATTTATTTGCTTTCCGGTTCGGAGACCGTGTTTTGGCATGGTGCCGAGTTCCTCAAGGGTATACAGAGAGTCCTTCGATTTTTAATCAGATTTTGAAAAAGTGTTTGGAGTCATTGATTGTGCCAGACAATGGAGTGTTAGTGCAGTACATTGATGACCTGCTTGTGGCATCAAAAACTCGAGAGACTTGTGTGACAGATACAATTGCCCTACTAAATCATTTGGCAAAAGGTGGGCATAAAGTGTCACCAGAAAAACTACAGTTTTGTCAAAGAGAGGTTCAATATTTGGAAAACAAAATTGAGAAAGGCGTTAGAAAAGTAACTCAAGACAGGATTACCGTGATTTTACAAATGGGTCCTCCTCAAACTCAAAAAGAAGTTTGAATGTTTTTGGGAATGTTTGGATACTACAGACAATGGATCAGTGGGTTTTCACTGATTGCAAAACCTTTGCAGAGGTTGACTCATAAAGATGTGGTTGATCCAATTGAGTTGGACGAAGAGTGTATGAAAGCTTTTATTGAATTGCGAGACAGTCTTTGCCAAGCACCTGCATTGGGAATGCCAGATTACACAAAAGATTTTGCATTGTTCTGTTGCGAGAGAGATGGGTGTGCACTTTCAGTCTTAACGCAAAAACATGGAATGGCATCTCATCCGGTGTCTTATATCTTTCTGCTACTTTGGATTCAGTGGCTGCACTGTTACCAGGTTGTTTGAAAGCAATAGCTGCTACTTGTGTGAGTCTTGAGCAGAGTGAAGCATTGGATGGGACATCCAGTGAGAGTTTATGTGCCACATTCTGTTGAGATTCTATTAACAAGGACCCTGACTCAGCATATGACGCACAGTGGGCTGACTAGATATGAAAGAATGATTTTGGGTGCTGAAAATGTGACGAGATACACAACATTGAATCCAGCAACATTGTTGCCGAGTTCAAATTGTGAAGAAGTGAAAGATGAAGCAGATCCCGATTGTTTGGATGTGACAGAATTATGCTTGAAACCCAAACCTGACATTAAAGATACACCTTGAGAGGAATCAGATAGTGTAATGTTTGTGGATGGATCTTGTCTGAGAGATGAGAAAGGTGTGTTGAGTGCTGCTTACGCAGTATGTACAGTGGCTATGGTTCTTGAAGCATCCTGTCTGAAGGGGATACATTCTGCTCAAATTTCTGAGCTAATAGCTCTGACTAGAGCATGCATAATTGGCAAACATCTGAGAGTAACCATATTCACTGATAGTCAATATGGTTTTGGGGTGGTGCATGATTTTGGTCAGTTGTGGATGCAACAAGGATTTCTGACTTCTTCAGGATCTCCAACCCGGAACAGCAAAACTTTTAAGGATTTATTAAATGCATTACAGTTGCCCAAAAAGATTGCTGTGGGTAAATGTTCAGCACATAAGCCCGCATTAGCCTGAAACCTATCTCCTGAGGCGGAAGCCGGGAGGAACGCTTGTTTTTAAAAAAAATTGAAATCTGATTGAATTGTTTTTACCTGTGTGTATCACCTTCCCCTGGGCACTCCCCCTCCTCAACTTGCTCAGTTCTCCCCGCGCAGCCGATCTAAACGCTGCTGCGGGTCAGAGAACAAATTTGCCGCCATTACACAGGAAGCCAGGCCACGCCCACTGCCCTGAGGCCACGCCCATTTTCTCTCGCTACTTAAGCCGCGCTGAAGCATAAGCCCGCAAAAGCCCGCTTTAGCCTGAAACCTATCTCCTGAGGCAGACGCCGGGAGGAACGCTCGTTTTAAAAAAAATTGAAATCTGATTGAATTGTTTTTACCTGTGTGTATCACCTTCCCCTGGGCACTCCCCATCCTCAACTTGCTCAGTTCTCCCCGCGCAGCCGATCTAAACGCTGCTGCGGGTCAGAGAACAAATTTGCCGCCATTACACGGGAAGCCAGGCCACGCCCACTGCCCTGAGGCCACGCCCCTTTTCTCTCGCTACTTAAGCCGCGCTGAAGCATAAGCCAGCAAAAGCCTGCATTAGCCTGAAACCTATATCCTGAGGTGGAAGCCGGGAGGAACGCTCATTTTAAAAAAAATTGAAATCTGATTGAATTGTTTTTACCTGTGTATCACCTTCCCCTGGGCAGTCCCCTTCCTCAACTTGCTCAGTTCTCCCCACGCAGCTGATCTAAACGCTGCTGCGGGTCAGAGAACAAATTTGCCGCCATTACACGGGAAGCCAGGCCACGCCCACTGCCCTGAGGCCACACCCCTCCCTTCCCCTTCAAAACGATGTGCCTCTCCCGGACGCGCAGCGGACGCGTGCTGCGGGCGCGTCGCCAGCGCGCTGAAGGTGCGCCTAAGGTAAGCCCGTCTGCGCCAGGACGGGCCATGGGCCCAGTCCCCCTGCACCCCCAGCTCGACACTTATCAGTTACTCCACAGGCACACTTGTGCAACTCAGCAATAGTATCCCTGACCTCTGTCTCCATACAATCTTACTCGAGGAGCGTCAAAATAAATGCAGCCATTGCTCATACAGACTCACTCCTCACTCCTCCCCCAAAACCCGCACAATCAAAATAGCCCTGCTTAACTGCAGATCCCTCCCCAAACACAGTACCGAGATCAACCTTCTCATACTGGACAACGATATCGAGGTGCTGTTCCTTACGGAAACCTGGATCAACTCAGCCTCAGACCCAGACATAGTCCAAGCTCTACCCCCGGGTTACCTAATTAAACACCTTGACAGACCATTAGGGCCAGGAGGTGGCATAGCAATTATCACCAAAGCCCACCTCTCCTGCCAGTTCAAGGACAGCCCAATCCTCAACAGTGAAAACATCCACTTCTCCATACACCTCTCCCCGGAGAAAACTCTGTCGGGACTGTTGGTCTATCGACCCCCGGGCCCACTTGGACAGTTTCCTAACTCACTAGTGGATACAGCTACCTCACTAGCCTGTCTCTCCTCCAACTTCACAGTGTTAGGAGATCTCAATATTCATTTCGAGGACCCAGGGAACAAAATAGCTGTAGACCTCAAAGAAGATCTAGCCGCACTCAGCCTCTCCTTGAAAAATCTCCACCCCACCCACATCAAGGGCCATCTCTTGGACCCAATTTTCTCAAATATTCCGGAACTCACCACATCAATACCCCTCCCCATCCCCTGGTCAGATCACCACCTGATTCTTTTTAATCACACGATCACCACCGAAGCCACTCATAGCCCTCCACACCAGGCACCCTCCCGCCCGTGGCACAAACTTGACACGGGTGCATGGATCAGCCAGCTGACAGCCTCCACTCCCACTCTGGATCCGGACCCCTCGCTAGCGGACATCCAAATTTGAACTTGGATAGAAACATCCCTAGACTCGGTCCTCTCCTATAAACACCTCCCCAGTAAGAGGGGATCATTCAAATCACCTAAGTTCACCCCAGAATTGCGCGAAATAAGGAAAAAATGCAAACAACTAGAACGCCTCTGGAGGAAAGACTGGGCCTCAAACAGCAGAGAAACATATAAATCATCCATGAAACAGTATAAAACCTGTATAAAAGATACGCAAGCTGCCTATTTTGAAGGAAAAATTCTAGCTGCAGCTAACTCTTCCAAGGAGACCTACCGCATTGTACGGTCACTTATGAAAATCCCCGAACCTCAGCCCGTCGCCGACCCTACCGGCGCTAGATGCACTCAACTTGCCGAGTTTTTTTCCTCTAAAATCCTCAAAATCCTAAAGACCTTCCCCCATCTCCACCCCCCGTAAGACCCACCAGCTCGGTCCACCGACCGAGACGCCCCCTTCCTGGACGCCTTCTCCCTTATATCCACTGAGACGATGGTGGCCACCCTCAACCAAGTTAAGAGCGGCTCCCCGGCCGATCCAGCGCCCATGAGCAAACTGAAATTAGTCGCCCCTACAATATCTCCCCTCTTGACCAGGCTGATTAATGCCTCCCTCTCCCAAGGGATAGTTCCCACCAACTGGAAAAGTGCGATAGTACACCCCCTCCTCAAGAAACCCCACCTCGACCCCACGGCCCACGGACCCCTCCAACTTTAGACCTATTTCCCTTCTCCCAGGCATCAGCAAAGTGGCGGAAAAAATCGTGAATGAACAGCTATCCACCTTTGTAGAGACCCACGACCTCCTTCGCCACTCCCAGACAGGGTTCAGACCAGGACAGGGGACCGACACCGCCCTCCTGGCCGTGACAGAGGAGACCAGATCCATCTTGGACGCAGGGGGATCAGTGGCAGTGATCCTCCTGGACCTGAGCGCCACCTGTGACACGGTGGACCATACCATCCTCCTCCACCGTCTTCACAAAACTGGAGTCACTGGGACCGCCCTGGCCTGGTTGAAATCGTTCTTAGAGCATAGGACCTTCCAAGTGGCCGATAGTCACGTTCATTCCAAAGCCCTTCCCCTTCAGTGTGGGGTTTCCCAGGGATCGTCCCTGAGCCCCACGCTTTTTAACGTTTACATGGCCCCTTTAGACGACATAGTCTCACCATTCGGCATAAAGGTGGTCATGTACGCCGACGACACCCAACTAGTCGTCTCCATCAATCAATCTGACCAGTCCATGGAGAATCTGGTCTCCTGCCTGCAGAGCATATCTAAATGGATGGGCGACTCCCGCCTCAAACTCAATGGCGAGAAGTCGGAGTTTATGCTCCTAGGTGACCCGCACAAACTCCCCAAGTCTCTCGCCTGGCCACCCAGCATGGGCTCCCCCCCTATACCAAAAAATGAAATCAAGAGCCTAGGCATCTGGCTTGACCAGGACGTTAGCTTCAGAGCCCAAGCGAGAAAGACAGCCGGCACATGCTTTGGTCTCTTGCAAACTGCCCGGAAGATCCTCCCTGTTATCCCTCCCCAGTCTAGAAAAATTCTTTTGCAGGGCCTTATCATCTCTAGATTGGATTACGGGAACGCCCTGTACCTGGGCGCCCCAGTAGCTGTCATCAAAAAACTCCAGTACATTCAGAATGCCGCAGCAAGAATCCTCACGGGGACCAAACCCAGATGCTCTGCGAAACCCTCCCTCAAGGCTCTCCACTGGCTCCCCATTCAGGAGCGCATCGCCTTTAAAACCCTGTGCATCTCTCACAAAATCCTCCAGGGTAAAGGCCCCTCCATACTAAAACCACTCATCAAACCCCACAAATCCACCAGACAGCTTAGGTCAGATTCCCTTTTCCTTGCCAGCATCCCTAGAATAAAAAGAGCGCGTACGGATGGGCGCCACTTCGCATACAACGCCCCAAAGCTCTGGAATAGCCTCCCCCTCAGCATTCATAAAGAAACCAACCTGCTGCCATTCCGCAGGCTACTGAAGACCTGGCTCTTCCCCCAATAATTCCCCCCCAGGAGCACTTCAAGCTGATACGACAGCACTGGGACGCCCTTGGGTAGCTACGCGCTTTACAAATCCATAATCAACTCAAATCAAATCACATAAGTCAGAGATGACTATGTGACAAGAGGAAACAGATACACAGACCAAGTGACTCGTTTCTGTGCACAAAATTCAATCTCAATCAACAGAGGGTTGGAAAAGAAAAAAGATACAAATTGCCACTTGATGTTTTCTTCTTTGGAAACATGGTAGGACATTAGAGAGCTGGAGGAGGAAGCGAATGAGGAAGAAAAAGAAATGTGGATTAAATCAGGTTGTAAAAAGAGAGCAGAATATGAAGTGTGGGTGTATGTTGATGACAGACCAGTAATGCCTGATTGCTTACTTTCTCAAATGGCAAGGATGTACCATGGAATTGCATATATTGAAAGAGATGCTATGATCAGACTCTTCAAGCAGTCATGGTACAACCCAAAGTTTAGTCATTGCAGAGAGTCTACACCAGAGATGCAGTGTGCCAGCAGCAAAATCCAGGTAGAAAGACAGTTGTTTGTTGGGGACGAATTGGAAAAGCAGCAGGACCATTTACTAGGATGCAGCTACGCTTTATCGAGCTTCGCCATTGTAATGGACTAAAATATGTGTTGGTTGTTTGTTTGTTTTCTCGTTGGGTTGAGGCTTATCCAACAAGAAGGAATGACAGTCTTACTGTTGCTAAAATGTTATTAAGAGAGATAATCCCAAGATTTGGATTTCCAGTCTCTTTAGAAACAGATAGAGGAACACATTTTAATAATGAGATCATTCGAATTATTTGTGCAGCATTACAAATTGAGCAAAAGCTGCATTGTGCCTAATGACCAGAAGCCTCAGGGGTGGTCGAGCAAATTAACGGCACTATCAAGTCCAGACTGTCGAAAGTATGTGCATCTACAACACTGAAATGGCCAGATGCTTTACCCTTGGTATTGATTAGTATTAGAAGCATTCCTGATGAAAAGACTAGTTTAAGTCCTCATGAAGTTTTGATGGGAAGAGCAATGAGACAAGCAATTGTACCAGCAAACAAACTGATGGATATTACTGATGATCTAGTGCTTGATTATTGCAAAGGATTGGCTGATCTGGTGCGTTCTGTGTCTCACCAGGTTGGAGAAATTGCACCTACAACACAGCTAGATCAAGCACATGATTAGAGTACAGGAGAGTGGGTTCTGGTGAAGAAACACGTGAGGAAGTTGTGTTTAGAACCCAGATGGCATGGACCATACCAGATTATTTTGGTAACTACGACAGCAGTAAAGTGTGGTGGCTTGCCAAACTGGATACATGCAAGTCATACAAGAAGAGTCCCAAGTCCACTTGAAAGACAAAAAGAAGAGCAACAACTGGTAAAGAAAAGAAAAAAAATAGAATCTGAAGGACATGAAGCTATAGAATCTAATGTTATAGATTCTGAGAGAGCTGAACTTGAAGAAGAACCAAGCACAAGTCGAATAAAGTGGGCACCAGCTACTGGGTCTCAAAAGCCTGCTGTTGAGAAAGAAAAAGAGAAAGTGAAAGAAGAGAATCAAGAGCAAGTACAACAAAGAAAATAACTGAATAAAAGAGCTTGCGAACTTGACAACGAAGGTGAAAAAGCAGTTTAAGTTAAGAAAGCAAGAAAAGGTGATGTGTGGCCAAAGGGAGTGAAAAGATACTCTTGAAAAGAGGAAGCAAGATTCAGTAAATGAAATATCGAGTCAAACTGAGCAAAGTGATTCAGAAGAAGAACTGGTACAAAAAACAAAGAGAATAAGAATTCCAAATAAAAAATACACAGCTCCAGAATGGACATATGTGGAGTTGGAAGAAATTGAGAACACAAATCAAATCAATGAAGAAGCTGGTACAGATTGAGTTGATGAAAGCAAATTAAGACCACCTTAAAAAGAACTGTGAAAATTGAAGTGTGATAAATTCAATGAAGATTATTTTGAAAGCTACAAAAGATTGATGAAGAAGAATATATATATAAAAAAAAGAGGGGGTAAAGAGGAGATGCCTAAAGTGTAAGGATACACTGCTCTAGATGGTGGTTTTTGGATACATTTTTGCCTAAAGTGTAAGGATACACTGCTCTAGATGGTGGTTTTTGGATACATTTTTTCAGTTCAAGATTTTAGAATATTTAGGTATTTTCTTAGATTTTTTATTTTTATATAATGCCCCAAATGGCAAAAGCAAGAGAGACTGGATATCAAAATCATAGTTTTAAATGTAAATGTATTAATGCTTACTTATGTAGTGTTTTACTACTAACTTTGGTGTGGTTAACACTGATTGTTATTGTGCCTGTTTTAATGGTGACTAATCACAACAATATACCTAATAATGTGGAAAGTGAGAGAGTGGATTCTATTACTAAAGAAAAAACAAATACAGATATAGAAAAGATAGATGATGATAGTGTTTATCATCATGATAAATCAATTAATGATTTCTGGTTAAATGTTTTTAGTAAATTGTTGTATGAATATGTTAACACAAGAATGCGAGAGTTTTATGTGTGTATGCATTTACCATTGTCTGTCTCAGAGGGGGTGAAATATCATCTCCTACCTTTAACCTATGGTGTGTCTGTAACCAGTCTATTCTATGAGAGGGAAGGTTTAGAATATTATTACTCAAATTTTGATTTAACATTTTCAAAGATTCCTATTAGGAGAGATTTGAAGGTCGTTTATGGACCTATTTATGCAACATATATGGGAGATGTATTCATTAGTAACAAACCAATGGATACAATAGAGGCACATAGAAATAATTTAACTTGTCAACTACGGCATGAAGAGATTGAATTTATGAATATGGTAGAAGATAGAAGAAGTTTCAAAAAGAAAGCTGCTTAGCAAAAGTCTCATGTACCTTCATGGGCTTTCAGAGAGGGTGATTATAAAAAGAGTGAGACTTACGCTGCCATGACTCTAGATTTTCAACATAGAGGAAAGCTTTGTGTGTTTAGAGAAAAGACTAAACTTAATAGTTGTTTTATTGGCTCTACTTTCCTGATAAAAGGAAGTTTGGGATTGAAAGGAGGAACTGATCCTGTTTTCCCGGGAATTTATTATGTGTGTGGTAAGAATGCTTATCACAGTTTACCTGCAAGTTGGTATAAATGTTGTTATTTAGGCATAGTATTTCCTAAGGTTTATCATGTAGATAAGAATAATAAAATTAATTAAATGAAGCAAGGAGTAACATGTAATAAGAGAGGAGCGAGTTATTCAGAGATAATAGGGGATATTTTTGGAGCACTGATACCTTCAGATGGAGTTATTCTGAATTCACACAAAATTAGAAAAGTGTCCACAGTGGTTGATCGTTTATCAACTGATACTGCTTGTGGGTTTTTGATGATTGATACTGAGATGGTTGCGATTAGGTCAATGGTTTTGCAAAATCGACTTGCCCTTGATATATTATTGGCAAAAGAGGGTGGAGTCTGTAGCATGTTGAAAATACAACAATGCTGTACCTATATTCCAGACAAGAGTAACAATCTTGAAGGGTATATTAAAAATATTACAGAACTTCATAAAGATTTAACTGAATTGAAGGCTGATGGTGTTTGGGAGAAACTTGGTAAGAGTTTTTCCTCAGTGGGAAATTGGTTTTCTACTTTTGGGAATAGCCTATTAGTAAAAATATGAATACCTATCACTTCAATCATTACAGTGATATTAATGATTCTTATGATTTGTAAATGTTGCAAATGCAAATGTAGAAAGAAAGAGACAGATCTTAAACTTAGAGCTAGAAAAAGGAAGAGAGAAGAGATAGAATTTGAGGATAAGAGAGGAAATTACTACGAGATCATGAAAGACTTAGATGGAAGAATGATAAAACAAGAAAGAAGTACAGCCTTTTAAAAATAAGTGGCAAATTATATCTTGTTGGGTATTTTTAAGATGGCTCAAAAACGCCATCAAAGGGGGATTGATGGAGCAGGGTTTTGCGGAAAAAAAACCTGCTCAGATTGAACCCTCAGTAACATTTATTAACAGCATGCTGTAAATGTTTTTATTAATAAACATTAAAATAAGGGGAAATACTTTGCGCATGTGTAAAACTAAATGCGTGTACTAATGCATGAACACTAGGCCTCAATTGCTTATGGCTTTGAAAAAAAATCCCAAAATAATGACTAATGCTGCTTTTGTGCACGTTAATAATATTTTCAGCTAGGAATAAAATGGGTTGTGCATGGGTAAGTGCAATGTTGGGATAGTGTGCCATGAAATTACATCTCATGAAAATAATAAATGTCTGTGTTTTGTTCTCTTTAGAAAAAGCAAGCATGGGCCTATTTTCTTGCATGCCAGTTTGGGGTTAATATTTGCTGAAAGAAATTAAATGAATTAAAATGGGCTTTGGATGTGAAGAGAGAACGCAAAGGCATTCACGATGTGTTGTGTGTCTGCCAAGGTAGCGGAAAGGAAAATACTGATAAACAAGTGGAAGCGTGCAGCTTCCTTCACGACATGGCAGAGGCAAACAAAGAAAGCGTGAAAGACTTGATACACTTAATACATGAAATACACTCTAGGAAATATGTACTGTGACTGTGTTCAAAATTTGTTTCCTGGGTAGAATCTGTCATAATGCTGAATGTTCAAGACAATGGGACATTTAATAAAGAGATCATGCAGAGAGTGGTGTGACAGAACACCCCCGTCCTTAGCCAATGAGAGTTGGAGTTTAGTAGTATATTGAAACAAATGTGGGTTGGAAATTTAGGGCCCGATTCACAGAACTAACTTAAGACAAAATCCTAAACTTACTACCATTTTGGTATTCACAGAAGGCACTTACTCATTTTGGTATTCACAGAAAGCACTTACTCATTTCTGTATTCACAGAAGTTTGGAGTCCTAACTTTAAGACTCCTAAATGCCTTCTGTGAATACCGAAAGTCTTAAAATTTGGATTTTACTCAGTTTAGTAGTAGTATAGTTAGGACTCCTAACTTTAGGACTCCTAAATGCCTTCTGTGAATACCGAAAGTCTTAAAATTAGGATTTTTCTCAATTTAGTAGTAGTAAAGTTAGGACTCCTAACTTTAGGACTCTTAAATGCCTTCTGTGAATACCGAAAGCCTTAAAATTAGGATTTTTTTCAGTTTAGTAGTAGTATAGTTAGGACTCCTAACTTTAGGACTCCTAAATGCCTTCTGTGAATACCGAAAGTCTTAAAATTAGGATTTTTCTCAATTTAGTAGTAGTAAAGTTAGGACTCCTAACTTTAGGACTCCTAAATGCCTTCTGTGAATACCAAAAGCCTTAAAATTAGGATTTTTCTCAGTTTAGTAGTAGTAAAGTTAGGACTCCTAACTTTAGGACTCCTAAACTGAGAAAAATCCTAATTTTAAGACTTTCGGTATTCACAGAAGGCATTTAGGAGTCCTAAAGTTAGGACTCCTAACTTCTGTGAATACCGAAGTGAGTAAGTGTCTTCTGTGAATACCAAAATGAGTAAGTGCCTTCTGTGAATACGAAAATGGTAGTAAGTTTAGGATTTTGTCTTAAGTTAGTTCTGTGAATCGGGCCCTTAGGTTTTAGGGTATAATTTAGGTGCCCTGGGGGGTGGAGTGTAGTAGGAGTTGGTCAGCTAGCGGGAGATTGTCGCTGTCGTTGGTTTACTGTTTCCAGATAGAGGCCTACTTGTTACCTATTTCCTGATCCTGATTCCTGACTTAATCTTTGCCACTCAACTTTTCTCGGGGGTCTCACTGCCCTTCATTGGCCAAGAGGGTAGATTTCCCTGATTTCTTACTTGGGTTAGTATAGATGATATTTCAAATTTGCATAATCATTTGCAAATGTTTTTTGTCTCTGAAACTTTTCTCTCTTCGCGTATCCACCCCTTCAATACATTGTTATTTTGTTATGAGTTTTTTTCTGTACATTGCTAATATATTTTCACTCTGATAATCTATGGTTTGCATAGTATGATAAGTACTTGATGAGCATTTTACTTCACATTATTTTCGATAAATCTTATAAATTTACACTAAGGGGCCGATTCGGATTCCGGCCGTAAATCGTACCGACCGACACGGACCGGGAACAGAGACTGACCGACACGGACTGGCGCTGTACGACCCGTGCAGTACGATGCAACGTGTGTGAATTACAACCGACACGTAAGGAATACAAGCCGTACAACCGAGCCGTAGGGAGACCAGTGATTCGCTCGGAAACGGGACACGATTCGCACCGACCGACACACACCAGGAATGAACCCGACCGACACGTACCAGCGATGTCTGACCCGCGCAGTACGATGCAACGGTGTAAAACCAGACCGACTCGCATGGAGCCCAAGCCGCATGACCGACACGCACAAAAAACAGGGACCTGAAGCAATAGAGATCTCCGCGACCGACGCGTATGAAACACAGAAGCAAGTCAGCGTGAAAGACCCGGAGAAGCCCGCACGAGCCAACATCAGCGTCCGTCTCGGTCAGAAGAATGTCTCCTTCATGCCTAAAAAACCAAAAGGAAAAAATACAAAAAAAAGGACCAAACAAGCAATGACAAAGTCCATAAATATTTTTTTTTAAACTTGGAACAAAGACACACCCACAACTCCACCAATAGAAAGGTCACACATCACTACCATGATCCTTTGCAAATTCAAGAGAACAGCCAGCAGAGAACACCATCAGACAGCAACCACAGACACACTCACAACTCACCCATCACACAACCTTCACACCATTAGCACCTCTTCAAAAGCACTCACACATACACCTAGCAAAACTGACACTCACCCACCCACACTTGCACCCTCACACACACATCACTCACCACCACCACCCATCACCATGCCCCCAAAGAAGAATCCAAAGTTCACAGATAGTGAGTTAGAAGTCTTGGTAGATGAAATCATCAGAGTAGAGCCAAAGGACCCCCATGTCACAGAAAACAAAGATGTGGGAGAGGATTATAGACTAGGTCAATGCACAAGCACCAATGTTGCGCACAAAGGATAACATCCAGAACAGGTGGTATGATGTGCGCAGGAGGGTCAAGAAGCTCATCGAGAAGGATCACTCCTTGAGTCAGCGCACTGGTGGTGGCCCTCCTGCCAAACCAGTATACCTCAGGTCCTGGGAGGAGAAGGTGCGGGACATCCTACCACCAGAGAGCATCCATGGTCTATCAGACATACCAGAGCCTGGTGAGTACACAACCAATATACTCCATATTGTGTGGCAATACACATGCATCACTGTCAAGGGGACAGTGAAACCATGCACTGTTAGCAAAGCCACAGTAACCAATAGATAATCATCCCAAGATGTGTATGCTAGTCAGACAAACACAATACCTGCCATCTCATAGTGACTTGTAACTGTGTCATGACATGTATAAACCTACCAACAAATAGAGCAAGGCAGTGGCACAAATCTAAATAAACACTGTCAGACATTTTGCCACCACAAACACACTACCTTACAATGAAGCTGACTGACAGGAAGGAATAGTGGGTATGCTGGTGAAGTGAGTCCATCCAAAAGCATGAGGGGTTTGTAGTCACAGATAATGCTCCCCCTCCCAATTGGCCCATCAAGACTTCTCTGAACCATGCTCACAACACAGGGAGTGGAAAATAACTAACAAGATGGCTGACACTGGGTCCTACTGTGGGGAGCACAAGGCCCTGGTAGGGTTTGTGCTCAAATCAGAAGCAGGACACCATTGCCTGACATCCTGAAAGCCAACTTGCACACCCTACAATGTAAGCACGTTTCATGGTGGGATGTCTGGCCGGGTGGGAAGGAGGACTGACAGCTCTGACCATACTTACCAGCATGCTTTGTCACACGTACCCCTCAACACAAACTCCACACAACTCACCTGGGATAATGCATTGACTCACACTCTATTGAAATATCACCCAAAGATACACCACACTGGGTTCTGCTGTGTGAAACACAGGGGCTCTTTTTAGACTTGTAGCCAAACAAACACCAGGACTGCACTGTCAGCCATCTGCCATTGCTGTCACACTCCCTCAAAGGGAAGCAGAGTCAAAAGGAAGGAAGTATGGGCATGCTGGGAATGGGGTGTAGCCAAGAGCATGATGGGAGTTCCAGTCACAGGCAATCCCCACCCACTTACATGGCCCAGCAAGCTCACACTGAACCATGCTCACCTCACAGGGAGTAGAAATGGACTGACAAGATGTCTGACACTGGGCTCTGTTGTGGGGAGCACAAGGTCCTGCGGGGAACTGTGCATCAACACTGACTGACATCCTGAAAGTTAACCTGCACCCACTGCAATGGTGGCACGCTTCATGATGGGATAACTGGCCTGGCAGAGAAGGAGGTCCTGACTTAAAAACAAATACCACCGATGCTGTCCATACACACACCTTCTCTGCTAAAACACATTGCACACATGGTACCAGTCACACACAAAGTAAATGCCCCGGCAAGATGGCTGACACATGGGCCTGATAAATGATGTGGCTGCAAATCACACATATGCACTGGCCAACCCAAATACGTTCGCACTCACAGCCGTTGCAGCCGTATGTTCAAACTCACTGTCTGGGGATGCATTGTCCAGGGGTGCCCCCTGGCCTGGCTGTGGAGGTGTGTCTTGCAGATGACAAGTGCAGAGATCCATATAGAGTACATTGCACAAAACACACAGGAACTCATATATACATCATTGACAGGGGACATCTGACAGTGAATGGAATGGACACATCAATATAGCTGACACTGTAGCATGGTCTCATTCACACTAGGTGCTATTGTGAGCTGCATTCCACTCCTACAATTTTCTGCAATATATGCATCCTTCACACAACACACCACTCACTGTCATAGACACTGTAGACACAAGGTCTAACTTGGGCTGCATTGGAGGAGACACGCTACTCACAGCAGCAAAACCGCAACACACACAACACTGGCTATCACTGTCATGAGCATGGAAAAGCCAGAGAGCTGCCTTGCTCAATCCATATCACCATGGAGAACATTGACAAGTTAAATCACTTCTGCACGTACAAAACTCAGCACCAGCCTCATTAGCTCCGGTGACATCATCACTTGTATGAAATGAGATGGGAACTAGGAACACAGGAAAAAAACACTTTCTCCCAAGAGATCACAGGCATACTGGACTGTGACCATGTCATACCAACACACCAATGTGATGCACAAAGACTAGCAAAAACTGCTACCACACATGCCCCAATCTTGCAATATATCCTAAGTGGAACTGCATGTATGTCCTCGTTAAAGGTCAAATGTGTACAGGGATGACACACCTGTGTCAGCCACGTGATGGCCCTTGAGTAGCAATGGCCATGTACAGTCAAATCTATACATGAGCTGGTCATGCACACACTTCGACATGCACTTTGAAATGCTTCATGTTGGCTGGACAATGTGCCACAACAATATCAATCTCTGTCCGTGACAACTTTGGACAATGCAGTGTACAGGCATGTATCCTGACGTACAGTTGCAAATGTCATGTATGTGAACCATTGATGCCTGTAGAAACATAACTTACATTGTGTGTCTCTTCCAAACACAGGTGGTGCTGGGGACACAGCAGCATACGAAGGGGAGTCCCTGTCCCAGACTCCGGTGGACCCTCAGCTCTCTGGTGTGGATCAGTCTCTGTCCTCTTTGGATGATGAAGAACAACCTGGCACCTCCGGTGTGAGTCATCATGCAGCACCAGCAGTATAAACATCTGCACCCCCTGCACCCACGCCTCCAACATCTGGCAACAGACAGAGCACCCCTGCCAACATGGACAGACCAAGGACACAGAATTCCGACAGCACAGGGACACAGGCCACCCAGGAAGCTACGGACAACACCACCAGTAACAACACCCAAGGGCGCCCAGGGTCACCTGTGCATGCCACCGCAGGTCCTGCCCATGGCTAGGGGTGGTGGGAGGCAGAGGTTGCGGCTTGCAGTGGGGTCTGGACTGCATGATGACCCCTAACTGGCACGCATCATAGATGCGTACCAGGATAGAACCGGAGGATTCGGCCAGGTAGTGGGGATCCTCAAGGACATTCAACAGGAGCAGGCTGCCCATCATGCTTGCATGGAGTCCAAGTGGGATGAACTTACTGCGGTGCATAGGGACATACTGACATGCCTCTGCCAGATAAGCACCAACATGTCCACACCTCCCTGTGTGCCCACAACATTTGTTGCCGCTAGATCTGCTAATGCCACAGGGAGGTAGAATGACTCTGGTGGAGAGTCCTCTGCACCACAGATGCCTGCATCTGAGGAGACCCCCAGAAGAAGAAGAGGGGTCGTCCGAAGAAGGACAAGTGAGACGCAGATGGCCATGCACATCCCCCAGGGACACAAAACCTGTTCTGGAAAATGTTCTTTGTGTGCAAACCGTTCACCTTGCTGTATATAACCCAACTCGCCAACATGACATGGAGGGTTTATGTTGGTCTAATGTAGTAGATGACTGTGGACTTTACTCTGGACATTTCAGCTACGAACACTTCCAACTCATCTGTGAACTTTGGATTCAAAACCCAATGTACAGCACCCACCATCCTGTGCACTATCCTCACACATGTTTGTAAAAAAACTCACTATTACACTATACTTGCCTCTGTTGTGATTCCAATTTGGTATGTGTCATGGAGAAGATGATCTGCTAAAGAACACAGTGCATGCTAACTACTACAGCAATGTGATCACTGTTATGTGAGTCATGGTGATTTGACACATGTGAGGGAGACACACCACCAGGGCACCACAACACATACTCACCATGGCCATGTAACATCACCTACAATGATGTTGACCAGAAATACAGTGGAATGCACAGACACCCCACCTACCCACAGTCAGTGGTAACAAGCCCACAGGTAAGGGAAGCAAATGTCAGTCAGATGTGGGAAGACAGACAACGCACATAACAAAGTGTAGCACAGGTTCATTACACATCAGCAACATGTTTATTCCACAATAGTTGCAAGGTAATTCTACGTGACCGTGGACACACGGTCACCAAGTGTCGAGGAATTGAACTTCCACCCTGGGATTGGATTTTGGGTGTTGGGGGTCAGAGTTGACCAAACAACAGGCAAAGTACCCTGGGAAGGACAGACATAAGACACAGTCAAAAGCACAGCAGAACAGGATAGAAATGCAATACACATGCACAAAACATGTCACAAGAAACCTACACAGAAACAAGTTAGCATGTCGACACTATTGTGGAGTACAGACTACCTGAAAGGACACATCACTGCACGCATCACGTCAAGTAGCACACAGACACACTCAAACAGCAACAGAGCAGCACCAACACATTTCAGGCTAACTCAATACATTGACATAACAACCCTGTAAACTCACATTCAGGTGAAGAAGCTGTTGATGAGCTGTGTGCAGACGTCACCCTCATCATCATCATCATCATCACTGGCATCGTGGCCCAGGCCTGGATCCTCCACAGGTGGCGGATGTAGGTCATCGCCATCCTGGATGAGAGGCAACTTCTTCCGCACTGCCATGTTGTGTAGCATGCAGCATACAATGATAATTTTGCACACCTTTACCGGGTAATATGGGAGGGCCCCTCCGGTCTTGTCCAGGCAGCGGAAGCGGCTTTTCAGGAGACCAAATGTCCGCTCGATCACCCTCCTGGTCCAACCATGTGCCTCATTGTAGCGCATCTTGCCTGGTGTCACAGGGTTTCTGAGGGGTGTCAGCAACCATGGCATGTTGGGGTATCCGGCGTCACCTACATACAAACAATTGAACAATTAGCTGAGTTTTGAAAGAGGGTGGAATACAACATAGCCAAACACACACAATGGTAAACAGTCAGTACACACCGACAAGCCAGGCATGCTGGTTTGGCATCTGTG